>NC_059334.1:14827554-15133446 GCF_018350155.1 Leopardus geoffroyi | reverse complement strand
GTCTGGCTGTATTTCATGGATGCGAGACACACAAGAAACTTCCATGCTGTTCCGCCATCTTGGCTCCCGCCCTGGCTTGCTTTTTTCTTAATGGTGTTTTTAGAAGAACAGATGTTTTAAATTTTAAAGACATCCATTTTAGTATTGTTTTCTTTTTAATGCTTTGTGAACTATTTCAGACATGTTTGTGGTTGAGATTTTTCTCCTATGTTTTCCTCTAGAAGTTTCAGACTTTCTGTTTTTACATTAGGGATAGGATCCATTTTGTACACAATCCTTTAGACATTTTTTATTGTGGTAAAATATGTATAATATAAAATATTACATTTTAAACATTTTTAAGTGTACAATTCAGTGGCATTAATTGCGTTTAAAATGTCGTGCAACCAACACTACAATTTCCAAGATTCTTTCATCGCCCCAAACAGAAACTCTTTAACCGTTAAACTAAAACTCCTCATTCCCCCTCCCCACCCCATGGTAATCATTGATCTACTTTCTGTCTTCGTGAATTTGCCTGTTCTAGATATTTCATATAAGTAGAATCATGCAATATTTGTGTTTTGTGTGGCTTATCTAACATAGCATAATGTTTGCAAGGTCAGACAAGTTCTGGCATGCATCAAAACTTCATTCTTCTTTATGGCATGATATCCTTTTTATGTATATATCACATTTTTTTCATGTATTCATCTGTTGATGGACACTTGATTTGATTCCACATTTGTCCTCTTATGAATATTGTACACATTGGTGTACAAGTATCTATTTGAACCCCCGTTTTCAATGCTTTGGGGTCCATACCTTCAAGTGAGATTGCCAGGTCATGTGGTAATACTGTTTAATGGAACCACCACACTGTTTTCCATAATGGCTACAACTTTTTTTATTTCTACTAGTGATATACAACAATTACAATTTCTCCAAATTCTCACTCACACTTGTTATTTTCTACTTTTAAAGACTGATTATCATAGTTAATGATAGGTATGAAATGGCATCTCATGATTTTTATTTGCATTTCCTTTCCTTAATGACTAAAGATGGTCAGAATCTTTTCATGTACTTATTGGCCGTTTGTATATATTCTCTGGAAAAATGTCTATTCAAGCCCTTTGCCCTTTTTAAAACTGGGTTGTTTATCTTTGTGTTGTCGAGTTGTAATTCTTTATATTCTGGATATTAACCTTTGATCAGATATATGATTTGCAAATTTTTCTCCCATTCTATAGAATCTTTTCATTTGCTTGATAAAGTCTTTAAATGCACAGGTTTTTAATTCTGATGAAGTCCACTTTATTTTTTCTTTGGTTGACCATAGTTTTGCTGTCATATCTAAGAATCCAATCCAAAAGCACAAAGAATTGGGGTGCTGGGTGGCTCAGTCAGTTGAGCATCCAACTCTTGATTTTGGCTCAGGTCATGATCCCAGAGTCATGGGATGGAGCCCTACATCGGGCTTCCCACTGAGTGTGGAGCCTGCTTAAGATTCTGTCTCTCCCTCTGTCCTCTCCCCAGCTCACATGTGTTCTCTCTCTCTCTCTCTCTCTAAAAAAGGGGGGTGGGCATTTGGGTGGCTCAGTCAGTTAAGCATCCAACTTCGGCTCAGGTCATGATTTCACTATTCGTGGGTTCAAGCCCTGTGTTGGGCTCTGTGCTGACAGCTTGCTCAGAACCTGGTGCCTGCTTTAGATTCTGTGTCTCCTTCTCTCTCCGCCCCTCCCCCATTCTTTCTCTATCTCTTTCTGTCTCTCAAAAATAAATAAACGTTAAAAAAATTTTTTTAAGTACAAAGAATTGACTTTATATTTTCTTCTAAGAGGTTTGTGAGTTTAGCCTTTATATTTAGATCATTGATCCATTTTGAGTTAATTTTTTGTATATATATAGTGTGAGGTAAGGGTACGGCTTTATGCTTTTATATGTGGAAATCAAGTTGTCCCGATACCATTTGTTGAAAAGACTGTTCTTTCCTCATTGAATGGACTTGGCATGCTGCCAAAATTGATTGGCCACTGATGTATGGGTTTATTTCTGGACTCTCCATTCTATTCCACTGGTCTATGTCAATTCTTACACCAGTGCCACATTGCTTTGATTACTCTATCTTTGTTTTAACTTTTGAAATCAAAAAGTCTAAGTCCTCCATCTTTGTTCTTCTTCAAGATATTTTTGGCTATTCAGCGCCTATTGAAATTTCACACTAATTTGAGGACTGACTTTTCTATTTCTTCCAAAAAGGCTGTTGGAATTTTGATAGGGACTGAATTGAAACTGTACATCGTTTTGGGTAGTATTGACATTTTAACAATAGTAAGTCCTCTTACTCATGAACATTGGATGTCTTTCCATTCTATTTAATTACATTTAACAATGTTTTGGAGTTTTCAGTATACAAGCCTTTCTCCTCTTTCTAAAATGTATTCCTGGATTATATTATTCCTTTAGATGTTACCACTGGAATTATTTTCTTAATTTTCTTTGTAGATCGTTCATTATAGGTATATAGACACTTAAGTGATTTTCTTATGTTAATATTGTACTTTGCAACTGTACTGAATTCATTTATTAGCTCTAGTAGCTTTCTTGTGGATTATTTGGGATTTTCTGTATGTAGGATCATATCATCTGTGAATAGAGATAGTTTTCTATCTCCCTTTCCAATTGGGTGCTTGGTATTTCTTTTTCTTGTCTAATTGCTCTAGCTAGAACTTCCAGTGCAATGTTAAATAGCAATGATCAGTGTAGGCATCCTTGTCTCATTCTCAATTTTACAGGGAAAGCTTTCAGTTTTTCATCATTCAGTATGATGTTTACTTATGATGTTTCACCATATGTGCTCTTTATCATGTTAAGGAACTCCCCTTGTGTTCCTAGTTTTCTGAGAGTTTTTATCATGAGTGTGTTAGATTTTTTCAAATGCCTTTACTGTGCTAATTGAGATGATTATGTGATTTCTTACTTTGTTGTCAATGTGGTATATTACATTGACTTTTCTGTTTTGAACCGTTACTGCATTCGTGGGAGAAATCCAACTTGGTCATAGTGCATAATCCTTTTAATATGCTATCGAATTCAGTTTGCTAGTATTTTGTTGAGGATTTTTGCACCTGTATTCATCTGTAATGTTCTCTTCTTACAATGTCTTTATCTAGTATTGGTATTATAGTAATTCTGGCCTCATTGAACGAGTTAGGAAATGATCCCTCCTTTTCTACTTTTTGAAAGTTTAGAGGAATTGCTATGCCATTAATTCTTTTTCAAATGTTTGGTGGAATTCACCAGCGAAGCCATCTGGTTCTAGTTTTTTTCTTTGTTGGGAGGTTTTATTACTGATCAGCTCTCTGTACTTGATATAGTTTTGTAGAGATTTTCTATTTTTTATTGAGTCAGTTTACATAATTTGTATGATTAGATCCTTTTCTTCTTTTAGGCAGATAGAATGTAATCATGTATTATATATTTCTTCTATTATCATTTTTTCAAAGTCAACATGCATTCAGAATTAATTCAGTTTCTCCTCAGGGTACAATGAAATTCTCTACATTTTTGTTGAAATGTTAATGCTTTCCCTGTCAGTAGGTTTTAGCAGCTGGAGCTCAACTCATGTATACCCAGAATTCTTGTAATGGTAGGACTCTCTCTCCTTCACTGAGTCATCCATTACTCATTTACATTTCAGAACAATGAGTTTTCGGAAGGAAAATAACAACCAGTAGTTATTTAAAGAGCACTGCTACAACTAATTGGCTGTTTGGCCCCACTATCTTCTTCATGACAACAAGGGCATACTCGCTCTAACTATCAGGATGTATTTTATTGTATTATCTATGGTGGTTGTTGTAAATTGAAACATGTCTCACAGTGTCTGCTGTAATTAAAACCATCATAAAATGTTGTTGAACTCCCTGATCCAAAATATTTGACTCATTAAGAGTTTTCTCACATCAGTTAATGAGTTCATTAGCTAAATTCCTTAAATTAAATCCTTTATCAGCATTATATGTGGGCAAAGACACAATATTCTCATCCATATATCTCATAAAAACTCATAGAAATGCAAAGAGAGCAATTTCCTGTAAGTAGTAAATAATAAAATTTTGGAAGGATCTTCAACTTCCACTTGAGATAAGGGCAGCTAGAAGAGAGGATATTGCCCACCAACCACATTAAGATTCTCTTAATGGTCTCCCGTCAATGGCCTAAGTGTCTGTCAACAACTAGCAACTAAAATAATGCCAATAACACCATTTCTATATGTGGTTCCATGATTTATTTAAATACTTGTTCTGTTTAGGATGTTGTAGAACAAATTAAGCAGAAAACTGCTCCTCAACTCCAAACCAGAAGGTCTCAGGGTGACAGTGGGAGATATGTTGGGGATAGTGTTAAATTTGGTAATAGTCCATCCCTTTTCCAAGTTTATAACAAACTCTTTGTGTGTATGTGTCTGTGTGTCTGTGTGTGTACATATAAAGAGATCACAATGCATATAAATTGGATGGTATTGTTAAGTCTTCGACCAGTGATACTTCAAGGAAACTGTCGATCAGAACAGAAATCAGCCACAAACAAGCAGCCACTCCCAGACCTCTATAGATTGGATGAACGTCAACCACTACATGTGTGTGCACACATGTACACATATGTGTGTGCGTGTGGGTGTGAATGTGCCAACTATACGTGTGTTGCTGGTGCTGTAATGTGAGAAAGCAATGAAAGTGCAGAGGCCAAGAGGAGAAGGGAAAGGGATGGACAAAAGTAAGGGACATAGTGTTGACCCACGGGTAGAGCTATACAGGCTCCAGGGTGCTGTGTACCACACTGATTACAGTGACTTACACATTTTTAAATTTTTTTTTTCAACGTTTATTTATTTTTGGGACAGAGAGAGACAGAGCATGAACGGGGGAGGGGCAGAGAGAGAGAGGGAGACACAGAATCGGAAACAGGCTCCAGGCTCCGAGCCATCAGCCCAGAGCCCGACGCGGGGCTCGAACTCACGGACCGCGAGATCGTGACCTGGCTGAAGTCGGACGCTCAACCGACTGCGCCACCCAGGCGCCCCGTGACTTACACATTTTTAAAATATCGTTTAGTTTTTAAAAGCTTTCAGCTTTTCAAGGTGCCTGACCCTATCTTATTTTATCTTCATAATTAAAAATAACAAACACTCTGACTTGATAGCTTCAGTAGAGAATGAGAAAGATGAGATTCCAAAGTGGTCTTCTAATTCTCTGGTTGGACACGTTTTTCCTCTATGCATGGCTTGAAGGAAAATGTGTTTCCCAGACTCTGGGCTGAGACTCTTGCCCTTGTACCACATGAATTCGGCCTCCCAGACAAGGAATCTAAGGCAAGCAACCCTGTCGCAGTAAATTTGTCTGGACAGTGGAGACTTGGCTTCTTCTGCCAGCCCCGGCGAGCTCCGCGTCCTTGGATCATTCCTCACAGGCTGTTTTCCCTGCCTCTCTAGGTGTTGGCTCTGTTCCTGACCTTGGCGCCAGCTCAGCCTTTGCAAATCTTCCCAAGGATACAGTCCTAGTGCCTGTTTGTGGCTTTATTGTTCCCGTGTCAATTCCAGCAGCTCAGTGAGTCTTGTCTCCCTACATGACCCGAGATGAGCATGCTGTTCTCACGTTTCGTGTGGCCATCATTATTTTTTGTGTGTTTTTGCCAGCTGAGGAAGCGAAGCTTTGTGTAACCCATTTTTTTCTCAGATCTCTGCTGTCTGTGGGAAAGCAGGGTTGCACTTACAGTTATAACCACCACCGATATTGCTTGCACTTCAAAGACCTTCCCCTTTTCCATCTGTTTCTATGAGGCCTCAGAGCGTTCTCACTTAGGCTTTCGCATGGGGTCTGCTAGTTTTTTCTCTCTTCTTCTGAACTCTGTTCACCCTCCTTCTGGCAATATACCTACCACCGGCTGGGCGCATCAGTGATGATAAACTTTGTGATGATGGCCATGTCTGGTCAATGTCAAGGGCACTGCCGTGCACGCCAAAGGCACTGTATCTCTCCTTCACTTCTACCAAGGATTCCTTTGCTCTTTCTAACCACTTCCGTTGCATCTTGATGCTGCTAAAGCTGTTTGCTCTACAGTTGCCAATTCTGAAGGCACTGGTCTCTGCCTTTAGAGTGCTTCTGGATGTGTCCCTCTGAGAGTGCTGGTAACGTGCCAGGGCACTTGAGGTACTAGAGCTTGGTGGCGTTCTATAGAGGCCCGATTGGGCCAAATACTTCTGGTATCACAGCAAAATCCTTTTTCTCCACTTTTATGCTAATCTCTGTTAAACAACTATCTGAACTTTAGACAATGGGAATATAGTAGATCACATGTGGCCAGGAAATCTACAAGATGGTTGTAGAGTCTTCAGAGACTCTATAGTATTAGAATCAATCTCTCTCCCCATGCCCTCTCTCCCTCTTTCACCCCCCCCCTTTTATTCTCTCCACCACCCCCTCTTGGTTCTTATTTATCTCTGACCATTTCAAAGCCCTGCATCTCTCTCTCTCTCCCCCACCCCCCTCTCTCATTCCCTTTTACTATAAAGACATTTCCTTTGAGGCAATGAGTTGATGAGAAATTGCCTCTGATTGACCCAGGTTTATACCATTCCAACTTCACCACCTCAGAGGAGAAAAACCATTTCTCTTTTTCAACAGCCACACACAAATCTCACCAAAGACAAAATCTGTCCCACATTGATTGAGTCAGGACTCATCCTCCAATCAATCACTGCACTGAGGGGATAAGATAGTGGGACTGAAAGCATCATTAAATCTTTATAAAAGATAAGGTGAGGCAATTCCACAAAGAAGGGAAAACACTGCTGTCAGAAGAAGGGAGTGAGGAATGCTGGGCAGAAAAAAAAGCAGAAAATGCTGGGTTGAAAACTAATTGTCTTACAATGTTCTGTTGAGGAAATCTTAAAAATTTGTGGCCACATATCTCTACCTAGAACTCAGAGATGAATCCACTGGAGGTAGGTCAGAGCAACAGCTTAGGGGCAGACAGACTCCTCACCTTCCCATCTCCTACCATGATCAGGGAGGGCTCTAGTACTGGGCATAGGTGTGTGCCAACCCTCTTTTCCTGGATGAGTTCTTTCATAGCAGACTCTTTGATCTTCCATGCCATAAACTCATGGCAGACCATGCCAACATCAGACCTACAAGCATACGCAGTGTGTTTAAATCCTAAAATGAGTAATCCCTGGGACTCTGGAAGATGGGTATTATCTTGCCTTTTCCATAATTATAGGGGGAATTACGGTATCTGCTTCTATCAACGCCTAGGGTTCTTGTAGTGATTAATTACTTGGAACTTCTGGAAAGTGTTTTAAGGTCTTTTCAAATGATAATGATGTAAGTAGAAAACATCTAATTAATACACATCATATGATTTTGGTTCAGTTAAAGAAATTTATGAGTGTTTTCCATTTTTTGTGTAATGCTATATTTTACAAAAATGCCATGGACAGAAACTTTCATTCTCTAAATCAAGACCGTTCGATTTATGGGATCATTTATATATAACTCTTACCAAAAGAAGCATCATGGAATAGAGGCCATTTAGAGATTGTTCTGCCATTCCACAAAGCCCTCAACTTATCTTGCCGGGTTGAAAACTTGTATCTAGATTGTTCCACATATTCTAAATCCTACATTATCAAAAATTTAAACAAAAAAAAAAATGATCTGAATTAACCTATGGAAATACAATGATAGCGTGCTTTTGTAGAGCTCAGTAAAGAAAGCATTAGAGGTTGAGGATCAGTTTCTAAGGCCTTACTTTGGTCTCCTTTGTTTATGAATACAGCTCAAGCATGGTAGCTGTTGACTCTAAAATTTCTATGTCTGGCTTCTACCTTTCTTTGACGTCCTGGTTGTACAAGGTGTTGTCTCCTCAACAGTTACATTTGTTATCATAATAGATCCGTCAAAGAGAATTCTTAATTCTTCCTACCTGAATGTGCCCCCCAAAATCAAGTCTTCTCTGTCTGTTGTGAAGATATCTCTCAGCTTGGACCCCACCCTTCTAGCTCCTTTTTGGGATGCTTAGGCTGGGACTCAACCCACCCCCTTCCTGCTTTGCTAGCCACTCCCTGCTAGGCCCTGTCAGTAAGGGTTGCTAATGGAAGAGTTCAACCCTGCAGGAGGAAAAGGGGACTCTCCCTGTTTGCTTTCTCTTCGTGTTCTGGCTTCCTGTTTCTGTCAGTGTGACCCTGACAATGCTCTTTCGCCTGGCTGCTGTTCATTCCTACGCTAGCAATGACTCCAGCCTGGAGGTTTTCCAGATCTCATCATACCTCTGTTGAGGAACCAAGGGTGCCATCCATCTGGCACCCCCTTCTCAAACGTCTGGGTCCTCACTCTTCAGGGTTCTTCCTATAAGCTGAGAGATGATAGCAAAATGCAGTTCCCTGTTCTCACTTTGTGTCAGCTCTATGGGACCCCCTTTCCAGGGTGCTAAGTATCATCATTCCCAACTCTTCCCTTTGTCCTCCCAAACTTGGGCAAGTGGAGCTATCTCCACATGAGCATGACCTCAGCGGTACTTTAGTGCTCATTTTGCCTTTTGAGTTCTTTAATACCTAGGGTTTTCACAATACCAAAATGTTTGCATCATCTCTGTTAAAATAACCAGTCTGATTTCTTCCTCCTAACTGGATCATCACTGAAATACTTCCTGTCTTGCTTAAAGGAATCACACCCACCTGTTGGCTGAGGCCAAATACCAGAAGTAATTGGTTTCTCTCTCCCTCATACTATAAAGCAAATCCATTAGCAAATCCTTCATGATGTATCTTCAAACATATCCTGAATCTGACCACTTCTCATCACCTCTATTTATAGCACCTTCATCTAAGATGCTATAATTTTTTGCCTGAATTACTGTTAGCCCCAGCTGATTTTGTGAATCTACCCTTACCCACTATGTATCAGACCCTGCACGTCTCACTTCAGCCGGACATTTCTTCACGAGAGTCAGGATTTTGTGCAATGCTATCTCTTCAGAGGAACCTCCCCCTGGCCAGCCTGTCTAAATAGGAAACCACCCCCCTATCTTCACCCACAGCACCACAGAAAGCAGAGACATTTCCTGACTTACCCATTGCTCACAGCATAGAAATAGCTCTTGTTGATGTGCCAAACACAGCCTAAAGAACTTTAAATGTATTAAGTGAGTTGTTTCTCGTAACAATTCAATTAAGTAGTTATGTTACTTTCCTACCTTACAATGAGAAAACTGAGGCACAGAAAGGTGAGTAACTTCTACAAGGTTACACATCTTGAAATTGGCAAAGCTGGGATTCCAATACAGAAACTTTGGCCCTAGAACCTACACTATTAATGTCTACATCATTCTGCCTCCTTTTGTATTAGGAACTCAGTAGATCTTTATTGAATTAATACATTAATAGCTAAACATATGTGTTTTAGAGTCAGTCCTGGATTGGATCTTGGCTCACTGGCTCACTATATAAGTGAGTTCCTGATTTTTAATCCCCTTTCTACCTTTTATAGAGAGGTGTGGTATCAGGTAAATCAGTTGACTTCTGTGAGCCACAATTACCTGTAAGATAGGGTAAGAGCAATACTCTCCTGGCGAATGAATAAACAAACAACAAACAAAAAGCAACAACAGACCTGTGAATACAAAGAACAGAGTGGTGGTTGCCAGAAGGGAGGGGGCGGAGGAGAGGGCAAAATGGGCGAAGGGGAGTCGGAGGTATAGACTCCCAGTCACAGGATGAATGAGCCCTGGGAATAAAAAGCACAGCGTAGGGAATACAGTCAATGGTATTGTAACAGCACTGTAAGGTGACAGATGGTAGCCGCACCTGTGGTGAGCACAACATAATGTATAGAGTTGTCAGATCACTTGAGACTAAGGAACACTGTGTGTCGGGTATACTTCAACTTTTTTTTTTTTTTTACAACGGGTAATACTCTCCTCAGAGGGCCATTGCGCGGATCCGAGTTACCGCAGGGAAAGGGCCCAGCACAGAGCTTGAGATGGAAGTGAAGTTTAGTTACTGTCACCTCTACATAAACTCCTCAGGAGAACTTTCAGGACTTTAAAATCCTTTGTAAAATGACATCATTGTCACCTGTATAGATTTATAATTCTGTTCTCCAGGGTGTTCATTTGACTACAAATAACGAAAACTGACTCTAAGTAGTTCCGGAGGCAAAAATAACTATTCTCGGCGAGGGTAGCGGTGTGCATCCCCGAATCAAGGGAAGAAGTGAAAAACTGAGCCTTGATGAGAAAAGCAACAGTAAGAGATGTTCCAAGTAGCTCAAGTCAGTTCGTGGACTTTTTCTTCTTTAGCACTGCTTGGAGCATGACTCAGCTCCGGAGACCACAATCTGTGTGCACCTCCCATAGGTCTCCAAATTTCTAGGAGATAGAACCTGATTGACTCTGTTCAGTGAGGGCCAGAGACCCAAAGTTAACCTAAGAAGACAATGCTGCTACAGGTCTGCCCATGGGTGTCAGGGGCAAATTCCAACAGGGAGAATTGCTATAAGCCAGGGAGTCATCCCAGGATTTTTCTCTTGAATTATACGTGTTGGCTGCCCACCCCCATACGTGTTTACTCACACATATTGAAAGACGTCTCTGCCTAACATAATCTAACTATCACACATACAATCACAAGTTTTCATATTAGTTCCCCAACCAGAGACAACTCAGAGTCACATTCAGCTATTGCCTCAAGATTCAATAATGTCATTGAGATCCTGTGTTCCCGGGGTCAGCATATCAGTTTGGTATAAACTCCTCTGCTAGTTCTGTTGCACTTCTGTGTCAGATCGCTATAACCCCAGAAACCGTGGGTACATTTAACCACTACCACATAATGGTAACGAATGGGAAGAAAGACGAAAATGGGAAAGAAAAAAATCATCATCTATCCCACGAAAAGGAGGTACCAATCATTCATTCCTCAGAGACTTCACTAGCAAGCAAAGGAACAGCGGTGGGAGCCACAGTACTCATTTCTTGAGTTGGCCAAGAGGTCATAGAAGGCGTTGATGATTTCCCTCCTCTCTCGTTCAGCCCAGGTTGCCATTACCCCTCACCCAGAGTCAAGGTTGACAAGAACGGTAACCAAGACAGGGTTCACAGTTGCTTTTCCCTGGGCTTACTACCAATGCAAAGCTAGGATACATGTGAAACAAGCAATCAAATAAAAAATTGAGGCTCTCCTTTACCTCATTAATTTTCTCATGGAGGAATACTTGAAATTTGGCAATCTAGACTTTGAATCTAGGAGAGTTGGCCGCATCACATGATAAACTTCCTTTATATTCATGGTTATATATCAGCAACCAGATGTGATTTTTAGTTTGACATTAAATGATGTATTATGTGATATAGGGACACAACACCAGGACTGTCTCCCCTTATCTGTTCCAGAGGACAAGCCTGGGTTTTTCCACTAATGTCCATGGCAGGGCTTTCTGTAAACAGTTCTAGCCGTAGTCTATCTTGACTTTTTTTTTTTTTTTTTTTTAACGTTTTATTTTTGAGACAGAGAGAGACAGAGCATGAATGGGGGAGGGGCAGAGAGAGAGGGAGACACAGAATCGGAAGCAGCCTCCAGGCTCTGAGCCATCAGCCCAGAGCCCGACGCAGGGCTCGAACTCACGGACTGTGAGATCGTGACCTGGGCTGAAGTCGGCCGCTTAACCGACTGAGCCACCCAGGCGCCCCTCTATCTTGACTTTAGTCAACACCTCACCCATCAGCTTTCTTTGCTCATTGAATTAACACACACCTTGATTTCTGAGAGACCTGAGGCTTTGATGATCCAGCCTGTGAGTGCAGAGTGGTTTTCCATTACCTGACATGGAAATACAAGGATTTCTTCCAGTTTTTTCAACTATCTTTCCCTGACGTAGCAGCATCACCAACACCGACTATAATGACTGGTGGCTGAAAGCCATCATCCAACCTCCCCGGGTACTATTATTTTTCTTTAATTTCCTTAGTCATATTAGTCACTGTTAATGATGAGATATAAGTCTAAGCTTTCGGCTCAGCAAAACCTTTATTGTGACCCATGGCATGAGTATTCCTTCTTTAGTACTAATATCTCCAGATATTAGTCAGATATTAGTACTTATATCTCCAGATATTAGATAAGTCAGGTCACATGGGAATTTAGAACAAAAACTTTGAGAGTGAGTCATCAGGCAAAATGGTGATAGACTCCATTTCCATCTCTGTCTTTTGTTCTTGAGATCTGTATTTTCTAGCAGTTAGTTAGTAAGATGGCAGCATGTATTTCTGGCTGACTAGAGCATAGAGCATATCTTGTAAAAGGTAACACAACATACTGTGGCATTGTTTCTCAATTTGCACTGGCCGTTGGACAACACAGGGATTAGGGGCGCTGAACCCCTGCACAGTCAAAAAATCCGTGTGTAACTTTTGGCTCCTCAAAACCCGAAGTACTAATAGCCCACTCTTGACCAGAGCCTTACTAATAACAAAGAGTCATTCACACATATTTTGTATGTTCTATGTATTCTATACTAGATTCTTACAACAAAGTAAGCCAGGGGAAAGACAATGTTATTAAGAAAATCATCATGGGGGGGTGGGGCGCATCCGGGTGGCTCAGTCATTTAAGCATCGGACTCGTGATTTCATCTCAGGTCATGATATCATGGTTGTGAAATCAAGCACCATTTCAGGCTCCACACTGGGCATTTAAGATTCTCTTCCTCTCTCTCTACCCCTCTCCCCTGCTTGCATGCTCTCTCTAAATAAATAAATAAATAAATAACCTTAATGACATATGAAAACTCCCTTAAAAAAAAAAAGAAAGGAAAAAAAAGGGACACCTGAGTGGCTCAGTCTGTTAGGTGTCCAACTTCAACTCAGGTCATGATCTCGTGGTTCGTGGGTTCAAGTCCCACGTTGGGCTCTATGCTGACAGCTCAGAGCCAGAGCCTGCTTCCGATTCTGTGTCTCCCTCTCTCTCTGCCCCCGCCCCACTTGCGCTCGCTCACTCTCTCTCTCTCTCTCAAAAATAAATAAACATTTTAAAAATTTTAGAAAAAAGGAAAAGAAAATCATAAGGAAGATAAAATGCACTTATAGTATTATATGTTATTTGTTGGGAAAAATCCATGTATAAGTGGACCCATGCCATTCAAACCTACGTTGTTAAGGGATCAACTGTATATCATGTCATGTGATCACCACCATGATCCAAATATAGAACATTTTCATCAGCTCTAAAAATTCCCTCATTCCCTTGTTTTCCTCTGTTTTTGAAGGCAAGATAGCAGATTCAACATTCGTCTTTGCCCCCTTAATGATAGAGGGTTTCCAGACTAATTATCTTCCTTTCCACCAGAAAACTGCCTGGTCCCTGAAGCTATGTCAGGAAGTCAGATTAAGGTTATTGCTGGCAAAGCAGACATTCAGAAATAGTGATAGCTATTGACCATTCGTTACTGGTAAATTCCTGTTTCTGAGGCCAGGCAGGCCCTCAGTGTCTATTACCATTGCCTTTTTCTCCATGAGACCATTGCTCAAGCTTGGGGCTGGCTGGGGAAGTGATACTGACCTCCATAAAATGGGTCACTTTGTTACCTATATATCAGTAGCAGTCTCTTTGGGGACGACCTACTGATGAACATTTAAAAGGAACCCAAGGAAGTGAATAGTGGAATAGGGAGAAGAGATACTATCAGGCAAATAGAGAAAGTGTTTGGGAAGTCCTTGATACTGGATTATATTCAAATATATCATCTAAGGGCAGAGTCAATGTTCCACATGAAACAGCTGACCTGGACACCAGAACCTAGAGCTTGGGCAAAATAAGAATGGAAACTGGAAGACCATAGAGCTATCAGCCACGGAGGGAAACTTTTCTTGGTGTGCACTAGTTTCTGGGTCTTGTCTTGTAAGCGGGTGGATAACTTGGCAAGGTCACATGATTATGCAGGAGTATATCCCAAATTTGAGTTAGGTCTTTTCTTTTGAATGTGGGACACATTCTCCTGATTCTTCAAAAGTGGAGGGCTTTTGAATTGTATTCTTGACGTTATGAATGTTATGTCCTGCAGGTGCTGTGTTCCGTTATATTCCCCCAGTGACCGTTGTTGTTATTTGAATAGGGAATTAATTTGGCTGGACTTGCAGCCGTAAGTTAAGCGGCGGCCCTCTCTCAAGTTCGGTTCTTTTGTCCCCTCACTGAGGGACTTGAGGTCTGCCCTCTGCATATATATCCTGAGGTCAAATAGAGACTTACACACATTGTATACATTTGACACTCCCACTCTGTGCCCCTTGCTTTCCGGGATTTTCTTCTCACTTCCGGTAGGTAAGATGTCTATCAGCCTAAAAGCCATAAAACGTGGGAGACTAACTCCTTGCGATTTCTTCCTTCTGGGTGTTGGCTTCCCTCCAGGCCCTGCCTGCTCTTGTTTCTTCCCCAGAGCATTGGGGAGTTGTTCTACGTTGCATCCGTTGTTGATAACGTTCATCACTGGGAATAGAAGGTGACTCAGCCACACCATCAGGGCAACTGACTCCTTTGGTTTAACGCCCACCGTGTCACTTATTACTTGTGTGAACTTAGGCACGTTTTAAAATTTATCAGTATCTTAGTTTCTTTGTACAATGGAAAAATAGTGTTATCCATGTTCATGCCTAGAGTTGCAGAAAGGATAGATGCATATAATACATCTAAAGTGCTCGGAAATATTACTATTATTGTTTTATATCTGAGAGTGTTATTTTTGTGCCATTTTTGAGAATTCTACCAACACATTTAGTCATTTCCTCAGTGAGTAATTATTATGATTCATTTGAAATTTAAAGGCAATTTGTCATCTAGGATAGCACTAGATGAAATTCACCGATAAATTTTCATAAATATATTAAATCCCCAAGCCACAAATCACCATTCTCATTTCAGGTGATGTTTCCCTAGTTACTCAAATACCATATGACATTGTATCTTATTTCCAATGTCCCAGATATTGTGATTTATAACCACTTCATAAACAGCTGGAATTGAATTTATAGTTCTTCATAAGACACTCTCAAATATTTATTACAATACCTTTTATTAAGTTAAAAAATAATGTTAGAATTGGCCTTTTTACTCTTCATGGTCCTCTACTGGAGAAATATTTACTGACTGCCTACTATTTCTAAGAGCAAAAATTAAAAGATGTGATTGTGTAAAAAACCTTTTAATATTTTGGCTGGTGTTCAAAACATTTATTTTATAAGTTTATCTTATTTAGGTCAGAAAAACTAATGCCTGTAATAAAATGTAAATGTGATTGTATAACAGTTCATTAGCATTCCCTACAGCATTTGGCAAGATCTTTGAGGCCAGAAAAATAACTCATGTATTCCCCAAGGTGTGAATAAAAGAATAATCTTTTGTTGCCATTAGCACTTGGAGCCAAGAAATAAAATAAAATAAATAAAATGAAATAAAATAAAATAAAATAAAATAAAATAAATAAAATAAAATAAAATAAAAAAATAAATGAAGAAGAAGAAGAAATAAAGAAAGAAAACCTGACAACAAAGGCTTAAACAATTGGGGTTTATTTTTCTCATGCAGTGACAATCTAGATGTAGGCAGATAGGACAGGTGCAGCCCCCACAAGTTTTGTCCACATAGACCCTGTCTTCTTCAATGAACTGGTCCTTCCATTCTGAACATGTGGCTGCTGTTTGCAAGATGGCTGCCACAGCTCCTGACGTTGTGCTGCCATTCCAAGAAAAGAAAGCAGGGAGAGTGAAAGGGCAGCGGTTGTGCCCACTGACTTGGTCCCATCTTCTCAGAAAAACAAATGCTCCGAGGACAGCCCCCAGCCCCAGCAACTCAGCTTAGATTTCATTGGCAAGAACCGGGTCTGGCAAGGTGAATATTTTCGCTGTGTACAATGCCACCCTGAAGATAATTAAGATTCTGCAAGTGACCATGAAGAGAAGAATGGATACTGAGGTCAAAACTTTCCAACCACGGGTAGGCGTAATTGCGGGAGCACATGAAGGCTTTCCAAGGAAGCCACAGAGATCATATTCCAGTTTTTCAACCTCCATGTACACAGTCTGTTCTAAGAGTGAGCTGCCGAAACAAGCATCTGGGGTCAAGGCATCAGACCAGTCCCAGTTGTCTCTAACCACCCCTAACTTTTAAAACTGATCTTTTCCTGGGGAGCCACCTGGGTGGCTCAGTTGGTGGGGCATCTGACTTTGTCTCAGGTCATGATCTCACGGTTCGCGGGTTCGAGCCCAGCATCTGGCTCTGTGCCTGCTCAGAGCCTGGAGCCTGCTTCGGACGCTGTGTCTCCCTCTCCCTCTGCCCTTCTCCTGCTTGCACTCTGTCTCTCGCTCTCTCTCAAAAATAAATAAAGATTAAAAATTTTTTTAATTAAAAAAATAAAACTGACCTCTTTCAATTGCAAGGGAATAAATACATTGATCACTTTGCTACTTTTGGCATTCAAACTCAAAAGAAGAACATTTTTTAAACAGTGACACTGTTTAACAAATTCCTTCTATTCCCATTTACTGATATGTGTGCTTCGTAGTGTTTGCGTATAAAACATGAAAGATAGGAATGAAACTGATGGTGAACACCGTTTCATGCTAGCAGTATATAATATTCACCCACGCAAACATGAACTAATCCAAAAAAAGCCCTACCCAACTCATTAAAAAGACCTTTCTAATAAAAGTTTATATTTTCCACACCAGTTATCAAAGTACATAAATAATTGTTTTATTTTCATTGATATCATCCTATTGATATTTATAAGTATAATTGAATCTAGAAGAAAAATGTTTTTAATGTTTATTTATTTATTTTGAGAGACAGAGCATGCACACATGATAGGGGGAGGGGCATAGAGAGAGGGAGAGAAAGACTCCCAAGCAGCCTCTACACTGTCAACACAGACCACGAACTCATAAACTGTGAGATCCGACCCAAGCTGAAATCGAGAGTTGGCGCCCCCAGGAAGAAAATATTTTTAACAGTGAACCCTGGGGTCACCACCTTTTAAAAAAAAACATGTATATACATATTTATGTATGTTGGAGGATATCAAATTGCTCTGGTATTTAGAATTCAATGGATAAATGATATCTATATTCCATTGAGTATAATGAAAATAATTGTTTTATTTTATCAATTTTAATTTCTATAAATCCAAAATAACACTATACAAATATATCATAATAAAGTTGTTATTTATATATTTTCAAAACATATTTAAAACTCTAAGCTAGCATACTTTGCAACAACTCAAATTTAAGATGAAAAAAATTTTTAATGTTTATGTATTAATTTTTGAGAGAGAGAGAGAGAGAGAAAGCACAAGCAGGGGAGAGGCAGAGAGAGAGCTTGCCTGAAGCAGGCTCCAGGCACCCAGCTGTCAGCACAGAGCCCAACATGGGGCTCAAACCCACAAACCATGAGATCATGACTTGAGCTAAAGTCAAATGCTCAACCAACTGAGCCACCCAGGTGCCCTAAGATGAAAAAATTTCTATGTCAACTTAAAAAACTATTGTTTTTTGAAATTCTTTTAGGAGGTATGGGGGCAAAAATATTTGAGGATTATAAGGACAATTGGTAGTGTCATGGGTGCTTTTCCTGTCTCAGATCTACTGTCACAAAGCTGTCACTGTGTGACTATGTTTTTGAGTATATCTGGTAAGTGAAGTTATGTGACTCTTTTTTATTTGAGTGGGCTCCATGCCCCACATGGAGCTTGAACTCACAACTCTGAGATCGAGACCGGAGCTGAGATCAAGAGTCAGATGCTTAACTAACTGAGCCACCCGGGCACCCCGTATTATGGGGCTCTTAAAAGAAGCTCCTGAAATTGAAGGCTAAAGCCACCAGGTGGAATGTAACTAGTTAAATCACTGAATAACAAGTGTTCTTGTTCTTGACTTGAGTGGCTCTGACTCCTGATCTCAGATCTTGATCGTGAGATCAAGTCCTGAGTTGGGCTCTGTGTTGACATTGTGGAGCCTGCTTGGGATTCTCTCTCTCCCTGTTTCTCTGCCCCTCCCCCACATGTGCACACGCTTTCTTTCTCTCTCAAAAATAAATAACTAACCAACCCCCCCCCCCCCCACAGAAATATTCTTGAGTAACTGCTATGTTCTATGTGGGCACCTTACAGACCTCAATATAAATAAGAGATGGTGCCTGAGTACAAAGAGTACACAGGTTGGCATGAAACAAATAAGACATTATACACAAGATGTCTGCTGTTTTTACATGGCGTGCATAAGGAGTTGTGGGAACATAGGAGACGATTTGAGAGGAGTGGGCATCAGGGAAAATTTCACTGTAACAGAATATTTAGATACCTGCCTGTCCCACAGGTTTACACTTATGCATGTTTTTCTCTTATTTTGTGCATAGATAGATATCGTCACAGTGAATATTTTCCATTTCTCCATGTTCTTTCATGGAATTTATCTGTGTAGTTATATCATTTTTGCAAGTTATGATTAGGGGCAAGTACAATTTTACACTCTGTTTTTTCCCCTGTGAGCGTTAACACACACATTTTTACAAGTGGACATTGGAAGTTCGATGGAAAATGCATTTAAAGTAACCCAAGAGTCTAACCAGATGTGTTTGTTCCCTAGTAACAATTTATGCCAGACGGAGTCTAATGTGTAGCTGTGACTGAACTATTCCTTTAGGATTCAACTTGAATCTTAAATTGAATTAGCTGCATGATATAAGTTTCTGAGGAGGGAACTTCTTCTAAGGGTAGAGAGTAATGGCCTCCAAAGGAAAATGGCGGCGGGGGAATGCTAGCACCGCCAGCTGATGCCTTCATAAAGACAAAATGTGGGAGAAGAGAGCAGCTTAGCCAGAGATTTCCAGGCTGTTTGGAAACCCTGTGCTTTTACAGACTTAGGTTAACATCTTTATTTACATGTTTTATTCTATCCCATACACAGCAATGTGCCACATACTGTGTAAATAGTAGGGGCAATACAGAGATTGATACATTTCTATTAAGGTAGAAAATATCTCACCCATTTTTGCCATGATGTGCCAAGATGAGGGGTGTCTGGGAATCTTTGCACAAGGCCTACTTTATATTCTGTGTCACTTGATACTTCAGAAAGGATTGTCCATTCGAGTGGTAACACAGAAGGTGGAGGATAGACCGCAGCAGAGAATCATGCAGCACCCTGCGGAAGGGACAAGAGCTTCTATGAAGTGCTGCTCATGAGGCCAAGTGCAATGGCAGAGCTGGAGCGTGTGAGATGTGTCACTGTCTGCCAGGCACGTAAGTTGTGTCTGGGGAGACCAAGCATATACATCCCGAACGATATGGAGAAATAGAGGACGAGCCATACTGTGTCACATTTTTCTCCTAAAAACTTACATTTTGGGGCGCCTGGGTGGCGCAGTCTGTTAAGCGTCCGACTTCAGCCAGGTCACGATCTCGCGGTCCGTGAGTTCGAGCCCCGCGTCGGGCTCTGGGCTGATGGCTCAGAGCCTGGATGCTGTTTCTGATTCTGTGTCTCCCTCTCTCTCTGCCCCTCCCCCGTTCATGCTCTGTCTCTCTCTGTCCCAAAAATAAATAAACATTGAAAAAAAAAATTAAAAAAAAAAAAAAACAACTTACATTTTAAGAAGGAAAACAATAGTGGCTCAGTTGGTTAAGCATCCAACTCCTGGTTTCAGCTCAGGTCATGATCTCCCCGTTCATGAGTTCAAGCCCTGTGTCGGTGGTGTGGACCCTGTTTGGGATTTTCTCTTTCTCTCTCTCTCTCTCTCTCTCTCTGCCCCTTCCTAACTTGTGCGTGTGCATGTGTGCATCCGCTCTTTCTTTCTCTCTCTCTCTCTCTCTCTCTCTCAAAATAAATAAATAAACTTTAAAAAAATTGGGGGGCGGATAGCAGCTCTGGGGGGCGGATAGCTAGTAGCTGGTAGCTGGTCTGACACTCGAGGCTGGACCAGAGTGTTCTCCTGCTAATCATAAACAATTTCACAGACCACTAACGTCAGATGAGGTCTCTGTGTCCAAGACTCCTCCATAATCATGCTTGAGGAAAGACAAACACAAGAACACGATGCAAATCACTAAAATGACTGAGCTTTGCTCTCTCCCGTCCAACGGGGGTGACTGCTGCCGCTTTCTCAGTTACGGCTTTAGCCTTGGTCCTCCACCCTCTAGATAAAGAAAAAAAAATGCAAGCTACCCAGTCATGAAATTGTCCCAGCTTTCTGACAGCATCCAGTCGAAAGCAACTGCCTGCTTTCTCAAACCCTCTCCAAAACCACTCTATACAAACTGAAATCCTCTCCCTCCCGAGATGGTACCACCCTCTTCCTGAGATGCCGCCATGGTGCCTCAGAGTTCCCCCCAGGGTGTATCTCTCTTCAGCTATTATTCTTTATTATTCATTTATTGCCTCCATTATTACCGCTGATGCAAATAATAAACCAGTTCTGACCACAGATGTGTTCCCGGTGGTCTTTGGCTGGTGGGTGTGAATTCAGTTAATTTTCACAATGACCCCTTGAGGAGATTACTACTCTCATCCCCATTTCACAGATGACAAAACACAGAAGTTGAGTAAACAGGCTAAAGTGATCCAGCCTGAGAATGGCACAAGTGGAATGTTAACCTTGATGGCCTGGAACCTGAGTCTGCACCCTTTGCTGTTACCACACTACTCCACAATGAGAACGAAAAGGAGGGGTTAACAACATGCTAGCCGCAGGATGAACAATCCATGCAAAAGGAATTAGAGAAGAAAAAGTAAAGGACGGAGTCTTTTTAAAGAGGGAAAACCAAGAGGGGCATCTGGGTGGCTTAGTTGGTTAAGCGGCCAAGTTTGGCTAAACTTGATCTCTCAGTCTATGGGTTCGAGCCCCGCGTCGGGCTCTGTGCTGACAGCTCAGAGCCTGGAGCCTGCTTTGGATTCTGTGTCTCCCTCTCTCCCGCTCATGGTCTGTGTCTCTGTCAAAAATAAATATTAAAAAAATGTTTCTTTAAAAAAAAAGGGAAAGCCAAGAAAAGCTTTTTTTTTTTTTTATTTTTTTAAGAATGCCTGGGCAGGCATCCATGGTTAGTGTAGGGCTGGTTCTTCCAGGCTAGAGTTACCAGACAGGAGACAGAAAGGCTGTGACTCCAACTACAGGTGCCTAGATCTCCAGAGCGATATGCCTAAGAGAAGGAGAAAATAATAATAATAATGTCTTGTTTATGTATAATCCACTTAGTAAAAGACACACCGGAGACAAGAATGATAATGCAGGGAAGTTTCTACATGGCTATTTTTGATGGCTGCCTGGTGGAGACCTCCCACCCTACTTCTATTTGGGGCGCTTAGAACTGCTGTGGTACCTCATGGGATGCCAGTATTTTTTGGGGAGGGGGCGTGATTCATTTCCTTCTCCTTTCTCCTCCTTCCGACCTCAAATTGATTTTAACAACTCTAGAGATCCCAATGCAATTTTGTGAACACCCATCCCCCATCTGCTCCAACCAATGAAAGTAAAAGTAGGCTCCAGGTATGTTAAAATCTTTTCGGTGGATTGAACATTTCGGCATGCCATTATATCAGTACATTTTGACGGGAACAAAAAAAAAAAAAAAGTACTAGAAAGAGAAAGATCGTTAAAAACAAAAACAAGGCTCTGCTTCCAAGAAGATGGAGTAGACATACTTTTCCAGATGCCTTCCAATAATTACAATGAAAATCCTTGGATATTATATGTAAATAAGCAGAAGTTGACTTTGAAAGGTGGAGTGAGGAAGACAGGCTAACAGCTGAAGAGCAACATGGTGATGAGTTCCCTGGGTTTTGTTTTTGTTTCAAATCTAAGTGCTGAAGAAGCCAACAACATACAAACATCAACAGGCACAGGGTTTTGTTTTTTGTTTTTTTTTTAAAGAAAAGAAAAGAAAAAAGCCCTTTAAAATGCTGCCTAGTCTGTCCCAAGACTAAACTCTCAGAAATAATGGCTCCATTGCAACTGGCCCCCACCCCCAAGCACACACATGCGCATATAAATCTGTGGCTTCATCCCACATGTGCCAGCAAAAGCTGAGTGAGGTGTCTAGACCTCCACCCTCCCAAGAGCATATGACAAATCACTGCAAGTTTCCATAGGACTAGTGCCAGAAAAGGAGGACATTTTCATCCCCACCGAGTGGGAAGGAAGTGGCTACCCCAGCAGCATTAGTAAAGACCATATGAGAAACCTGGGCTCCAACCTGGACCCAACAGGGAGAAGGAGCACCCCTTCTCCACCCTCTCAAGTAGCGGTAGAATAGAAGATTGGGAATCTGGACTTTCACTGCAATCTCAAAGTAACGAGGCTGTACCCCACCCCCTTCCCTTGCCAGAGAGGTGTGTGAGAAAACCAGCTGAGTCAGAAGGCATAAATAAGATGCAGTCATAGAGCATAATATCCAAAACGTCCAGGTTTCAGCTGAAAAATCACCTGTCATAGCAGAAACCAGGAAGATCTTAAACTGAATTAAGGAGATAATCAATAGACACCTAGATGCCAGAGTTGTTAGAATTATCTGACAAAGATTTTAAAGCATCCAAATGTTTCACAAGCCATTACAGACATGCTTAAAAACAAATGAAAACAAAGCAAGTCTCAGCAAAGAAACAGAAGATAAGAAGAGCTGAGTGGAAACTTGAGAAGTGAAAAGTATGACAACCAAAATAAAAATTCAGTGGATAGACTCAACTCAAAAGCAACTGAATAAAGGAAAGATCACCTTTCCAACAAATGATTGCATGGTAACTGGATATCTACAGGCAAAAGGCAAACAAAAACCTAAAGTCTCACATCTTTTTACAAAGATGAGTTAAGGACTGAAACGTAAAATGCAAAACTGTATAACTTTTAGGGGAAAAAGAGGAGAGTATCTGTGAGACGTAGGGCAGGCAAAGAGTTCAGGCAAAGGAATGACACCCAAAATATGATCCAAAAAGGAAAATCTGATGCATTTGACTCCATCAAAATTTAGAACTTTTGCTCTGAAAACATCTCTGCTACAATGATGAAGACATTTCATTGCAAGTAATTCCTTGGTTCAGCACAAAAAAGAAATAATGGTAAAATGGAATTGAGGAGCAAGAAATCATTAGAATTTTCTTTTACATCTATGCAAAGATGAGATGGTCACAGAGTCTAACCCTTGTGAACATGGAGACCTCCCACCCATCAGGGATCAAGGGTGTGGTGTTTATTTTTTGCACTTATAAATGACTTTGTCAAAGTCCTTGTGATAGATAACATTTGGAAGAGAAAGTCCTTGGGATGACAATTCCTCCCTGATGAGAGAAAATGGGTTGTCAGAAGACACACTAATTTATTCTCAGGGCCAGGAAGATCAATTCTCAGCCTGCTAGATGCCCCTGTTGATATTGTCCACGTTCCTGGACTAGTAACTAACAAAATGTAAATAGAAATATACGGAAAGTGATTCACAATTCCCAGTGTGTAGTTCTGTACTCTGATCCTGTGTGAAACCTAAGGGTTATATTAAGCATTTAATATATTTTCCTTAAGAACTATAAAAAATAAAGAGCCCAAATTAAAGTTCTTGTTAAGTCGATCAAAAATTCATTCAAGATGGATCACAGCCATACATGTAAAAGCTTGAATAACAAAGCTTCTATCAGGAAGCATAGAGAAATATCTTTGCACACGTGGTTTAGGCAAGGACTTATAAAACAAGAAGCCCTGATCGTAAAAGAAAAAGTTAGAAATTGGATTATACAAAATTAATTTCTTTGCTCTTAAAAAGATATCATCAAGACAATAAAAAGGCAAACCACCAACTCCAAAACTATTCATAATACATATATCTGGCAAAGCACTTTTATTCAAAATATAGTTGTTAAAACCCTCTAAATCAGTAATTAAAAGAACAAACGGCCCAGTTCTTAAAAAAATTTTTTAAACGTTTTTTTTATTTATTTCTGAGACAGGGAGAGACAGAGCATGAACAGGGGAGGGTCAGAGAGAGGGAGACACAGAATCCGAAACAGGCTCCAGGCTCTGAGCTGTCAGCACAGAGCCCGACGTGGGGCTCGAACTCACCTGAGCCGAAGTCGGCCGCTTAACCGACTGAGCCACCCAGGCGCCCCAAGGCCCAGTTCTTAAAATAGTAGGTCAAGTCTCTAAAAGACCATACATAAAAGAAGCTAGATCAATGGCCAATAAGCACAAGGAAGGTGCTGAAAATTATTAGTTGTCAGGGGGATTCAAATGAAACTATAACGAACTCCTATTTGCATACACCAGGATGGCTAAAAACAGAAACAGACTGGTAACATCAAATGTCCGCAAAGGTGTAGAGCAAACGATCTCTCACACACTGTTGCTGTGGGTGCAAAATAATACCACCACCCCAGAGAACTGTTTGGCATTGATAAAGTCAGGCATACATCTACCCTGTGACACAGAAATTCCATGCTTAGGTATTTGCCTCAAATAAGTGAAAACACATACCCACAAAACAGCTTGTACAAGAATGGTAGCCTCAAACTGGAAATAACCCAATGTTTGGCCATAAGAAAATAGCTAACCATATTGTACTTTATTCACACTCAGCGATCAGAAAATCTACCAATCTCCTAAATAGGCAACAATATATTGCGAAAACATCACATTGAGTGAAGGAAGGCAAACGGAAAGGAGAGGAAGCAGATGTCATATAATCTCATTGATACAACTCAAAGGCAGGTGAGAGTAATTGATGCTAACAGTTCAGTTCTGAGAGTGGGAAACATACCAAGAGGGACACAGGGAGCTTGTTGGGGGTGATAGAAGTATTATTTTGTTTTACACAGTGGTTACAGAGTCATATATAATTGACAGACCTCACGCATCTGCACATCTGCGTGTTTTACTTTATGTGAAAGAGGATCCCCTCGTGGTCAACTAAGGAAACAATTACATTATGAAGAGCAAAGGACACCCAGGTAATCATGGCTCTATCTCTGTGCCAGGGACTGTTGGGTGACTTGAAAGCTAAGGGTTACTCCATGTAATCCTCAAAGCAGTCCTAGGATTTAAATATTTGGGGCGCCTGGGTGGCTCAGTCCATTAAGCGTCCGACTTTGGCTCAGGTCATGATCTCGCGGCTCCTGAGTTCAAGCCCCGCCTTGGGCTCTGTGCTGACAGCTCGGAGCTCGGAGCCTGGAGCCTGCTTTGGATTCTGCGTCTCCCCCTTTCTCTGCCCCTAACCCACTCGCATTCTGTCTTTGTCTCTCTCAAAAATAAACAAACATTAAAAAAAATTTTTTTAATTGTTAACAGATTACGAAAGGTAGAATGCAAATTTTATGATATTGATATCAGTTAATAACGATGCGTTTTTTTAAAAGAGAGGAATCCAGAGATGCAAAACATTTCTCAAACTCATCCAAGGTAGTACAAATTACAAGTGGGTAACGTTGGTGTTTAAATCCGAGACTGCTGTCTATAAAATGTAGTAGTTCTTTCTTTTTCCCTCCCATGATTATCCCTCTAGCCACCGCTCAACTTCATTATTGCAATTTTGCCCAGCTGACACGCTTTATACACGCAAATATTTCTACCTGCTCTCAGTCATCTTAGTCTTCCGTGATATTTTATCGTAATTTCAAATTGTTATTATTAAAATATAGTTGACATATACTTTCAGGTGTACAAAACAGTGATTCGACAATTCTACTCATGGTAAGTGTAGTCACCGTCTGTCACCATATGTTTTTACAGTATTACTGACTATAATCTCTATGCTGTATTTTTCACCTCTGTGACTTAGTTTATTTTACAACTGCAAGTTCATACCTTTTAATCCCTGTCACCTATTTCGCCCATCCCTCCACCCACCTCCCCACTAGCAACCACCTGTTTGTTCTCTGTATTACAATATCACTAATTGGGGCTGCCTGGGTGGTTCAGTTGGTTGAGCGTCTCACTTTGGCTTGCAGGTTGTGGGTTTGAGCCCCACGTCAGGCTACATGATGACAGCTTGGAGCCTGGAGCCTGCTTCAGATTCTGTGTACCCCTCTCGCTCTGTCCCTCCCCTGCTTGTGCTCTGTCTCTCTCTCTCAAAAATAAACTTTAAAAAAAGTCATCATTAACGGTATTCCCTGTGTTGTAGCTTCCATCCCTGTGACATATTAATTCCATAATTGGAAACCCATGCCTCCCACTCTTCTTTACCCATTTTGTCCGCCCCCCCCCCTCCCCTCTGGCAACCAGTTTGTTCTCTGTATTTATAGGTCTGTTTGTGGTTTTGTTTTTTGTTTGTTTCTACATTTGGCTTTTAGATTCCACACAGAAGTGAAATGATAAGGCATTTGTCTTTCTCTATCTGATTTATTTCACTTAGCATAATACCCTCTTCATCCATCCATGTTGTTGCAAATGGCATGAACCCATTCTTGTTTATGGCTGAGCAATGTTCCACTGTGTGTGTGTGTGTGTGTGTGTGTGTGTGTGTGTGTGTGTGTGGAGAGAGAGAGAGAGAGAGAGAGAGAGAGAGAGAATATACAGTATATACAAATCACATCTTCTTAATCCATTCATCCATCGGTGGGCACTTAGGTCTTTACTGTGATATTTTTATAAGATATACTATGCACCTGTATGTTCCTCAGAACTTGATGATAGCTCTCCTACAAGCTCAGCACTCAGCTCTCACCCTGGGTTAGGGGCATCATTCCATATGCTGGGCTCTTCTATAGGTGAACAGGGCATGTTCTTTGTTGAAATCCACATCTTTTTTTTTTTTTTTTTTAAGATTTTATTTTAAGTAATCTCTACACCCAACGTGAGGCTCAAACTTACAACTCTGAGATCAAGAGTCCCTCGCTCTACTGACAGAACCAGCCAGGTGCCCCTAAATCTACATCTTAAAAACCAGTAGTTTTTTTTAAATTTTTTTTTTTATTATTTATTGTGAGAGATAGAGAATGAGTAGGGGAGTGGCAGAGAGAGAGGGAGAGAGAGAGAATCCAAAGCAGGCTCTGTACTATCAGCACAGAGGCTAACACAGGGCTCAATCCCACGAAGCGCGAGGTCATGACCTGAGCTGAAATCAAGAGTCAGATGCTTAACCGACTGAGCCACCCAGGAGCCCCGAAAGCAGTACTTTTGCCACTGTCTTATTGCGTTCTCTTTGTTTTAACTTTGGCGGAAAGGCCAGGTTAGAGGTTCAACCTTCTTGGACTTCAGGAAATGCCGCCTTCCTGAACATAAACCAAGGCAAAATACTGTACAGAGGACCACCTGATGGGAATGGCCAGCTGGACTCCAACTCCCCGCCCAAGATTCGGTCTCTAGGTCATCTTGCTGACACTGCATTCAGGCAATGGCAGCACCTTTGCCATCGCCCCAGTCACTATGCTGAGACCACGATTCCAGGAGAGACCTTTTGTTCCCGTCTAATTCCACTCCACTGACCTGAGTGTTATTCTTGTTTCAGAACCACGTCTTTATTACGGTCACTTTCTCATGCTTTCATACCTGATGAGAAAGCAGCTGGATACTTGAGTTGATTATATTCTGCATGGCTGCCTGACATTCTACCGGTTGTTAATGGAAAAACATGACCCTTTTCAATTCTTTAATTTAATTAGTGCCCTCCATTTTCATGTCACAAAATCAGGTCAGTTCTCAGTGGCCAGGAATTAACTGACAACTTGTTATGCCCAAAAGTTTGGGGATACAGAAAATAGAAAATATAGTCCAAGGAGATGAATGGTTTACTGCTTTATAGCACATAGCTGGCTGTTGCACAAGCGAATGCACTGAGAAAACACGACATTAGTACAAAATCTGACAAGCGCTCTGATACTCGAGGCACAAGGCGGGAAGTGGGGTGGAGGTGGCTAGAGAGGTGGAAAAGCAGTACCCTTGAAAGAGAGCCACTGCTCTGGCCCCGAAACCTTAGAACATTCTGCTCTGGACCTCTTTGGACCACCTTTTGCCCCTTGGGGAGAAAATATGCAGGACCAAGGACACATGCCCACCTGAAACCCATTGCCTTACCCTCTAGACAAAGATCTGAATACCTAGCACTGCAGTATTCCTTGCCTGAAGGCCCCCAGTCTGCTTCCATGGCTTGGGTGGGCTCTTTTCTGGATCCACACCCAAGGTAAGACCATCCCACCAGCATGTGCGTGTGGGCAAGATAGGTAACCAAGGGCTGGCTACTGGCAAAGGTTTTGGATGGAGTTAGAAGTTGGTGTTGGCGTGGTCTGTGTGGCATAAGAGGGAAGCAGAACTAAGGTGAGAAGGGAGTCAGAGGCAGGCCAGAGACTTGGGTCCAGGTACCAGCTCTCTCCATGCAGACATGTTCTGGCCTAAAACTCAGATGAGTCTGAGACTTGCCAGTTCAAGCCTGGATTTCTAAAACAGGAGAATAAAACACGTTTTGTCTGCCAGTTTGATAAGTTGATTTATAACATCTACAGACATTGCATGTGAGCGTTTATTTTCATTCTTGGCTCTGCTCTTTAGAGGTGAGCCTGCAGCGGAGGACCCTGTGTGGCACAAGGTCTCTGCCTATGGGCAGTGGCATCTCTGGAGATGTTTATCTAGGGCAGTGACATATGTCTAGAAAGCTTGCCTTCTCGAGTGTGGAGCTTGGTTGTGAGTGAGCATTGACAGAAGGGAGGCCAATTCGAGAGCTTTGGAAACATTTTTAAGGAAAAGATGATTCAGGCTTAAACTAAGATGGTGACAGGGCGTGGAGAAGAAACATAGTAGAACAGTATTTCTGAGCTTACAGGTGACAGTTTTGGGGAGCTGATGCATGTCCTTCACAGGACAGGAGCTTCAGACACAATGGTTCCTATGTGGAACCATTTGCTCCAACATCCCACCTGCATTAGTTTCCTATTGCTGCTGTAACAAATTACTACAAATTTAGAGGCTTAAAACAATACAAATGTATTAACAGTTCCAGAGGCCAGAAGTCTGACAGGTCCCACTAGGCAGAAATCAAGGTGTTGGCAAAACGACATTCCTTTCTGGAGGCTGTATGGGAATATCCATTTCTTTGCCTTTTTCAGATGCCAGGAAGTACCCGCATCTCATGCTCCAAGATCCCTCCCTCCATTGTCAAAGCCAATGAAGTGACGGCAAACTGTGCCCTTCTCAATGGCACGTCACCCACCTCCCTCTTTCAGTTTTACATTACATTGATTACATTGGCCCCTCCTGCGTAATCTAGGATCCATATGTCTACTTTAAGTTTAGTGGATTAGCAACCTTATTTCTCCCTTGTCCTGTAATATAACATTCTCCTAGATTCTGGGGACTGGGGTGTGGACATCTTTGCCTGCCGCACCATCTTAGAATGTGCTTTCCTGCCCCTATGGGCCCTGTGGCTGGGATCACTCATCACGAGTGAGTTGGTGAAGCTCATTAGGGCAAGATATTTTGCCACTTTATAAACTGAAAACGAAACATGTTAATTATGTTTTAGGACTCCATATGGTGTTGCCTAAAAACCTCATATGTTTCATGTAATCTGGAACTGGGGAACCCACAGAATATGCTGTCCATTCATCCCTAGGGTTGTTCTGCCTATGGCTGGGTCAACGACATTCTCTCTAAGTGTTGAAGGTGCCTCCTTCCTCAAAATCCTTTTTCCTAACAGGCCATAGTTAGGTCCTTTCCATGGGCTAGATTTCTGTTACTCCAGAGGTAACCTGTTAGAATTCAGTCCTCTACACTTGGTTGCCAGATTATTGTACATGCGGTGTGAAGAATGTGGCCCTTACAGACACAGTCTTTCAGCAGAAGGAGAGGAAAGTAAAGAGAAATATTTGTAGTGTGAGGTGGGGTGTCCTGAGGGCTGCGGCAGGATGATTCTAGGGAGCGCAGGGGTACACAGAGCGGGAGACCCTACAGGCAAAACTGGGTGACCTCATCGTTCTGGAACTGGCCTTCCTGGTAACCAAAGTCTTCTGCTCATCACGTCATTCTCCCCTCCAGGCTTGTTTTATTTATTCCCTAGGCAAACGAGTGAGATGCGTTGTTTTCACGGTTTTTCTGCTCTCCCTGCTACGGAATTCAGTTCTGAAGCTAAGGTAGAGTCCCGTGGAGCTGTGGACTGCATGCCCAGGGGAGGCAGCCGTGCACAATGGGGGCTCCCAAAACACAGCCATCCATCCCATGGTCGGCACAGCCCTGACCTGACTGCAGAGCCAGGAGTAATTCATAGTATCCTCTGTAATAGTTCGTGTGGAGGCTTTGTATACAGAGCAATACATGGGGTACCACGGAAAGAGATAGAGTCTTGGATTTTTCCAGTGCTTTCTGTGCATGAATATTTTCAGAGATTGTTTTGCTTCTGGCCTTGTAATGAGGAGGCTGTGGAACATTTGAGACTTACTGGGGAGTTATTAGTATTTCTGATGCACTTTCTATCAATTCCCTCCTCCACATCGTTCTGCCAAAACTAAGAAACACAATTTTGGAAAATGTATTGAACGTGCTAAGGGGATTGCAAATTGAAGCTCACTCAAAACCCAGAACAGTGAAGGAAACCTCTCAAGGCTTCTTCTTACGATGAAAAGAACTCACCCAAACTGTACATATAAAGTACAATATTTCAGATGACAAGTTGAATAGCTAAATATCAAGTTCATTATCTTATATAATGGTGATGAGTCCTATACTAAGAGATACTGACTTTTTCATCATGTACTAATTTCACTTGATATTTTACAATTCCAGATGGATCAAATGGCTTTGTTTTCCAAATAAACAACCTATTTATGTTGAATTAGAGTAATTTTGGTGACTATTCTTTCACCCAACATCTCAATTTAGTTTCCATATTAACCCTCCAAAACAGAGCTCACAGTGGTTGATGAAGTTATAGTAGCCATTGGCCTGGTTACCAGATTGGAGTGAGGGCCATGGGAAGGGCATTGCTATGGTCAATGCTGTTGCCAAAGTATGACAAATCTGTGCCTCAACTGTACACCAAAGGGCTCAGTATCTATTTTACGTACTCCATATTTTATCTTAGTCCTTCCACCCTTATATTCCTCTAGCTTTATTTCACTGCTATTAAAAATACACAGTATTTGACTTTATGAAGTTTTAGAGCAAGAAAAACAAAGCTATGTTGACACAAATCACCATAGTAGTTGCCTCTGTGTGTGTGTGTGTGTGTGTGTGTGTGTGTGTGTGCAGGTCACTGTGAAGGGCGTGGAGAAGATCCTGTACCTTGTTTTACATGGTGGTCCGATTTGTCAAAATTCATCAAAGTGGACACTTACGTATGTATTTAATTGTGCAAAAAAACTACCTCCAAGATTGGGCTAATTTAGTGCTTTGTGATAAACAAAATGTAGTGAAGGAACCAGGTAACCTTATTCTTCCCTTTTCTCCACCTCTTCACCTCTGAATTGAGGAGTCTACCATCTTGGGATAACTCTGGCATGTCAAGGAATGCCAAGTGCAATTTTAGAAGATGGTGTAGGGTGCCTGGGAAGAATTATGAAGAAGACTTCAGGATCTGGAGTTGGCCATTGGATTAAGATTCTTGAAGGAAGAGGAAAGACCCAGGTGTTGGTGGCTCATCATTGGATTGTCTTGGGTGAGGCAGTCACCCTAATGTGTGCTCACCCTAATGGACAGAAGAGCTCAATTCTGTCAAGATTAACTGACTAGGGACAAAAAGGGTCTTTTTGGAGTGTGAGGCTGTGTGTGAGACAGAAAAATAGGTCACACGTTCTTAAAAAGAGGGCACAACAACCAGACCTTAGCAGGAGTTAAATCATCAGCCAAGATTCTTGGAGTCACTCATTTTTGCCAGATGGAAAAGGTATTGGGGGCCCCAGCCATTCTCCTGAGTGTTATTCAGGACCAAAAGCTATTTCCCTACTGATTTGCAGTTGCTACCCTTCTAAGTTCCTGGGGAGGATGCAATAATATTATACATCTATCCCTCACTAGAACCAATGAAGAGATGTGGCCCAGTATCGGGCAAACGTTTGCTGAGCGGGTTGGGGTTGGTGAATGCAGCTGAGATCTGCAGGGAAGTGGACTTGCTGATACTTAGCTGCAGGATCGGATACTCTCTCTCCATCCAGTGCTTGGCCACCGCCGCCCTCCACCACAGGGGCGAGGCTTCTGTGGCAAAGCTTCCCCCCAGGACTGACAGAAAGAGGGAGTGTTCTCTGAAGCCAGGTTCCCATCCAAGGGGGAGAGGGGAGGAGGATGGAAATAATGCCAGCTTGCTTCCAAACTCCCACACAACAAGCCACTTCCTTTCCGAGGATAGTTGTGTAATGTTAGTGGAGATACGTGTATTGACTGTGCCTTGTATTTTCTGTGGTTCCGATGCTTTCACATCTGGGGCCTTGCTAACACTAGAGAGACCAGTCCTCCCAGAGTCAGCCAATTCCTACAGAGAGTAAACTAGCCCTCGAGCATGCCTTTCGAATACAAACCAACCAACTCCTGGAGCCCACACCTCTGCCATTTCCTCTATGGGGCTCTCATTCCGGGCCATATCCACCTGCCCTCATCACCCAGGTCCAGGTATCTGACAACCGGGGATGGACCCTCTGCCCCAGAGCCCTGAAACGATTCAAACTAGCCAATCCTGAGCTGCTTATCCTGCCTGTCATGTTCCTTCCCAAAGAGACCACAATAAAGGTTCTGGCTCACAGTTCCCCTCTCCCTCTGCTTTGTGACTGACCCTGGGAATCCCCCGGGACCCCCCCATGACATGGCGTGCCCCCTCGTCTTGGGAACTATAACAAACTCTCATTTCAATGGCAGTTATCTTCTGAACCATTGGACTTGCCATAGCTGAATAACAATAAAACCTATATTTTAAAGTAAGTTCTATCCACAGGAGGGTAGGGAGGCAGCATGTGGCCCCTTACTTGTGGCCCCTGATCATCCATGCTGGCATTTGCTTCACCTCTGGAAGCCCTTCCTGTCTCCCTGTTGCAAATTCTGTTCAATTTAATAAACCTGGTTCAATCACCTTGGTGGAGCCAGGAAGCAGAGTCATGGACATTTGAGGCTCCGGCATCAGACCAGGCTTGGGTCTCATCCCAGCACGTCCTGTCGCCGTGAGCTGTGGTGAGTAGCTTACTTCCACTCTGCCTAACTTTCCTCATGGGTAAAAATGGGTTCGTGGGAGGGGCACATGGGCGATTCAGTCACTTTGGCCACCAATTCTTGATTTCAGCTCGGGTCATGATCTCAGGGTTCGTGAGTTTGAGCCCCACATCAGGCTCTGCACTGGCAGTGTGGAGCCTGCTTGGGGTTCTCTCTCTCCCTCTCTCTGCCCCTCCCCTGCTCATGCTCGCGCGCTCTGTCTCAAAATAAATAAAACTAAAAAAAAAAAATGGGTTAACAGAGTACTTCCTCCACAGGGTTGTTCTGGCATAGAAATGCTCAGTCATTGTGGTCCTCTCCAAACAAATTAGTCTCAAGTAAGGAAAGCACTGTTTGGCAGAATTAGTTGGACCCTCTAGCAACTGTTTCCACATTCCGGCTTCTACCCCCACCCCGCTCCCCTGTAACTCCTTGACCATGTTGCCTCCCGTGTGTTTATGTCCTTCTGCGAACTGTGGCCTTGAGCACCTGCGATTTTGGCCTTGGCATAACCTAGCAGCGTCCAGTGACCTCCTTGTATCCTGTGCCCGACTGTTGGACCACAGACTGGGGCCTGGCTGCTGACTATTTACTTTCAGTACTGCCCTTGTGTGCCCTCGGGTTTTCTTTCTATTCTAGTCTGCTTCAGCAAGCTCTTTGCGTCTCAGGAAGGGGTGCTGGTGTCTAACCTTCACTGCAGACTCCTCCTGTCTGCTCTTGTCCCTTGTCCTCCAGGGCTCTCTACGGCCACTTCCTTCTTGCTCGGCTGCTGCTCCTGGACTTTGGCAGCCTCCTTCTGTCACCTTCTTTCCTCCGCCACTAAGTGGACCAACATTAAAGACAACAGCGTCTCTTCCCTGCCCCTCCCCTACACCTGCCTCCCTCCTCCTTCCTTGACAGTCCACTGAAAATTCTTGTCCATGCGGGTATCTGTCTTGCCCCCTCCCAGCTCCCCGCCAGCTCACATGGGCAGGGCTACCTGTCCACCTCTAGTTACTAGTTCTGCTGAAAAATATTCAATGCGACCTTCTCTGCTGACATCAGAGGCTCTGTGAAGCAAGGGGATTGGGGAGTCTCTAGGACCTTGTTCCATCCCGATTGTCAGAGACACATGAGCACAGTAAGAATTTGTTGTCACTGTTAATCTCATATATGTAGCATTTGGAGTAATTTCCACTTGGATTAAAATTTTTTAAATACAGGGTAATTCTAAAGAGAATTGTTGAAAGGAAAAGGGATAAAAAGGAGTGTTGGGGCGCCTGGGTGGCGCAGTCGGTTAAGCGTCCGACTTCAGCCAGGTCACGATCTCACGGTCCGTGAGTTCGAGCCCCGCGTCGGGCTCTGGGCTGATGGCTCAGAGCCTGGAGCCTGTTTCCGATTCTGTGTCTCCCTCTCTCTCTGCCCCTCCCCCGTTCATGCTCTGTCTCTCTCTGTCCCAAAAATTAAAAAAAAAAAAAAAAAAAAAAAAAAGGAGTGTTAATCACTTCTTGTAATGGAACATGATATTATCATATCTGGCTGTGATGTTAATAGGTGCCTAATGCTGGGCAATCCAATGCATTCTTATGCCTGGAAGGCTGAAATCTGTACTCTCACTTTGTGATTTTTAGGCAAATGAGAAAATGACAGTTATTGATCTGTTGACCTGTTCTTTCTGAAAATGAAGCAATAAAAAGAAAGTGAAAATGGAATAAATTGTCCTAGAGAACAAATAAGAGAAAGATGGGGACGTCTTATTATTCTCACTTAAGTCGAAAATGATTCCATATTTTTCTAATCCAGCTCATATGTGAATCAATATTGCTGATAATGAATCACCAGAAAATCACCCATGGTTCTTAGTGATAATAGCACATCACACTTGAGTTGAGGAACCACAGACTGAGAAAATGCATGTTTCCTACGTGATGCCGAACAGTGGGGATTTTGGTTTTACAAGGAGAGCAAATATAATAGTGTTTATTTTCTCTTTTTCCCCCTCTCCTTCCCAGAGGACTCTCAGAGACCTGAGAGCTTCAGTAAGCACAGTAAGCACAGTGGACGTCCCCTGTATATACTCTGCTTCACAGCAAGCCCACTGAGAAAGCTTCCCTGTGAAAGCCTTCAGAACTAGCTGTGTGTGCAATAGAGTAATGATAATGAAAATGTTTTACATTTGTATGTTACGTCGTAATTGTATACACCATGTTCACTGCATTTTGCTATTTGATCATTTTTTTTTAATGTTCATTTATTTTGAGAGACAGAGCAGCAGGAGAGCAGGGGAAGGGGAGAGAGAGGGAGAGAGAGAATCCCGAGCAGGCTCCATGCCCCTCAGTGCATCAGCCCCTGATCCTATGACCCTGGGATCAATCCTATGACCCTGGGATCATGACCTGAGCCAAAGTCAAGAGTCAGATGCTCAACTGACTGAGCCACCCAGGCACCCCTGTTCTTTGATCATTATGGGCAAACACCCACACAAAGTAAAGTTTTGTTCTTCTTTTGTGGATTGTTGACTTAAGCTTAAAAAAAACCAAACAGGCTTAAGGGGTACCTGGGCAGCTCAGTCAGTTAAGCATCTGGCTCTTGATTTCGGCTCAGGTCATGATCTCTCAGTGTGTGAGTTCAAGCCCCACATTGGGCTCTGACTGTATGGAGTGTGCTTGGGATTCTCTGTCTCCCCCTCTTTCTCTGCCCCTCCCCCACTTGCTCCTCTCTCTCTCTCTCTCTCTCTCTCTCTCTCTCTCAGAATAAATAAACTTTTAAAAAAAAGTTAAAAAGCAAGATTAAAACTGAAATCGCATTGTTTAAAAAGATTCAAGTAACTAGGCCAAATGGAACAAAGGTAAAGGTCTTGTCTGCATTTTACTTGGCCAGCTCCCACTCCTGTCCAGTTTGATTGGAGAACACAGTGATCGGCCCCCTCCATCTCCAAATATCTTCCACCGGCCTTGCCATTTGCTGAGATGGAAAGGTAGCATGCAAAGACATGATCATTTATTAACAACATGGCTTAAATTGTTTCATGCATGTTCACTTTCACTTCTGGATTTTGCTCAATCCATTTCTTCAGTCTAGAATGACTTCCCATCGTATTTATCCATCCTTCAAATTAAAAAAAAAAAAAAAACCTTTTAAAATGTTTATGTATTTATTTTGAGAGAGAGCGGAAGAGAGAGCGCGTGCGCACTGCCAAGGATGGAGGCTGACATCAGCTCGAACTCAAAAGCCACAAGATCATGACCTGAGCCACGATCAAGAGTCAGATGCTCACCCGACTGAGCCACCCAGATGCTCCCCCCCCCCCATCCTTCAAATTTTAATTTAAACCTTTCCAGACATTCTCTCTCCCGACCATCGTGACTAATCCTGTCTTCTTCCTGGAAAGACGCCTGATACCCTAGTGAGCATGAGTTGTGTCTCAGTTGTGTCTACAGTGCCCATTATGAGACAGTCTTTGAAACACAGTAGAAACTCAACACGGTTTTGAACTGGATGTATGTAGACAGACTAAAAACCCCTCGGGGGTGCTGGCTACCAGGATAAAGTACTCCAGCAATGCAACCATTGGCAAAGTCAAATATAAATTGCCTCTAGGGAAAACATTGAGAAACAAAGGTTATATTATGCAGAATAAATTTGGAAGCAAACAAGCAAAGATGAGATACAATGTGTTGGGGAGAGTGCATCATTCTTGATTTAAAGTGTTATTTTAGAGATTGCTTTTTCTATCCCAGCAGCCACCCAAGTGGCTCCCACCTCCTTCGTTCAGCTTGGCCCCTAAGAGAAAACAATGGCAGAATTTTAATTTCCAGCCTACCACTTTCTGCATTCACACAGAAGCATATCACCTCCTCCGCTCCCAAGCCTCCTTTCCAGGCAACTGTGGAACCAGCAAAACAAGATCCTTCTTTAAAGAAACCACAGTGTGGTTGGTGATTGAGTCGTATCATAGTGTTTTCCTCTGTTGACAACAATCAAATAGCAATTAACTGTCCACCCGTTACTTGAGAGTTTTTCTAATGATCCACTTGTTGACAATTACAAATCGGGACAAATGACTTTGTGAAGAGCAGGTATAAGACCCAGATCCAGCCTCTGTTGGTGGACTCATGTTCTAACTGCTGTTAGAAATTCACTCCCATTCCATCCTCCCTGAAGGAACTAAGCCCTTCGTCTACTCAACCAAAGGGAGCACACCATGGCTGCCTTGTCATAACTTAAGGAATTGACTCATCATATCCTTTACTTCCTTACCTGCCTGGGGATGAACCTTGAGCTCAGGCTGGGCATTTGTTGGTTGCTCCCACATCTGTTGGGATATGTCAGCCCTCACCGTAATTCTGCAGCGTGGGCATCATTCACCCCAGGGTTTAGGGAAACCGAGTGACTACTTGAAGTCAATACGGAAGGGGTAGGAGTCCAGCCTGGGTCCAACTTCAAATGAAATAATAGTGCCATTTTGAGTGCTGATCATTTGCGATGGACAAAAACAAGCCCACAGTCCCCTCTGCCACTCAGATCTTTAACTGGCCCCATGGTAGTCTATAGCTATTTTTCCCTGTCGCCACCCTGTGAACTTCCCACTTGCTCCCTCTTCTCATGCTGTCAGTAGATGTTCCAAATTAGCCTGGGAGGACAGTCAGGTGGAAGAGAAAGAATGAGAGAAGGACTGTGAACAATTCCACCCACGCCCTCCTTCTCACGAGTAGACAGGTCCTGCAAAGATCGCATGCCTTCCTACACTTTTTCTTTTTCTGTCCATGCTCATGACTCATTCTCTGCACAAGCTCCCCATGAATTCATGTGTTAAGCCACAGAGCAGACACCGAAGTGTCACAGCATTGATGGCATTTGTGTTGAGTCAGATTATCACCAGTTATAATTACTATGACGATTTCGATGTGATTTACAGCTGCCTGGAGAAGAAAAAAGTCTCAATGGTATTATTTTTCCATTCATCCTTGCTCTAATGTGGGCAAATCCATTCAAGCACCGCCTGTCATCAAAAGGAGAAAAATCTCCCCAGACATGTAAGTTTCATACGAATCATGTTAGAACTGGACACTTTTCCTGGATACACAAAGGTTTACTAAGGGTTTTAACCCAAAAGGTTTCTCATTTCCTCTAAATTTTATTTAGAGTCCACCTGTGTGAGATTTCATTCTTAGTTGATAGATACAGAAAGAAGAGGTGAAGGCGAAAACAATTCAAATGATTGTTTCTCTAGTAAAAGCTAGTCCCTCAAGTCAAGAGGAAACCTCTTTAAAATGGAGTTGAGAACATATACCTCGTGCATCAACACTGTCTGCTGTGGACATGCCTTGTGGGGAGTCTTCCCTCGGTGCTGCTGCTACTGTTGATGTGATTTGATGTTGGGTCCGGGAGAGAAACATCAAGAAAGAATGCTGGAGACATTTTTGGTGAAAAAAAAAAAAAGTTTTTATTACAGCACAGGGACAGAGAACCCATGAGCACAAAGCTGCCTGGGGATTGTGAGGAGTAACTGATTATTATATATACTTTGGAGCTGGGGGAGGTAAAGACAAAGGAAGTTTCCAAGAGGATTTTCCTATGCTAAAGAAAACTCACAGGATCCTGGAGGCCCAGCTATTGTCAAGCTAAGGTTGTTTTTCCCTCTAGCAAAGCATTAGCATTAAGACAGTAGGGAGTTCCTGGAGAAATGCTACACTCTGCCAGCCTCCAGTATTTGTCAGTGGGCCGCAGGTTATAGGAAATTTCATTTTATCTGCATTTCCTTTTGCCTTTGTTCTCCCCATCAGTTGTCATACATAGCTACAGGACTTCACCAAGTGTTACGGGTTGAATTGTGTTCCCCCCAAATTCGTATGTTGAAGTCATAAGTGCCAGCACCAGAACGTGACCTTCTTTGGAGATAGGTAATCGCATCCAAGTGAGGTCCTTAGGGTGGGCTCCAATTCAACACTACTGCAGGGAAAGTTGGACACAGAGCCACACCAGAGAATCCCTTGTGGACGGGAAGATCTCTAAGCCAAGAAGAGAAGAGCAGATCCTACCCTCACAGCTCTGAGAAGGAACCGGCCTTGCTAACACCTTGATTTCAGATTCTGGCCTTCACAATCAAGACAATAAATGCCTGTTGTGTAAGCCCCTGGTTTGTGGGGCTTTGTTACGGCACCTGAGCAAATGAATACACTGTGTACTTTAATGTCCACGGTCACCTTAGAGCTGTGAGGAATTGCCAGATAAGCAAACTAAAGCGCAGACAAAGGATGAACAGATTCACAGACCCAGTACTATTCCTCCATCCGTAACATTAACATCAAAGAGTCCTCACTGGGGTAACAGCGCCTTTTCCAGAAAAAAAGAAAAGGAACGCCCTCATATTAAGCATATTTATCACTAAAGAGATGATTGTAATTGTATTAACTAGCATTTCTTTGCACGCTTATGGGTATCAGGCATTGTTCTAAACTCTTTATGTGTGTTAGTGATTTAATCCATACTCGTAATCCTATGAGGGAAGTATATGATCACCCCCATTTTAGAGATGAGAACACTGAGGCACCAAAAGGTAAAGAATTTGCCCTATGTCACACAAATATGGCAAAGCCGAGTTTGTCCACGTGCTTATCAAGAAGTTAGAGGAGGCAAGAAAATGGCTCATCTTTGGTAGTTGTCTCAGCTGAGCTGGAAGCCTGTCTTCTGATTGAATGCCACTTGATTTCCACATCACCACATCAGGCACGTACAATTCTCATAGGTCTCATCTTCATAACAAAGGAGTTAAATATGTGTCTGATAATTGGTATTAGATTTGGGAGGTGGGAGAGTGTGACATTATCCCTACATACATAGAATTGATGTGGAAATGTTGGGGTTCAGAGAGCCTGGGAAGGAACGAATTCTTGAGATGTCTTCGGTGCAGATAGGGGGTTTGATTAAAAACACAGTGGGGGACAGGACCTGTGGGCAGAAAGAGCTGTACTGGGATTGTGAGGAACCAGGGGTTGTATACCTTCAAGGTGGGAGGGGCTTAGGATCAGCATAAGGAATTTTGGAAACAAGGCTTCCAGGGCCTTGAAGGGGGCTAGCTGTTGTCAGGAAAAGGCTGTCTACTACTGTCTACTAAAAAACCTTAGTCATGAGACCCTTCAGATGTGTCTCAGGGGGCCATATGCTTCAAGGATGATTGCTAACATGTATCTTGGGGGGGTGGAGATAAAGGAAGTGTCTAAAGGAATTTTTATGTGTTAAAGAAGACTTACAGGATCCCGGAGGTCAGGGATAATGTTAAGCTAAGGCTGCCTTTTGCCCTTAGCAGAGTGGCATCGAAGCAGCTGAGTTCTTCGATGAAGGTCACTCTGTTTGTTTGAAGGACTTGTCAATGGGCTGCAAGTGGTAAGGAAACTTAATTTTTTCTTTTGCCTTTGTTCCCCACATCAAATTGAATTCCTAAAAACTGAGTGTTTAATGTAAAAAGTTAAACTATAAAAGAGAGAAAAAATGAGGAAAACATATATTTGTTCTCAGGATAGGAAGAACTTTCTTGAGCAAAAGCATAGAAAGAAACCATAAGAAAGAAAGGTGGATAGATCCAAGTACAGGACATCTGCACGTCAATGAATACGTAAAACACATAGAAATAAACACAGTGCAAAATCCGTTTGGAATACATAGCATGATGGGGAAAAAAGTAAAATAAAATCTCTGATCTGTCCTGGAAAATATTCTCCACACACATACAAAATTAAGATAACAGGTTTGTTAATGAATTCACATCGGAGCAGACTGCCACACACATCCCAGAGAATATGCTACTGAGATCACAAAGACAAAGGAACCCCATTTTTGTATATAACCTAGCAGGTGAAACCCATCGCTCACAGGTTCTCGGGATTTGTACTCCTCTGTCTTCCTGTAGGAAGACCTGACTACACCCTGTGTTAAATATTTACCTGGTAATCGGGGCAGCCATCTGTGTCTTTATCTGAAGGAAAAAGAAAACTGCTTGTATCCCAAGTCAAGCAGGAGGTTTAGAGGCTGGTGGCCAGGTGAACTTACCAAGGTGAGGCACTCTCTTCCTTGATATTTGCATTTCAAAAAGAGGGTTCCAAGCCCTTATAAGAGAAACAGCCCTGAGTTGTAAGGCTGGCGAGAGGCTTATTTAGGCTCTAAAAAGATTTGTATACATATCAAAGGGACAGAGGAAGGAAGTTATTTCCAAGGAAATGCTCTGAAAAAAAGAGGTGGGAGAAGTCTTTATCCTGTTTAGCAACAGGGAAAATTCAAGGTTGTTTTTGTTTGTTTTCAACATTTACATAGACCAATCATAACATCCATATATAAAGAGCTCTTTAAATCAACCAGAAAAATAAAAGCACACCAATAGAAAAATAGGCAGATGATGTGAAGAGAGGATTCATAAGAGGGGAAATTTAAATGGGCTTTAAGTATATGAAGACAGGTTTATGTCATTAATTATCAAAGGAATGCAAATTACAATGAAATTTCATATTTGACAAAAATCTGGCGATTCGATCAAAATTTGGGGAAACACAAGTAGTACTTAATAATGACTTGAGGGGCGCCTGGGTGGCGCAGTCGGTTAAGCGTCCGACTTCAGCCAGGTCACGATCTCGCGGTCCGTGAGTTCGAGCCCCGTGTCAGGCTCTGGGCTGATGGCTCGGAGCCTGGAGCCTGTTTCCGATTCTGTGTCTCCCTCTCTCTCTGCCCCTCCCCCGCTCATGCTCTGTCTCTCTCTGTCCCAAAAATAAATAAACGTTGAAAAAAAAAAAAAAAAAAATAATGACTTGAGTATAAGGAAATAAGGAAGTAGGGAGATCTTATAGTCTCCTTCCAGGACCATACACTGGCACACCATTTCTGGGGGCCAGTTTCACAGTGGGTGTCAAATACCTTATAAATGTCCAGAATCTGTTTTCAGTGGCTTATTCAAAAAAAGTACCAGAGATGTACATAAAGATGCATATATAAATATTCTTTAGGGCACTGTTGCAAAAAAAAAAAAGGGGGGGGGATTTCAATAACAGCATCAGTACAATTTTGGTATATCCATACAATGTAATGCTGTGTAGCTATGAAAATCTAATTTGCATAAAACATTCAAAGACAGAAAGACATTCATGACACAAGGTTGGTTGAAAAGAGCGTGAGGAGAAAAATACTTGAATTTATTAACAATTGCTATCTCTACGTAGTGGGAGTGATTGTCCTATTATTTTCCTCTTCTTATAATTGAAAAAAAAAAAACCCACACATTTTTAGAAAGGGTTGTTTATACAGTGACAAGCAACACAAAAGGATCGAGCAAGCTGACATCTACTGTCCAATCCGAGCTTCTTTAAAATGCAGGATCAGGTAGACGTCATGGCAACATTTTTATGCCAGTGACCTCCCCACAGAGCCAGGAGTGACAACCCCAGACAGTGGTGACCTCTCTTCTTTCATATTCTTGGAGCACTGGTGTGTGACCTGCCCACCTTGTCTCAATACTGCCTTGTGTCAAAAGTCACAGCTGACGAGAATCTGAAGATGATCTGGCTCATTCCCAGAACACTGTATCTGAGATAGGTGAGCCCAGAAATGCTGATGAAGTCAGCGTTCATTTCTGCATTAGGCTTTTTTTAGGATGCTAGGGAACAGTGAGGTACTTAGGTTATTTCAAGGTAGCAGTCCATGGGTCACCTCAAAGTAAGGACAATGGCAAATAAGAAACAGTGGACACCAGATACACTCAGGTCATTTAAGAGGCAATTTGGTGGCCAGCTGATCTTGAAGTGTCTTCAATGACAGACAGCCTCCACTCAGAATTTTAATACTGACATCCCAGTGACTCAGTCATTCCACCATTTCTAGCTTTTTTTCTCACAGTCCCTCTCTTCCTCTGATGATGTCTACCTATCATCGTTTCTACTGCTCTTTGCTTTCCAAGGTCTTTTTAGGTATCATTCAGCATGTTCACACTATTAATGGTTATATTCTTTCCATAGAACATTCGACCTCCTTCTTACTCACCCCAAAAAGGTCTGATTGGTTCAGGAAGTTACCAGACTAAACGGATGCACCTTCTCTGCCTATCAAAGGATGCCAGTCCAGGCAAATCCACTTTTTCAGGGTAGTGGGGCATTTGGTATGCTGAATGTTGTCCAACGCATAGGAAATTCCTCAGAAGGGAGCTGAGGTCCACAAGTATACTGAAGTCTTCCAGAGAGGGCAATATAAGGTGCAGATTTCTTGTCTGATCTTTCCAATACTATATCCAAACTTTCCCCAGCATACATCCCCAAGGGTGTTCCAAACAAGCCATTGTCCCATTCAATTGTATCAGAAATGCAAAGCTGAGAGGGATGAACAGCTCCTCTCATTTACTGGGAAGAGCAACATACTTGCAAAGTTTGACCATTCACATATCACTGGGGGGGGGGGGCAGGGGGGGCGGGGGGGCGGTGGTGAATTTTGTGTGTGGCTCCGCTGGGCCAAGGTACAAGATATTTTGCTTTAGATGTTTCCATCTTTCTTTCTTTCTTTTTTTTTTTCTGATAAGATTAGCATTTAAATCAGTAGGTTTTCAGTAGATTCTCCACCATAGTATGGGTAAGCCTCATCCAATCATTTGGAGGACTTAAGAGAAACAGACTGACGTCCTTCAAAGAGGAAATCCTGCTTTCAGACTCCTTTTGGACTCGAGTTGCAAAATCTATTCTTCCCTGAGTAGATGCCAGCCCCCTCTGCAGATTCTGAACTCGCCAGCCCCCCTAATCATGTGAGCCAATTCACCTGAGCCAATTTCCTAAAATAAGTCTCTCTCTCTAATTATTGTATAATAATATATACAATTATACACCTGGTAGAAGGTCCAAACAATCCACCACTACGAGCAAGGAGAAACTTTGTAGAGGACGGACAAGTAGGATACAGCAGACAAATATGCAACAAGAAAGCGCATGTAACACACTCCAAAAACACTTCTTGAAGTGCCAGCCCCTGTACAGTGTAATAATATATACAACTATATATTTATATAATATGCATTTATATATGATTAATATAATTCATATACATATAATATCATATATATCAACATAACTTACACATATTCTGTTTCTCCGGAGAACCCTGACAACCACAATTGATAACAAATTACTTGGGACTCAGTTAATAATTATTTTTTGACTCCGGGATTATGAATCAGTGAATTAATAACTTTTCCCAAAGTTGTCTAGTTTGTTAGCGGGAGAATCAGAACGAGACCTCCTGACTCCCAGCTCAGAGCTCCTTCCCCCGCTCTGAGAATGAGTCAGTAGTTCCATTTATAGTCCAGCTCTGTGCTATCCATTATTGAACTGTGAGCTAAGATTATCATCTGAGCAGGTCACTGTCTGTAGGGTCTTAGAATCTCTTTGGAGTGACAAGGCAGACACAAGTGAAATAATTAGGGAATGCCACAATCAAGTTCTAAAAGCAAGAGCTATCCTTTCTAACTCAGGAGATGCAAATCACATGTGGCTATTTCAATTTAAGTTATTAAAGTTACATAAAATTATAAGTTCAGTTCCTTAGCTGCATTGATCAATCACATTTCAAGTGCTCAACAGCCACACATGGCTTAGCGACCACCCTACTGGGCAGCACGGATAACAGACATTTCCATCACCTCAGACAGTTCCGTTGACTGCCCTGGGCTGGCAACTAGAAATCCTTTCAGAGATGAAAGGAACCGAACCATGTTAAAAGTGAACTTGGCATGGGTAGCTCAGTCAGTTAAGCCTCTGACTCTTGATTTTGGCTCAGGTCATGATCTCCTGGTTCGTGAGATCAAGCCCCGCAGTGGGCTCTGCGCTGAAGGTATGGGGCCTGCTTGGGATTCTCCCTCTCTGCCCCTCCCCTGCTCACTCTTCCTCTCTCTCTCAAAATACATAAAAAACTTTTTTTTTTTTTAAGTGAACTAGGCATAAGCCTCCACACTTAAATTTCTACAGAAGCTCTACAGTACTTTTTGAATTTACTACAAAATCCTTATCAGGCTAAAAGAATCCCTTAAAAATCTCATTCCCTGCCACCCTCATTCCCAGACTCCATGGCCATACCACCTTTCCCTGAAATAGACCACTCTCAGGGCCAAATTTTACTTTCTTCATAAAGGCACAGAGAGGCAGTCAGTTAAATGTGATGGCCAGAAAACACGCCTTTGTCCCCTATCCCTCCCCAGCTCCTGCTAAGATGACAGCAAAGGAGTTTTTAAACCATGAATGACTGAGGCAACAAAGCAAAGTCTACACAGACGAGGGAAAAAAGTCAATGTGCTTACCCACTTTGAGAAGATGGGAAAGTGATGGACAAGTGGTTAGCAGGGATGGACAGCTGAGTTCACAGTTAGCAGAGATGAAACCTCAGCCTGTGGAGGCAGCGTGTGGAAGCCAACAGGAAGCAACCTGGTGGCCGATACAGAACCTTGGGAAAAGTCCAGTACAGAAGTGCTAGGTGAGCATGAGCGGCTGTAAGAAGTAGGAAACCTGACTAATGTCTTTGGAAGAAACATTCCCCAGATGCCATCCCCCTCTCTGTAGAACCAGGCTAATATCTCCCTCATGCCATATAGCTTGTGAGTAAACCAAGACATTTTGGGGAGAGGGGTAGCTATCACTGTTAACACCGAAATAACAGCATGGTCACGTGACAATGCCCATAGGCTGTGTCACAGAAGAAATATACGTACTCTGTACGCACCAGAGTCCGAGAAGAAATATAAAACATAGTTCCTGCTCTCAAAGATCTTTCAACCAAGAACAACTGACGTGTGACGATATGGCATTCAACCAGTTACACCAATCGTTTATGAACTCCATTGGGTATGCAAACCCTGTGAATTCTGGAGGCGTTCAGAAACAAACCAAAAAACCCTGGAACTGAAATGACTGGGAAAGGCTGGGAAAAAAAAAGAGTGATCAAAGTTTGCAGATGGTAAGATTTGGATGAAACAGTCATTTATATTCATTGTTTCTAAGAAATCAGAATTCTCTAGAAAAACTCAACAGGTGTTGGTTTATCTGCTTGCTCAAGTAGTCGAAATGAGCAGCCTATATTCTGTGCCACCCATGAGGACTGAATTTATTAAAGATTGAAAGCCTGCCGGGATGCCTGAGTGGCTCAGTGGGTTGAGCGGCTGACTTCGGCTCAGGTCATGATTTCACGGTTCGTGAGTTCAAGCCCCACATCGGGCTCTCTGCTGTCAGTGCCGAGCCCGCTTCGGATCCTCTGTTCCCCCTCTCTCTCTGCCCCTCCCCTGCTCGTGCTCTATCTCAAAAATAAAGAAACATTAAAAAAAAAAAGAAAAAAAATTGAAAGGCTGCCTCAAATCTGGCACTCCATTTGGGGAATTTTACTAATCAATACCACCTTAACATTTTGTGATGTTTTCTTCATTGCTGAGAATTATTTTGCTTTGAATGTACTCAGCATCTCTTGTCTACAAAATCATGGAGCTAAAGGTGGCAGCTCCACCAGGGCAAGAGGACGAGGAACAGAAACAGAACTATTCACACTCAAAGGGACACCAGGATGTGTGTCAGCACAGAAACCTGCAACAACTTCTAAGCACCTCAGACCAATTACCTTACCTGTGAATTCAATTTCAGGATAAATACCCTAATGCCAAATGGTCTTATGTCTGAAAAATAGCCTTTATACTTGTTTGTTTGGGACTGTTTTTTATTGTTTTTTTTTTTTTTAATTTTTATGTTTATTTATTTTTGAGAGCGACAGAGAGAGAGAGACAGAGAGAGACAGAGCACAAGTGGGGGAGGGGGCAGAGAGAGAGGGAGACACAGAATCCAAAGCAGCTCCAGGCTCCGAGGTGTCAGCACAGAGCTCAACACGGAGCTTGAACTCATGAACGGCAAGATCGTGGCCTGAGCCAAAGTTGGACGCTTAACCGACTGAGCCACCCAGGCGCCGCATTGTTATTTTTAATTATGGTAAAAAAAAAAAAAAATCCTGTCGTATTTACTACTTTAACCATTCCTAGGTATACAGTTCAGTAGTGTTAAGAATACTCACATTGTGCAACAGCACATCTCCAGGATTTTGTCGTTTTGCAAAACTGAAAATCTTTACCCAACCCCTAAAAATCCCATCCCTCTATCCCCCCCTCAACCAGCACTCTACTTTCTGTTTCTATGAATTTGACTACGTTAGCTACCTCGTAGAAGTGGAACCATCAAGTATTTGTATGGGTATAAGGTGATATCTCATGGTGGTTTTCATTTCCATCTCTTTAATGATTTATGGTGTTGAGCATCTTTCCATGTGCTTGTTGGCCATTGGCATATCATCTTTGGAGAAACTTGTATTAAGGTCCTTTGGCCATTATTTAAATTGGGTCATTGTTCTTGAGTGATGTTGAATTATAGTTCTCTATACACTGTGGATGTTACTCCTTATTAGATATATGACTTGCAAATATGTTCTCCCATTCCAGAGATCGCCTTTTCAGTCTGTTGATTGTGTCCTTTCACGTACAAAAGTTTTTAAATTTGATATCGTCACATTTGTCTATTTTTGCTAATGGTGTCTACATTTCTGGTGTCATAGCCAAAAAATCCAAGCCAAATCTGATGTTGTGAAGATTTTCCCCTAAGGTTTCCTCTAGGACTTTTATGGTTTTAGGTCTTATGCTTAGGTCTCTAATCTATTTTCATTTTTGTATATGGTGTAAGGATGTGACTTCTTTTGCAGGTGGATTTCAATTTTCCCAGTGCCATTTGTGGAAGAGACTATCATTTTCTCATTGAGTGGCGGTCTTGTTTCCCTTGTTTGAATTACGTGACCATATACATGAGAGGTTTTATTTTCTCCCGTTCCTAACCTGCTGAAAATTATTTATTGAGCTTGCCTAATGCCAAGGAACAAAGAATGTTTTTTAAAAATAATTCAGAGTAGGGGCGCCTGGGTGGCGCAGTCGGTTAAGCGTCCGACTTCAGCCAGGTCACGATCTCGCGGTCCGTGAGTTCGAGCCCCGCGTCAGGCTCTGGGCTGATGGCTCGGAGCCTGGAGCCTGTTCCCAATTCTGTGTCTCCCTCTCTCTCTGCCCCTCCCCCGTTCATGCTCTGTCTCTCTCTGTCCCAAAAATAAATAAACGTTGAAAAAAAAATAATAAAAAAATAATTCAGAGTTGTTCAATGGATGACTTTTTCTTCGGTGGCTTTCCTTTTTTTTTTTTTTTTTAAAACTCACAGAAATATAAAAGACACATCAGGATGAATTAGACCATTTAAAAGTTCACTCAGATAGAAATATAATTCTCTTCAGTCAAACTCAATACAAATTTGAATTTCCATAGATGGCAAATAAGAGTGATCATTAGTCTTACTGAATGAATTACTTAAATTTCTTTTAAATATCAAAGGTATACATGTGAAGGAAATATTGTTGAATTATACTACATTCTAGGTACTGTTATCCCATTTAATCTTGCTTCCATCTAAAGCGGTGACTATATTTTGTTTTTTTTTTGTACTCCAAATAGTGAGGGTATATTTGGCTTATGTTTCTGCAAACAAAGACCCTGTCTTTTTAAAATTTTCCAAACTAACAGCTTTTGAAACAAAGAAGATGGCTGAACTCCAAATGATCAGTAACTCCCACTCTGGTTAGAATTATATATGATTACACAGGATAGTACAAAATAATTGTAGCTCAAACAGATGGAATTTATTTTTCTCTTTCATAAAAAAAGTCCAGAAATAGGTACTCTGGGGGCGCCCGGGTGGCTCAGTCGGTTAAGCTTCTTGATTTTCTTGATTTCGGCTCAGGTCACGATCCCACAGTTCGTGGATTTGAGCCCCACATTGGGCTCTGCCCTGATAGTGCAGAACCTGCTTGGGATTCTCTCCCTCTCTCTCTCTGTTCCTCCACTAGTTGTGCTCACTCTCTCTCTCTCTCTCTCTCTCTCTGAAAATAAATAAACTTTTAACAAATTAAAAAAAATAAATAGGTATTCTAATTTTTTTTTAATGTTTATTTACTTTTGAGAGGGAGAGACAGAGAGACAGAGCGAGAGCAGAGGAGGGGCAGAGAGAGAAGGCGACACAGGATCAGAAGCAGGTTCCAGGCTCTGAGCTGTCAGCACAGAGCCTGACACAGGGCTTGAACCCATGAACTGTGAGATCATGACCTGAGCCAAAGTCAGACGCTCAACCGACTGAGCCACCCAGGAGCCCCATAAAAAAAAAGATATAGGTATTCTAGAAAGGACATTGCATCTGCACAGGGGTGGGAGTGCAGGCTTCTTCTCTTGATGTTCCCCATCCATCCTCCAGCAAGCAGCAAAGAGGGGAAAGAAAAGCCCCTTACCTGTATATCTTTGTTTCTTACATCCCATTGGCTAGACTTTAGTCACCTGATCCTCCATAAGGAAACAGTGGCTCATGTCAGTACTTAGAAAAGGTTTCAACAAAATGATAATCCTTAATGCTTTACTAGACAAATGCTGACTAGTACATGTAAGTAATTAAACCCTCTTCCAAACAGTCTTTTTTTCAAAAAAATTTTTAATGTTTATTAAACATTTTTGAAAGAGAGAGACAGAGCACAAGTGGAGGAGGGGCAGAGAGAGAGGGAGACACAGAATCTGAAGCAGGCTCCAGGCTCTGAGCTGTCTACACAGAGCCTGACGCCTGACTTGGGGCTTGAACCCACGAACTGTGAGATTTGGACCTAAGCTGAAGTCAGATGCTTAACTGACTGAGCCACCCAGGCACCCCCAAACAGTCTTTTTGAAGTTGGGTTACTTTTCCCTTTGCTGCTACGCATAAGGAAGCGTATCCTCTTGAACCTGTCAAGTACAGGGAACTTCTTTCCCAGCAGATCACAAGGCAGTTCTTAGAGGCTAGTTCTTAAATTGAACTTGTATACTTAATGGACCAATGAAAAACTTATTTTAAAATCTAATTTTGCAAGCTTTTTTACACCACAATACCTGGATGGATGGGAGACTAGAAATGTAGCCATTCTCCAGCTGTCCATGGATTCTATTTCTAAGGAAGAAAGGGAAGACACATACTGGGGGATAACTAATCATCTCTTTTATATCCCCTAAATGGCCTGTCCCTTACTAATGTTAAAACAAGGACAATAATAGTAAAGCCCTTCCCTGCGATGCATCTCATGGCACATCCTCAATGATACAGCAAAGGATTTTCAAAGTAACACAAATCTTGTCGTGTTCCTCTCCTACCTTTTTAAAATTTTTTTTAATATGAAAATTATTGTCAGCTTGGTTTCCATATAACACCCAGTGCTCATCCCAAAAGGTGCCCTCCTAAATACCCATCACCCACCCTCCTCTCCCTCCCACCCCCCATTAACCCTCAGTTTGTTCTGTTTTTTAAGAGTCTCTTATGCTTTGGCTCTCTCCCTCTCTAACCTCTTTTTTTTTTTCTTCCCTTTCCCCATGGACTTCTGTTAAGTTTCTCAGGATCCACATAAGAGTGAAAATATATGGTATCTGTCTTTCTCTGTATGACTTATTTCACGTAGCATCACACTCTCCAGTTCCATCCACGTTGCTACAAAAGGCCAGATTTCATTCTTTCTCATTGCCAAGTAGTATTCCATTGTATATATAAACCACAACTTCTTTATCCATTCATCAGTTGATGGACATTTAGGCTCTTTCCATAATTTGGCTATTGTTGAAAGTGCTGCTATAAACATTGGGGTACAAGTGCCCCTATGCATCAGTACTCCTGTATCCCTTGGGTCAATTCCTAGCAGTGCTATTGCTGGGTCATAGGGTAGGTCTATTTTTAATTTTTTGAGGAACCTCCACACTGTTTTCCAGAGCGGCTGCACCAGTTTGCATTCCCACCAACAGTGAAAGAGGGTTCCCGTTTCTCCACATCCTCTCCAGCATCTATAGTCTCCTGTTTTGTTCATTTTGGCCACTCTGACTGGCATGAGGTGATATCTGAGTGTGGTTTTGATTTGTATTTCCCTGATGAGGAGCGACGCTGAACATCTTTTCATGTGCCTGTTGGCCATCCGGATGTCTTCTTTAGAGAAGTGTCTATTCATGTTTTCTGCCCATTTCTTCACTGGGTTATTTGTTTTTCGGGTGTGGAGTTTGGTGAGCTCTTTATAGATTTTGGATACTAGCCCTTTGTCCGATATGTCATTTGCAAATATCTTTTCCCATTCCGTTGGTTGCCTTTTAGTTTTGTTGATTGTTTCCTTTGCAGTGCAGAAGCTTTTTATCTTCATGAGGTCCCAATGGTTCATTTTTGCTTTTAATTCCCTTGCCTTTGGGGATGTGTCAAGTAAGAAATTGCTGCGGCTGAGGGTCAGAGAGGTTTTTTCCTGCTTTCTCCTCTAGGGTTTTGATGGTTTCCTGTCTCATATTCAGGTCCTTTATCCATGTTGAGTTTGTTTTTCTGAATGGTGTAAGAAAGTGGTCTAGTTTCATCCTTCTGCATGTTGCTGTCCAGTTCTCCCAGCACCATTTGTTAAAGAGACTGTCTTTTTTCCACTGGATATTCTTTCTTGCTTTGTCAAAGATTAGTTGGCCATACATTTGTGGGTCTAGTTCTGGGGTTTCTATTCTATTCCATTGGTCTATGTGTCTGTTTTTGTGCCAATACCACGCTGTCTTGATGATTACAGCTTTGTAGTAGAGGCTAAGGTCTGGAGTTGTGATGCCTCCTTCTTTGGTCTTCTTCAAAATTACTTTGGCTATTCGGGGCCTTTAAATTTTTTTTTAACGTTTATTTATTATTGAGAGACAGAGCATGAACAGGGAAGGGGCAGAGAGAGAGGGAGACACAGAATCAGAAGCAGGCTCCAGGGTCTGAGCTGTCAGCACAGAGCCTGACATGGGGCTCAAACCCATGAACCACAAGATCATGACCTGAGCCGAAGTTGGACGCATAACCGACTGAGCCACCCAAGCGCCCCAATGCTCCTCTCCTACTTAAAGCCTGTCAATGGCTCCCCAACACTCTCCAGGATAAAGGATCATTTTACATGACAGCCAAGTCCAGCTTCTCTACACTGCCTGCCTTTTCTCCTGACCTGACCTTACATCCATTTTTGGTGCTGCCTGTCTCACATTCACCCTTAATCCACTCCTGTCCTTACATCTGCCCCTCGTCCAGCCATGTCCCTACATCCATCCTTTCCTCCAGCCCTGCACAACTACTTGTGATTCCTTGAAATCACCCTGATTTTACCCCTGGCTCATGGGATATGTTGGTGTCTCCACCCTCTGCCTTTCCTATCCCTTGGCTGAGTAACCACCACCTCCCCACAGACCTTTTGTTATCGAACGCACTCAGATGCTTGAAATCACAACACCTGAGAGAAACGGCTGACCTGGAAGAACTAAATCTCGCAAGAGGGCTTCCTGAATATGGCAAAGATACTGTAGCATCTTTATCTTTCTGGTAAATTTCCCAGGCAAAGCAGGCATGAGACCAAAGACTGTGCTTTAGACATACTATGACTCATGTACCTGAGCAGGGGCAGGATGGCATGAGGTGGGTGCACAACCAGGCTAACCTGGGAGATGGGGAGTGGCTGAGTGCTTTCTAAGACTTCACCTGCAATTCCAAAGTCAAAAATGATCTGAAAACTGAACACTTTTTCACAGGTCGATTGGCAACATAATCTAACCTGAAATAATACGAGGCTACTTTAATCTTCATCTTATTTAGTGCAAATATGCACGCATTTTATGGAAGAAATGTTAATGTCTTTAATTTCTGGGTTCTGCCCCGGGCCCTGTTGGAGTGTGATATAATATAGAATTAAAAAACAAAAACAAAAACAAAAACAAACAGTGAGCTGATTTACAGCCTCAAGAGCTTTAGCTAAGGAATTGTGGGACTGTGTCTCATTTCTCAACAGTTAAGACCATACTAGCCCCCAGTATTGGGTCTGTACTTGAGTATACGTATATCTTTCAAAGGAAGGAGTAGGAAGGGAATTGGTCCAGTGGGAATATAAAATAAGAAACTCGACAGGAGGATTCGTATTCACCCCTGACTGTGTGACCTTTTGTCAGTGTTCCCCGGGGCGTACTTTTGTCTTTCTCTCCCAGACTGAGTTTACAGGCCAGAGCAATGTGTTGAGAAGCGAAGCTTATTCCCTGAGGTCCTGGGTGTCTCAGCGCCTAGGGACTGATCATCAGCCCCAACTCATTCAGCCTTCATTATGCCCCTGTGCCTTGCACCTGGCTTCTGGCAGAATGTCCTCAGGCACGAGCATGCAGACATGTGGGTTTGCAACGCCTAGAAAGTTTTGTTTGTCTTCTGAGATACGATCCATACCTTCAAGAAGAAAAAAACCCAACTTCTCAATAAGTACTTGGCTAGAGACTTAATTTAGGTATTGCATGTTTCATTAATAGGGCTCCATTAAGTTCTTGGAACATAAATTGATAACTGTATGAAAGGTAACATTTATGTATTTAAAACATCAATGCAATTTCTGTACAGGACCTGGAAGCAGAAAGTCTTTTTTTTTTTTTTTTTTTTTTTTTTTAATAGATTTTCCCATGTTCAGAAGCTTGGTGTATATTTTCTTGAGCCAGGCAGTACCGGACCAAGGCAAAACCGATTAACATCCTATTAAGCTATCATAAAAGGACAATTATGAGATTGAACTAGAGTTGTAATTATATTTCTTCTGGTTTCTATGACTTCCAGACTTAATAACTGTTCCTAGGAAAATGAGGTATTTCAGATAATAAATGAGGATCGCAGGCAATGATTTGCTAATATTTGATAATACTGATTCTAATTTATTATTAGGAGTAGTGACTTAAGCCAGAGACAACTCAAGTTTTGCACAGTACTGGCACAGTGCCTGAAAAATGAGGTGTCTGCTCGGAGGGAGCTTTGGTTTTTCGGAGAAATGCGTTCATTCCTCCTTCAACATGATTTACTGAATCTTTACCATGTGTCAGGCACAGTGCCAGGCACTGGAAATATAAAGATAAATGGGCAGTATCTCTCCCCTTGAGGTGGGATGGATTTGAGGACAATGAAAACAAGACTAGAAAGAACAAAAAGACCTTTAGGTCTTAATGATATAATGTCGTAAACTGTGTTTTCATTTCCTATCACGGGTAGAAACTGTCATACATCTGTTCCTGTATTCTGCGTCTGGCAGAATATAGTTGGGCTAATTAATTGAAACGGAAAACTGCAAAGAAATTAATAAATCCATCATTAAGTGAACTACAGGGAATGTCCCTAAGGACAGGGAGCCTTTCTCTTTCTATCTTTGCTAACTCATTACCTCACATCTGAAGTTTGCTCTTACCCTGGGGAGCTCTCAAAAAAGTACTGAGTGAGTGCATGGGTTTTGGGTTTTTTCGTTATTCTTCCCGGAGTTAGGTCACTAATGCCTGTCTGATGTGTAAGAGGCACTGTGGTGGTGGGATTATATTTTCCCTTTTTGCAGGCCGCTGGGTTACCATGGTGACTATAACCGATCACTGCCTTCCAGTTAATTATTTTTTTCTCCTAGTTACAATATAACTGCTTCTGGGTTCCATTTGTGGGAAAAGAGCTGGGAATACAACAATGGTAGGTCGCCACTCAAACTCCAGTGCCATTTCAAAACCAAGAAATAACATGCTAAATTGAATCCTCATGTCTTTGTCATGAGTCTTACACTGTCCTTTTCATTGCCAACGCTAGTCTCTCACGAATAGTTGCAAGTACACAGAAATATACTAAAGTCCAGAAAATAACACAAACTGTACTATTGACACACAATGAAAAACCTCTTCTAATACAGCACCAATCATCGGGTTGATTTCAAAAACCCTAAAATTAGGGCAAGTTGAGATGACAGTATGTGAGAAGGGGAATTTTGTCACAAAGGAGAGCAAACGCAATTTGTGTTCGGTTTGAACACACTTTATTATAAGTGCATCCAGATTTGCAAACCTCCGAAAGGAAAGAAATTTCCTCTGTAGTCAAATGCAGCCATGTTTAAAGCAGACGGCTCTTCTCCATAGTTACGAATCAGAAAAATAATTTCAAGGCAGAATAACTGCTTCAAAGTTTAATTTCCTGGTTATAACATCAGACTCAGATGTGCTTTCAATATTACCTCTTTTAGGGGCTCCCAATTTCCTAGCCTCGCTATAGAAAACATTTTAGCACAGATTTAAGAGATTATAATCAAAGAAATGTAAGAGGACAGAAGGAAACAGTGAGGGGAAGGGGGAAATAGGGCATGGAGGTAAAGGAGGAGAGGAAATAAAAGAGTAAATGGACGAAGAGATTTACAGGTCACATCACTCAGCTTAATGCTTTCCATGAATAGTTTATTTTGACACCGTTGGTTCAACACAACTAGGAATCAAGTGTAAGTTACATGATGTAAATATACTGCCAAACCTTCCCGCAGCTCCTGCTGTCTCACCCAGGAACGTAGAGCGATGTGATAAATATTTCAGTTCCCCAGAGCAAAGATTTTCCAATAGTTCCATTAGATGCTGCAGTCTCCAGCAATACTAATAATAACAGCTAACACTTCTATAACTTCCACTGTGTGCAAATCCTTCCCTAAGAGCTTTACAGTATGTCAATCCTGAAGACAACCCTAATTGATAGTTATACCATTATTGCCCCCATCTTACAGATAAGAAAAACAAGGCACAGAGTAATTAAGGCCAAGAAGCTAGTAAGTAGCAGGATTGGAGTCTTGCTCCAGAATCCTGGTTCTTTTTTAAAAAAAATTTTTTTTTCAACGTTTATTTATTTTTTTGGGGACAGAGAGAGACAGAGCATGAACGGGGGAGGGGCAGAGAGAGAGGGAGACACAGAATTGGAAACAGGCTCCAGGCTCTGAGCCATCAGCCCAGAGCCTGACGCGGGGCTCGAACTCACGGACCGCGAGATCGTGACCTGGCTGAAGTCGGACGCTTAACCGACTGCGCCACCCAGGCGCCCCCAGAATCCTGGTTCTGACCCACTCTGCTATACTGCTTCTCAAGAAGGCTTACCCAATGGACATCCCCCAGGTTCTGGCCCCAGAGAAATCAGAAAGGTTTGAAGCTCCCCATTAGTCGTGGGAGATTTGGCTTACAGTCATTTAAAATTTCCCATAATGAGTTGGCCTTGTACAGGTTTTTTTGGCTCTGACGCTGGGTCTCTCCTTGACCATGAAGGAAGGTGTGGGGTTAGGAATATAAATACTGAGGATCAAGGCAGTAGAAAACACTCCAAGATATAATCAGCATCATGTTCCCTGAAGGATCCTATTTCTCCAGGATCTCCAGAGTATTTATATCTTGAATATTCTAAGTAAATGCAGCTAAATATAACTTGTAGGAATCATAAGATATAATGGTTTTCAGAGCAGAGAAACACAATTTTAAGCAATTTGGCGAAAGAGCTCATTGGAATGCTAAACACCTAGAGAGGGTTGATAGTAAGCAAAGGCCAGACAGACCTGGGTTTCAGCATCCAATAACCGATGTATCAGGGACTTAACTCCACATAAAATCATTGCTGGAAACTAGAGGGCACAAAAATCTGAGGCTTCAGGACTTCATATCCAAATAGACAGTAATGTATTTTCTGAAATTTTGTACGCCTTGTAAACATATATTCCTCTTTGAAAAACTGAACTCAGACTTTGGTTTTATTTTAATATTTGGTAACTTGATTGGAAGTTAGTGGGGATTAGTGGGTCAGCCATCAGGACAACTGAGATCTCTGCGTGTCCCTTGGATTCCTATAAATACACAAAACTCACTATAGTAACAAGGGATGATATCATTTGTTATCTTTGATCTTTCTAAGGTTCTACAGATTTATAATTTGTATTCTGCAGTTTTGTGCTCAACTGTGCATCTCACTGCATTACTTGTTTATTAATCTTTTTCCCACAAAAGAAAGGTTAAATACCCTGCTTGCAGAAACCATTCATTCTACTTCTGCAATATTAAAAAAACATAGCCCCATGGGGCTCCTGAGTGGCTCAGGTCCTGATCAGCTCAGGTCTTGATCTCAGGGTCGTGAGTTCAAGCCCCGCGTTAAGCTCCACGCTGGGTTTGAAACCTACTTAAAATAATAATTACAGTAACAAAACAATAATAATAACAACAGTAAAACATGGCCCCCGTGCTTCAGTCTCAGAAGGTGGTAAAGTCCACACACCAGGAAACTGTTTTCAAACTGCTTGAGTCTTTTACCTCTTTTGATTAAATGCCAGGAAGGAAACACAGTCTTCAACAATTGTTTCCTAACACCTCTTCTTTTTTCCCCTCGTGTCCACTGCCAAGCCACAGTGCTGCAGCCTCTGTGCCTTTTAAATAAAAAATGGACAAACACAAATCCTCGCTGCTAACAACTCTAACTGTTAAATCTATCAAAAGACGCTCCTTCCCACCCCCGCCTTTTCCCCCTTTCTTTTTAAATTGAAGTATAACTCATATGCCATGAAATTCACACTTTTAAAAAAAGTATGCGATTCAACGGTAGTAAAAAGCATATTCGCAGAGTTGTACCTAGCCACCAGCACCACCTAATTCCAGAACATTTCATCACCCCAAAAAGAAATCCTATACCTATTAGCAATCACTCTCCACTTCCCCTCCGCCAGCCCCTGGCAACCACTGATCTTTCTGTTTCCAAGGATTTACCTGTTCTGGACATTTTACATAAATGGAATCATACAGTATATAGCTTTGTACATTGGCTTCTTCAGCATGTTTTCAACAGCAATCTATAGTGTAGCATACACAATTTCATCCTTTTATGACAGAATAATAGTCCATTGTATAGATATACCACATCTGCTTACTCATTCACAAACTAATGGTCTTTTGGGTTGTTCTTGAATTATTTTCTAAAATAAAATCATGGGGGCATCTGGGTGGCTCAGTTGGTTAAGCATCTGACTTCAGCTCAGGTCATGATCGCGCGGTTCCTGGGTTCGAGCCCCCTGTCGGGCTCTGTGCTGACAGCTCGGAGCCTGGAGCCTGCTTCGGATTCTGTGTCTCCCTCTCTCTCTGCCCCTCCCCTGCTCATACTCTGTGTGCATCTCTCTCTCTCAAAAAGAAATAAGAAACATTAAAAAATTGAAAACAAGTAAAATAAAATTATTAAATAATGATATTACTTATCTGTTGCTGGCATAGCAAATTGCCCTAAAACTTAAGCAACTTAAAATAACAAACATTGGAGCACCTGGGTGACTCAGTCAGTTGAGCATCTGACTCTTCATTTGGGCTCAGGTCATGATCCCAGGGTCACCAGATCGAGCCCCCAGTGGGGCTCCAAGCTGAAGGTGGAGTCTGCTTAAGACTCTCTCTCTCTCTCTCTCTCTCTCTGCCCTTACCTCACTCACGCACATGCATGCACACACACACTCTCAAAAAACAATAATAATAACAAATATTAATTATCTCACATATTTTCTGAGGGTCAGACATTTGGGAACATAATGGCGACGTGGTTCTGGTGCAGGGTGTCTCATGAGGGTTTAGTCAAGGTCTCGGCCAGAGTGATGGTCATCTGAGGATGTCATCGTTAAGATACACTTCCAACCCACTCGTGCAGTTCTTGCCGGTGGATGGACGGAGACTTCAGTTCCTTACCACGGTCCACCTCTGATCCTTAAAAATGCACGTCTGTCTCACATGCCAACTATGTTCACCCCATCCCAACATCCCCCAGAGTTTCAGCCCATCAAAGCATCAACTCAAAGTCCAAAATCTCATCTAGATGATCTAAATCAGATATAGTTGAGACTCTGACTATGATCCATCCTGGGCAAACTTCCCCTCCATTTTCAGATCTGTGAAATTAGAAAATGTTTTCTTTTTCCAAAATGCAAAATGGCGCAGGCATGGATACGGGTTACTGACATGCCTCGTAAAAGGGGGTGCGAGGGGGAAGGAAAAAAGGAATCCTCAGTCCCAAGCAATTTCAAAATCCAGCTGGGAAAACAACGTTAGGTTTAAGTCCTGGAAATAATCCTTCGTGGTTCACAGCTCTGCCCTCTGGGCTCTGTTTTTACTCTCTGGGTTTCCAGCCCTGCCCTCTGAGTCCTTTAATAAAGGAAGCATGTATTAGACGCTGAGTAGTTTTATCAGTCTGTTTTCTGTCTGTAGAATTTTAAGAGTCCAACAGCCTTCTTTCATTTCACTCTGTGTCCCTTTCAGTCCAAGGGGGCAGGGTTTCTGGCGGTACATGAAATTTGCAAGAACCTGGGGTCTCCTGCGTAGATCACAGAGAATGACACTATTAGACAAAAGGCTCATCCATAGGTCTTTTCTAGATAATCCTGCCTCTATTGGTGGCTTCTGCTGAGAGGGCTGAGGAGATCCATGAGTCCCGTATGGAATCCCTTCAAAGAGTTCTCCGTGTGACTGAATACTGTGATTTTTTGTTCCTCCCGGGCACTAGCAAAATGTTGTCCAGTTACTCCCCTGGCTTCCTCTCCAGAGCACGCTTTCCTCTGAATCTCCAAATTTTAGCATTTTTTGCAGTCTGAAACAATTGGGAATTTCCCAAATCATGGGGTATTAGAAGGTGGAGGAGGGACGGTAAAGTATCCTCCAGATAGAGAAGGCAATTTGCGATGGAAAAACAGTGCAAGCCACTCTGGACCATTGACAGAGTTTTATTCAAGGCAACTTACCAATGATGGGGGGGCGGGGAATCAGGTGGACAAATGGACCAAGCATTAGGTGCCTAGTCTCTGCCCCCCATCTGGACCTGCATCCACAGGCTTTATGGGGCAAGAGGCAATGTGGGGAGGTCAAAGAGTAGTTGTCTAAAGTGTGCCACCTGTGTATCACTTTAGTGAGGCTCAGAACAAGCCTTCCTGCACCGCAGTCTGGGCATACGGTAACCTCCAAGGGGCCTGAGACGTGAAGCCCAAAGGAAGGTCGTTGCGTGCACATGAACAAGATGGAGGGCCCAAGATGGAGTCAGTGCTGTCACTGCTCCTATAGGTGCTGATTTAGTTCTTCCCTCAGCTGATTTCTTTCTTCTCACATTTCCCTGCGAGAAGCAAGACGAGACCAGGCTGCACCTTCCATAGTTTCCTTGGAAAGCTGCTCAGTAAATATCCAAGGTCGTCACGTACAAGTTCTCCTTCCAGAGACGATAGATGCTGGAGAGATTGTGGAGACACGGGAACCCTCTTGCACTGTGGGTGGGAATGCAAATTGGTGCAGTCGCTCTGGAAAACAGTGTGATGGTTCCTCAAAAAATTAAAAATAGAACTACTCTATGACCCAGAAATAGCACTGCTAGGAATTTACCCAAGGGATACAGGGGCGCTGATGGGTAGGGGCACTTGTACCCCAACGTTTATAGCAGCACTTTCAACAATAGCCAAATTATGGAAAGAGACCAAATGTCCATTAACTGACGAATGGATAAAGAAATGTGGTTTATATGTACAATGGAATACTACTTGGCAATGAGAAAGAATGAAATCTGGCCATTGCAGCAACGTGGATGGAACTGGAGGGTATTATGCTAAGTGAAATAAGTCAGTCAACAAAAGACAGATATCACATCTTCACTAATATGTGGAATTTGAGAAACTTAACCAAAGACCATGGGGGAGGAGAAGGGGGAGAAAAGGTTACAGAGAGGGAGGGAGGAAAACCATAAGAGACTCTTAAATACTAAGAACAAACTGAGGGTTGATGGGGGGTGCAGAAGAGGGGAAGTGGGTGATGGGCATTGAGGAGGGCACTTGTTGGGATGAGCACCGGGTGTTGTATGGAAACCAATTTGACAATAAATTATATTTTAAAAAAAAAGTTCTCCCTCCACGTAACTTTAGGTCAAAACTCAGCTAAGTATTCTACCCTGTCTGGCAAGGTTCTCTTTTCTTTCCGTTTCCAAAACCATGTTCTTCATTTCTTCCTGAGCCCTCAGCAGCAGCACCATTAACGTGTATGTGTCTACAAGTGGTCTATCTATGATGATTTACATACTTTGTAAGACATGCTGGGATTTCTCCATGATGCTCCTTACTTCCTTCTGAGCCCTCACCAGCAAAGTCATTTACATCCATACTTCTTCCAGCAGTCTACTCAGCACAGCCTAGGCTTTTTCCGTCACGTTCCCCAAATCTTCCAGGCTCTACCCAGGACCCCATTCCAAGGCCCCTTCCATATTTTCAGGTATTTGTTACAGTAGCACCCCAATAATGGTGCCAAAGTCTACATTTGTTTCCTATGGTGGCTCTAACAAATTATCACAAACATGATGACTTAAAATGATGCAAATTTATAATCCTATACTTCTGGAGGTCAGAAGTCCAAAATGGGTCTTACAGGGTTAAAATCAAGGTGTCAGTAGAGCCACGTTCTTTCTGGAGGCTCTAGGAGACAATTCATTGAGGTGCCTTCTCTGGATTTCAGATGCTTCCTGAATGTCTTAGTTCATGGCCTCCTTCCCCGCTCTTCCAAAGCTGGCCATGTTGCTTCCCTCTGACTCTGCTTCATTCCTCACATCTTTCTCTGAACCTAGCCAGGCAACGTTCTCTAATTTTAAGGACCCATGTGATCATATTGAGTTCCCCTGGATAATCCAGACTACCACCCTTCTCCATCTCAAAGTCCTTCATCGCTTCTGCAAAGTCCCTTTTGCTATGTAAGGTATTATATTCACAGGTGCCAGAGATTATGACATGGTCATGTTTAGGGGGGGCATCATCCCATCTGTCATAACAAGCTTCATTAAATTTATTTCTAGGTATTTTGTGTGTTTTGATCCTACTGGAAATGTTTTTATAATTTTGGCTTTTAATTGTTTCAAGTAAGCAGAAATTCAGTTGATGTTTGCATATTAACCTTGTATATAATGACTTTCCTAAATTCATGTACTACTTAATATAAGTCACAGATTCTTTTGTATAATCTGTATACATAGTTACATTATCTCTGAATAATGACAGCTTTAAAGTTTATGACATTTAAAATGTAATACATATATTTTTTTTTCTTAATGCACTAACAACTCTAGCATAATGTTAAATAGAAATGATTAATAGTGGACACCCATGTTTCTCAACCCAAGGGAAAGCACTCAATGCTTGCTGTTTATTACCTATGATGTTAGTGATGGGCATTTTGTAGATAAGCTTCCCTGGAACATTTTTCTGGCATTTCCTGCTATTCCTAATTTGTTCCATGTTTTCTTTTTTTAATTTTTTAAATGTTTATTCATCTTAGAGAGAGAGACAGAGTGGGAGTGGGAGAGGGGCAGACAAAGAGGGAGACACAGAATCCGAAGCAGGCTCCAGGCTCTGAGCTGTCAGCACAGAGCCCGACACAGGGCTTGAACTCACAGAATGCGAGATCATTACCTGAGCTGAAGTCAGACGCTTAACTGACTGAGCCACTGTTCTGCGTTTTCAGCATAAGACAGTATTGGATTGTATGAAATATCCTTCTGCATTTATGAAATGATCATATGAATTTCTCCATTATCTTATTAATATGGTCAAAACACTGATTTTCCTATGTTATCAATCCATAGAATAAACCCATGGGTCATGAGAAATTATTCTTTTTATGCAATGCCGGATTTGATTTGCTATAATTTTGCATCTGTGTTCCTGAGGAATATTGGCATAATAATTTTTCTTTATTGCAACGTCCTCATCTGGTTTTGGGTCAGAGTTATACTGACAGCACAACGTGACTTGGAAAGTGTTCCTTCATTCTGAATCCTCACTTAGGCTGAGAACACCACCTCGTTGCAATCATGGCTCGGCACTCAGCACTGGCCTCCAGACTTGGTGAAGCTTAGCCCACAGCGGGTTTCGCACCATACACTTGTGATAAAATGCATGAAGGAGAAAAAGAAATCGGGGAAAGAACTATTTAGCAAAAAGGAAGAAAGACTGGGAGATTTTAAATCCTCAGCCTCTCCAGATGGCAACAGACACTGCAGGGCCTGCCAAAAGCATGTCACGGCGACAAGGTTGAGTGTGTGACTGATGGCACAGCTTCTGCTAAAACCACAGAAGGGTCAGGAGATGGCACAAAAGTCCCCTTCAAGAGATCAAGGGGGTGCCTCACAGATCGCCTCAAGCCAAGCAGAGGTCTTCTGGGAAGCTTGCTGGGTTCTCAGCTGTCTCAGCAGAAGCTAAAGATAGAGACGGGCTTATCTGAACAACATTTGTGGATGTGGATTTTGTCTAATGGACCGAATACCCATGAAATCAATGCAGAGTCCACAAAGTTCCTGAGAATAATTGTTTCAGCAAAAGTGTGCAAAAAACATTTTGGTACAAAATGGGACAGAGAGAATATAATTTACTTGACTATAAAGTTCATTTGTTTATTTTAAGAGAGAGAGAGAGAGAGAGAGAGAGAGAGAGAGAGAGAGAGAGAATGAGCAGAGGGAGGGGCAGAGAGAGAGAGGGAAAGAGAGAATACTGAGCAGGCTCCAAGCTGTCAGAGCAGAGAGCGGTGTGGGGCTCGATCCCAGAACCGTAAGATCATGACCTGAGCTGAAACCAAGAGTAGGACACTTAACTGACTGACCCGCCCAGGTGCCCCCAAATTACTCAACTATAAATAGCCAATACATTTCATGAGTAATGAAGAATGACTCAGGGGAAGGAGCCATCAACCCAGGGGGCGGAGTCAAGAATCCAGAGGGAGGAGCCTTGAGCCAGAGGGTGGAGTCATGAACCCAGAGGGAGGAGCCAAGAGCCCAGAAGGGTGGACCAAGCAACCAGAGGGCGGAGCCAAGAACTTAGAGAGTCAAACCAAGTGCCACAGAGAATTATTCCTAAATCTGGAGACCTGATGAAGAAAATTCAGTATTTGTCATTCTCTATTTCAGAGCTGGTATGGTGTAGGGCCTCCTTTTTACCTCCCATTCTCTCACTGATTGGCCTGGAATGTCTATATTCTTATCTTATGCTGGTCCCACAATTATATTTTCAGTGTACTGGGGTCAGATAACTTGCCTCTTCAGCTCCCACAGGCCCACAGATGGATTACACTCAGGAACCTCAGCCACACCTGAATTAGAGGATTTGAGCCAAATGCTGTAACAGGATAAGACCCACAGGAATCTTGGAGATCATGAATGTGTTTTGCATGTGGGAGGGGCTTGAATCGCAGTGTGAAAAGTGGTAGTGGACTGGGAAGGGACTTTCCAAGAATGTGGTAATGGTTCTATTTGTTAAGTTTGGGCGCTGAGCGTCTCAGTTCCTATTCAATTGTTTTGCTTTATGCCTTCTACATATTATAAACAATTTCTTACTTGTGCAACATTCAATAAAAACAACTTCCTCTTAAGACTTTCAGCATATGGGGCGCCTGGGTGGCTCAGTCGGTTGGGCGGCCAACTTCGGCTCAGGTCACGATCTCGCGGTCCGTGAGTTCGAGCCCCGCGTCGGGCTCTGGGCTGATGGCTCAGAGCCTGGAGCCTGCTTCCAATTCTGTGTCTCCCTCTCTCTCTGCCCCTCCCCCGTTCATGCTCTGTCTCTCTCTGTCTCAAAAATGAATAAAACGTTAAAAAAAATTTTTTTTTTTTAATTAAAAAAAAAAGACTTTCAGCATAGTGTCCCTAGACAGTGGAGACTTCCAGGTGTCTACAAAAATACAGTCTTTCCTTTCTCCGTGGTAGGTTGGTCTCTGGGCCTGTGGAAATCTCCACCCCTCGTGCCTCTGTTTTATCACTATGAATTGTGAATGAAGAGTGCCGCTTTCAGATCTGGGCCTTAAAATATTGCACGTACACATTTCTCACTCCTTTCACTTTCCCTTGTGCTGGAATATAGGAAAGAGAAAGAGATTTATTTCAGGGAATTGGTTCACAGAATTGTAGAGGCTGGCAACTCCAAACTCTTTAAGGAGACCCAGGAAAGAGCTTATGTTGCACTTTGAGTCTGAAAGCCATCTACTGGTAGACTTCCTCTTTTGCCAGTCTCTTCAGTCTTTTTTCCTCCTAAGACTTCACCTGATTAGACAAGGCCCACCACATCATGGAGAATGATCTGCTTTACTCAGTCTATGATTTAAATACTAATCTTATCTACAAAACATATTCACAGAAACATCTATACTAGTGCTTGGCCAAATATCTGGGGAATGTAGCCTAATCAAGTAAGATTAAATATAAAATTGGCTCAGTCGGTTCAGCATCTGACTTATGATTTGGGCGCAGGTCATGATCTCATGGTCATAAGATCAAGCCCCTTGCTGGGCTCTGTGCTGACAGTGCAGAGGCTGCTTGGGATTCTCTCTCTCTCTCTCTCTCTCTCTCTCTCTCTGCCCCTCCCCTGTTTGTGGTCTCTCTCTCTCTCTCTCTCTTTCTCAAAATAAATAAATAAATTTAAACAAATAAATATTTAAAAAAAGATTTTCTTTTCCCATTGTATTACTTTGACTCCTTTGTCAAAAAGCTAATGACCATATAAATCAGTCTTTATCAGTTCTCTATCAGTGCTTTATCCGTTCTTTGATCTAGTTGAAATATTGTTTTTATACTCTTTAATGTCTTCTGTGTTCATGTGCCTCTGTGTGTGTGTGTGTGTGTGTGTGTGTGTGTGTGTGTGTGTGTGTGTTTAAGTACAGTGGACACGCATTGTTACCTTAGTTTCAGGTGTATGACATAGTGATTGGGCAACTCTATAGTCTGTGCTATGCTCACAAGGGTAGCTACCATATCTCACCATACAACACTATTACAATATCATTGATCATATTCCCTATGTTGTACCTTTCATCCCAGTGACTTACTCATTCAATAACTATATCTCCCACTCCCTTTCACCCATTTTGCCCATCTCCCATTCCTCTCTGGTAACCATCAGTTTGTTGTATTTATGGGTCTGTTTGTTTTTGTTTTTAGAGTCCACGTATAAGTGAAGTCTGTTGGTATTTGTCTTTTTCTGTCTGATTTATTTCACTTAGTGCAATACCCTCTAGGTCCATCCATGTTGTCACACATGGCAAGATCTCATCCTTTTTATGGCTGAGTAATATTCCATTCTTTATCCATTCATCTGTCAATGGACACTTGGGTTGCTTCCATATCTTGGCTACTGGAAATAATGCTGCAGTAAACATAGGAGTGCATGCATCTTTTCAAATTAGTGGTTTTGTTTTCTTTAGGTACACACCCAGTAGTAGAATTATGGGATCATATGGTATTTCTATTTTTAATTTTTTGAAGCGCCTCCATACTGTTTTCCATGGTGGCTGTACCAATTTACCTTCCCACCAACAGTGCATGAGGGCTCCTTTTTCTTTACATCCTTGCCAACACTTGTTATTTTTTGTCTTTTTTATTTTATCCATTCTGACAGGTGGGAGGTGATGTCTCTTTGTGGCTTTGATTTGCATTTCCCTGATGACTAGTGATGTTTAGCATCTTTTCATGTGTCTGTTGGCCATCTGTATGTCTTCTTTGGAAAAATGTCTATTCAGGTCCTCTGCCCATTTAAAAAAATTTTTTTTAACATTTATTCATTTTTTGAGAGACAGAGCTGAGTGGAGGAGGGGCAGAGAGAGAGGGAGACACAGAATCTGAAGCAGGTTCCAGACTCTGAACTGACAGCACAGAGCCCGATGTGGGGCTCAAAGTCTCGGACCACGAGATCATGACCTGAGCCGAAGTCAGCCGCTTAACTGACTGAGCCACCCTGGTGCCCTGCCCATTTTTTAATCAGATGGTTCAGAGTCTTATGTTGCGTAAGTTCTTTATGTATTTTGGATATTAACCTGTTATCAGATATATCATTTGCAAATATCTTCTCCCATTCAGTAGACTGCCTTTTTGTTTTGTGGACGGTTGCCTTTGCTGTGCAGAAGCGTTTTATTTTGGTGTTGTCTGAATACTTTATTTCTGCTTTTATTTCCCTTGCCTGAGGCGCCAAACCTAGAAAAATTTCACTAATGCTGACGTCCAAGAGATTGCTGCCTATGTTTTCTCCTAGAACTTTTATGATTTCAGATCTCACATTTAGGGCTTTAGTCCATTTTGAGCTTATGTTTGTGCATGTCCTAAACGTGCCTTGTGTTTCAGATGCTTGTTATAAGGAACTACTGAGAAGGAAGACAGAATTCAGGCTGAAAGTGGAAACTGAACAGATACTAATATGCTTCTTGGCTATGACTCTTTTTACTGTAAATTAATATAGAATTCAAAAAACATTTATTTGAGTTGACATGGGCAGCAAGAGGACAGTAAGAAAAGTGGGGCTAAGTTCAATGATACCAACTCAGTTTGGTAGTGATCTAATTATCATTTCCTGCTCATTCCCTGTGTATATTTCTATAGGACTTCCATCGCAGAATGTTTAAATATAACGCTCATGGGTTGTCTAAATCCAATTCCTAAATGACATTCATTTTAAAATTTCTGTCCACCTGACAAATTCAGACAGGAATTTATTGGAAATAGTGATATAGTTATTATCACAGAATGAATTAAAATTATATTTAGGCCAGATGCACTTCAGCGAAATAGGTTTTGGTTGGTTGGAACAAACTAGTTAGAAAAAGCAATTTGCTCTGTCAGTGTAACTAAAGTACACATACACATACATACACACACACACACACACATATGTAAGTATACACGTATATTGTAGACAAGTTATATAGAAAGACATCATTCCTTTATATACAATATCTTACTAACTAAATAAAATATCTAACCTTGTATAAAAGGGCTATAAATTGTAGTAGCCAGATTTCCATCATTTGTTAATAATTCTCACGCATGTGGGAAAAATGATGTCATTCTTATAACGCCTTCTATTTTAAGTTTCTCATAACAGATGTAATCTCTGTCAATGGGCTGGTGTTAGAGCATGGCCCATGTAAGTGTCTGTATTAGACTAGATTTTTGCTTCAGACTTCCTGTCCTTACTTCCCCACATCACCAGTTAACCTCTTTTACAGAAAATCCCTAGGGGCACCTGGGTGGCTCCATAGGTTAGGCCTCTGACTTCAGCTCAGGTCATGGTCTCACAGTTTGTGAGCTCAAGCCCTGTGTCAGGCTCTGTGCTGACAGCTCGGAGCCTGGAGGCTGCTTCGGATTCTGTGTCCCCCATTCTCTCTGTCCCTCCTCTCTCTCTGTCTCTCAAAAATAAAATAAACATTAAAATTAAAAAAAAAAGAAAATCCCTAATCCATCATTAATGCCAAACCTGCTAGAAATCTCGAACATTCATTATTCTGAGGTGCCAGAGAATGGATAAATACAACCACTACACTTGAAAACACTTAAATACACACTGAATACTTGAATACCCTTGAATACAATACAACACTTGAACACACACTGAAGCAATGACGATTAGCCAAATATTCATGTTTCTATATAAATTTTCTCTGTCAACTTCATAGAGAAATATAGATGTGAGGATGAAGGCCATTATCTCTTTATTTAGCAATTACAAATAGTTTGCTCAGGGGCGCCTGGGTGGCTCAGACGGTTAAGCATCTGACTCTTGATTTTGGCTCAGGTCATGATCCCTCGGTTTGTGGGGTCAGGCCCGTGCAGTGTGGAGCCTGCTTGGGATTCTCTCTCTCTCTCTCTCTCTCTCTCTCTCTCTCTGCCCCTGCCCCACTCACGTGAGCTCTCTCTCTTTCTCAAAATAAATAAATAATTTTGAAAACTAGTATGCTGAATTTTTACTGAACTAAAGCAAAATGTTTTCTGGGGTCCTCTCCTTTTAACTTATTTTCCCTTAAAATCTCTCATAAGTGAAGCCAATACACTTATCAACATGAGTTTTCAGTATTTTCACTGATGCCTCAATTGGAAAATACCCAGTTTGGTTGAGATGACATTAAAAAAAAGAGGCAATTCTCACCATTTAGAATAAAGTTCAATGTAGCTGATTAGTAAAACAGGAAGATAATTCCTTGCTTCTGATAAAGGGAACAACTTCATATATAAAGATTTTACAGCTATGATTTCACAAATGAAAATTTTACGCTTAAAAACTCAGCATCAGGGGCGCCTGGGTGGCTCAGTCGGTTGAGTGTCGGACTCAGACAGATTTCAGCTCAGGTCATGATCCCAGGGTTATGGGATCGAGCCCTGTGTGGGGCTCTGTGCTGAGTGTGGAGAGTCTCTATCTCCCTGTTCCTCTGCCCCTCCTCTGTCTAAAATTAAAAAAAAAAAAAAAAAATTAACTCAGCATCAAAGTTTCCACGGCAATATATCTTTAGTCTCCTGGTGCACAACACGTGTATAAGCACTTTTCATGACATGGTCTAGCTGACCATGGGACATAGTCATAGCATTTCAAATGATATAAAAATAATTTCCCAAACCAGGTATAATATAGAGCTGGGGAGGAAAAAAGAATACTCTATTCCTGTTCACTTTTAAGTCTAGAAAAATCAATGAAAGGAGAAGACATAACTTGATATTTATTTACCACTTAAATGACTACAGGTGCTAAATTCATAAAGACCACTAATGTATCGATTAATTATGGCTGGATTAAGAATTTCTTGGGGAGGAAATCTGGGGGCCCTAGGTCTTTTGTTGCAGGTTCCAGTCTCTTTCCTTTTGGAAATGACTCGAAGAACATGATCTGGGTGGGTAAATAGGAGTGTCAGCCCAAAGCATCAAAAGTGGAAATGCATGGGGCACCCGGGTAGCTCAGCTGGTTAAACATCCCACTTTGGCTCAGGTCACGATCTCACAGTTTGTGAGTTCGAGCCCTGCATCGGGCTCTGTGCTGACAGCTTGCTCAGAGCCTGGAGGTTGCTCTGGATTGTGTCCCCCTTTCTCACTGCACCTCCCCCACGCACACTCTGTCTCTGTCTGTCTCAAAAAATAAATAAACATTAAAAAATGTTTTTAAAAATTTTTTTAATTAAAAAAAAAGAGTGGGGGCGCCTGGGTGGCGCAGTCGGTTAAGCGTCCGACTTCAGCCAGGTCACGATCTCGAGGTCCGTGAGTTCGAGCCCCGCGTCGGGCTCTGGGCTGATGGCTCAGAGCCTGGAGCCTGTTTCCGATTCTGTGTCTCCCTCTCTCTCTGCCCCTCCCCCGTTCATGCTCTGTCTCTCTCTGTCCCAAAAATAAATAAACGTTGAAAAAAAAAAAAAAAAGAGTGGAAATGCAGATTTGTGAGGAGTAGCTGGGCCTTACAAGTTCCCTGTTTCAAATAAAGAAAAGACTGACCAAGAAGGTAAACAGAAGCTTTTATTTTATTTTTTTTAACATTTATTTATTTTTGAGACAGAGAGAAGAGCACAAGCAGGGAAGGGGCAAAGAGAGAGGGAGACACAGACTCTGAAGCAGGCTTCAGACTCCAAGCTGTCAGCACAGAGCCCGACCCGGGGCTCGAACCCACGAACCGTGAGATCATGACTTGAGCTGAAGTCAGATACTTAACCAACTGAGCCACCCAGGCACCCTAACAGAAGCTTTTATCATTCATACAAGAAGCATGTATCATTCATAGTGTAGATTCTAACCATCTCATAGTTTAGATAAATGTTACTTTGAGCCATATGAAATTGCTTGCATTTGACCTTCATTTTACTTATAAACAAGCCATTTCATACAATTCAACTGAATGTTTTAAAGTATAAAATACTTACTAGAAAGCCCAAGTAAAAATGTGGGGTCCTTACGATTTTATAATGATTTTTATGCCAAATCCCTAGTCTTTATCTATTTCACTTAAAGGTTCAGACACTTTGGGTATTTTTACCTTTTATACTTCTGGCCAAGTTTGTTCTGATGAGATTGAAAACCACAACAAAAGGCTCCCCTTCCCTGATCTCCAAACACCTAAGGGCCGTATCCATTCTAAGAGTTGCTCACTGAGGGAGGTTTCTGCCCTTTAAAAATCTGGATTGAAAAGGCAGTCTTTTAGAGTTATAAAACTCTCAGAGCCACTGACTTAAGTCGATCAGCTTCTTTTGCAGCGACTACTCATTATTGTCTACAATAGACACCAAACATGCTCATTGTTTCAAATACAGCCACCGCTAGTAATCATTTTCATTATTGATTATCTGTCACTTGCACCTGCGTTTATGTAATTTTTCAGCACAGAACAAATATATTTCTCAGTGATTTAAAAGTCCTTGAACGATGACAAAGTAACAGTGACAGGAAGCTGTTATTACCAAGCCCTTAGGTTTCATTTTTAAATATATCATCGAGTACATCATAATCATTTTCTAGGCATGTGTGAGAGCCGTAAGTGCGCTCCGTCACTTTGTATTCAAAGGACAGGCCCCTTTAAAACACTGAAAAAGCATTGAACAAGATGCCCTTTAAAAAGCAGTTCACGAATTCTTTATTTACTCATCTAGAAAAACTGGAGAGTAATGCCTCGTCTACGTCCACAGTTACTGTAAGGAAGTTACTCTAATGAATGATTTATATGGAAATGACCTACAAACGTTAAAGCACTGAGTAAAATGGAAAAAAAAAAAAAGGTGGGGGCGGGGAAGGAAAAGTAAAAGGTATTTAAAAGAAAAAAAAGTGTTCTGAAATTACTTTACTAGCCATTCGAGAATGGAAACATCTAGCACGCAACCTCCTTTCAGGGAACAGTAACACAGATGGGGTAAGGCTGGTGTTTGGTTTACTGCGACAGTATTTCTCAAGTTGAAGGTGCGTCTGGGGAGCGGAGGGGAGGTGCGCAGAGGCAGAAGGCATTGCCTGGTGGCCAGGTTAACTGCAAGCCAGGGCCACACAGCCTTTTTTTTTTTTTTTTTTTTCAATATATGAAATTTATCGTCAAATTGGTTTCCATACAACACCCAGTGCTCATCCCAAAAGGTGCCCTCCTCAATACCCATCACCCACCCTCCCCTCCCTCCCACCCCCCCATCAACCCTCAGTTTGTTCTCAGTTTTTAAGAGTCTCTTATGCTTTGGCTCTCTCCCACTCTAACCTCTTTTTTTTTTTTTTTTCCTCCCCCTCCCCCATGGGTTTCTGTTAAGTTTCTCAGGATCCACCTAAGAGTGAAACCATATGGTATCTGTCTTTCTCTGAATAGAGCCACACAGTGTTGAGTCGCACCTTGCACCTCGCGCCTGCCCCTGCTTGGTACCACAGTTTGCTTTGAAGCCCGTTAATTCTGCTCTGCTGCATTCCTCCATCGTCTTGGTCACTTTGCAAAACGTACGCTCCTTTGCATATCCGTGCTTTTTTGCGCTCTCATCTATAGTTAGTTCCGGCCTTCCTCTCCTCTACCTGTGATTTCCGCTGCTCCTCTCCTGTGCACAGTTTCTATTTTACCCTTTGTGACCTTCCCCAAACCCACTGCATCTACTTCTTTATGCCGATCGCAGAATTCCTTCTGCCTTCCTGAAGCTCGGTCCTCTTGGCATACGTCCAGCAGCCCCCGGTGGTTGCCACTCATTTTACTACATGTCTGGGCTGCAGAAGCGATTAGCATGGTTCCCAAGTTCCTAAATCAGCTTCCAGTCAATCTCTCTCTTCAGTAAAAGGACCCTCAGTTGGGGGTCAGTCCCAAAAGCAGTATTTCTTCCTCTGACCGCCATCTTGGTTAGCTACTAACCTCCCATGCACTCCTGAAACCCTGAAGATTTCTGCTCTTGGGATGCAGTCTCTCTCTCTTCCCCAGTCCTGGCGTTGTCTCGCATGTCTTCAGTGTCAAAAGACATAATCCTGGACTCATAGCTCATCCGGTGGCTTTCTTCCCTCCACTCTGGCAATGGCTAAATCCTAGAAATTGTCATCACCAAGAACTCACTCCACGCTTCTAGAATGGATCTCCCCTCTTGTGACTACCACTGGCTCTCCTTTTGTTCCCCCACTGCCATATTGTGACCATTCCTAGCCTCCCGCCTCATGGAGACCACTAATTGCTAAATTCTCCATTTTCTTTCCAAGCCTTTAGCTCCTTACTCCCTTCATTTCCCTCTCTGTGCTACTTTGCAGACACCGCAGTACATCATTTTAACTCCTTTCCTTGTGAGGGAACATTTCAGTCTTATTCTTTCACCCTTCCATATCCCCAGAAAAACTTTACTTTGACCTCATTCAAAGAACTGAAAACTGTGGCAGAAAATGCAAACTGAATGGGTGATGGCCATTACAAACAGTCTCCAACCTCGATGGCGTTCTCCACATGTCTCAACATTCTCTGCTCCTTCTGTCACTTTTCTCTCCTGTTTTTCTTTCCTCAGACCCAGCACTCATCATCCTCCTAATCACACTTAGCAGATGATCTCACCTCCTACTTCCCAGATAAAATAGAAGTCACATAAACTCCCTCCACTTCCCACTTGTTTTCTGTGGAAGACAGCACGTGTTTTTGTTGCCTGACTTTCCCTTCCTATCCGTCTGTCTCATGAGAGAGCGTCTTGTAAGGGACCAAGAGACAACATGGTACCTTACAAGGTGAGAATCACAGTGCCAAATGAATGAGCTTTCATGGTGCTCACATCAGAAATTTCAGACACCTAAGGGAAGACTTTTGGAGGGGTAGGCCTTAAACTGGGGGATTACCGAGAGGGCGGTCTTTCTTGGCAGAGAGTTAGATGGGAGCAAAAAGAGGAAGAATGGCAATAGGCATGAAGTTCCTGAAGACAAACCATTTCTTTTTTTTAAGTTAATTAATTAATTAATTAATTTATTTATTTAGAGAGAGCGGGGGAAGGGCAAAGAGAGAGAGAGAGAGAATCCCAAGCAGGCTCTGCACAGAGCCAGACTCAGGGCTCGATCCCCCAAACCCTGAGATCACAACCTGAGCTGAAATCAAGAGTCAGACATTCAACCGACGGAGTCATGCAGACAGCCCAAGAAACCATTTCTAAGAAGAGCTTGGCCAGGGTAAGAAAGATGGCCCCAGAGGGGAAGACAAAGCACAGCCACTCCCCCCACCCCCCGCACTGAGCAACCCTCCCTTACCCCAAACCCCAATTCTCACTTCCCTACTCGTGGCTTCCTCCTGGTTCTTCCATTTATTCATCTCACCAATATTCATTTCACATCTGCTCCGCGACAGGCACCATAAAAGATTCTATAGCTTCCACGTGAGCAAACCAGATGCAGTCCCTGCCCCCGTGGAATTTCACAAGCGGAAGGATTTCTAGAGCACTTATTCTGTGTCCCATGTTGTGCAAACACTTTATATGCAATGTCTTGTTTATCTTCCCAACCCTAAGTGGTTGGTACATTTATTATTCCCGTTTGTACAGAAAAAGGGGGAAAAAGAACAAGGCTTAGAAAGGTTATATAATTCTACAGAAAGTTTACATTAACAATAGGTGGTGGAGGGGTTCCTGGGCGGCTCATTCAGTTAAGCGTCTGACTCTTGGTTTTGGCTCAGGTCACGGTCTCATGGTTCATGGGTTCCAGCACAGAGCCTGCTTCAGATTCTCTGTTTCCCTCTCTCTCTGCCCCTCCCCTGCTCTCACTCTCTCTCTCAAAAATAAATGTTAAAAAAATATTTTAAAAATAGAACCCAAAACAATAGATGGTGGAAATGATATTTGGAGCCTGGGTGGCTCCGCTGGTTAAGCGTCTGACTCTTGATTTCAGCTCAGGTCATGATCTCAGGGTTCGTGGTGTCGAGCCCTGGGTCGGGCTCTGTGCTGACAGTGCGGAGCCTGCTTGGGATTCTCTTTCTCCCTCTCTCTCTGACCGTCCCCCCGCCAAAAAAAAAATAAATAAAGGAAATGATATTTGAACCTAGATGATCTGACAGAAGTCCAAGCTCTCGTTTGTCACAACAGTGTGTTGTAATTGTCTGTTTATCCTACAGCCTGTGTGCTTGTTGAAGGCAGGGACTTTTAACATTTTTAAATACCCAGAATATTTCCTTATTTCTGGAACAGAGTAGATATTTAATAGATCTTTTTCTTTTTACTTTTAAAAATCATTACTGTGGTCTATTAACATATGCTATTTACATATAATATGTTATATTTACAAATAATAACATTCATATATTTTAAGCACACGCATCACTTTTGCGAGTGTATACCCCTGTGTAACCACTGCTCTAGACAACGTGTAAATATTTCCCTCTCCCCAGAAAGTTTCTTTTTCCCTTGTGCAGTCAATCTCTCCCCCACCCCAGGAAACCACCAACCTGATAGCTTCCACCACAGATTACTTCCACCTGCTAGAATTTCATATTTATGAAACCACACAGTACATGTTATGTCGTGCCGGCTTCTTCACACAACATACTGTCCTTAGATTCACGCATACTGCGTGTATCAACAGTTCATTCCTTCATTGCTGGGGAAGACTCCGTCGGATGAACTCCTACACTCTAAACAAATTGTATTATAAATAAAGCTACTACAAACATTTGAAAACAAGCCTTTTGGCGACGTTTTTCTTGTTTTTAAGAGCTCTTCCTTCCTTTTTTTTTTTTGTTTTTTGTTTTGTTGAGGTATACTTGACAAATAAAATTGCAAGATTTAAAGTGTATAGAGTGATGATTTGATAAATGTATACATCGTAAAAGGCTTGCACCCATCAAGTTAATGAACACATCCCCCGTCTCACATATGTCGTTTGTGTGTGTGTGTGTGTGTGTTTGGTGGGAACACCCGAAGGTTTCCTCTCTTAGCAAATTCCAATTCTACAATATAGTGTTTTCAACTATAGTCAATGACTGTTTTCATCTTCCTGGAATATATACCTAGAAATAGAATTGCTGGGTCAGAGGAAAATTTGCAGGATTAACTTGATGAGAAGGTATTAAGATGTTTCCAAACTGACTGCAACGTTTCATATTCCCACCGACAATACAGGAAGCCTCCCAGCTACTCTCCGTCGTCGACAGCGCTTGGTATCGCGAGCCTTTTTCTCTTTTAATTTTCACTCTGAAAGAAGTTTAGGCTTACAGAAAAGGTGCAAAGTAGTACAAGGACTTCCTCTGCACTCTTCACCCGGCGTACCCTAATGTTAATGGCGTGTACAGACCTGGTACAATTATTAAAAGTTTAGAAATCGACATTGGTACAACACCAGTAACTAAATGACAGACCCGGAGAGGAGCCTGGGAAGATGGCGAAGTTGGAGGGCCCTGAGCCCGTTCCACTATTTCAGCTAGATATCGTCCACATCCGAGTCCATAAACCAGAGAGCGATCAGAAGACTGGAAGAACCAACACCACAACTCAATACGGAGAAGAAGCTGCAGCTAAAAGGTCACAAAGGAGGAGAGAGGCTGCCCACCCAGGGGAGGGACCTGCCCACAGAGAGGACAGAGAAACAAGCCATCGCACCTGGGAGCTCACACTGGGAAGATGAATCCCCGTGCGTTTGGCTTTAAAAACCAGAGGGGCTGAATATTCTGGCTTTGTATAACCAGGGGGGGACTTGGACCCTGGAGCTTTAAAAGTCAGCTGACTCAGCACTGGGCACCAGGAGGGTGAGTGATAGCTGGGTTCTGCCCTTAAAGAGACAGCAGCCTACGTGGAAAGGCAGCACGGAAATGATAGTTCACACAATGCCAGGGGCAAGCAGAAGTCACATCTGTTCATGCTGATTTCAGAGCATGTTGGGGGAGGTCTCTGAAAATGAGGGAGCTGGCAGGGAGGTGCCTTTTCCTCCCCCGCCCAGCATAAACATAGAGACACCTCCAGGAGGTGGTGTTGCACAGACACCTGCTACCCAATCCACTGGCAGTGGGCCACACCGAGTTCTCCGGAGGACTCGCCCACTCCAAGCCTGCTAGCCTTGGCCCTGGGCTCACAGCAAATGTTGCCGACGCTGTGCAGGTGCCCCCGTGGCCCCGTGCCAGCCAACCTGTGCACAGCTTCCACCACCCACTGTCCACGTCTGACATGCCACACCCAGCCACCAAGCAAGGCCCAGCCACCACAACCCTTAAAGGGATCCAGCATGGGACTCGTGGCCTACTGCGAATTTTGCTAGAATCGCTGCCCTGCTCCCAAGTTCCCCAGGGGGCATGCTCCCCTCCTCCAAAGGTGTCCTGCCTGGGTCCCAACCAACACCACAGAAATCAAGCACAGCCCACGAGGCTGAGAGACAGCGCAGATGACGGCACTAAAGGGAAAACTGACTCAGACAAAACAGCAGGGCGTAAGAGACCCACATAAGATATTCTCCTGAAGGGCCAAGTTCTGGTGAACAGGGGACACTGGACAGCAGGGCACTCCAGGACCTCGTTTTAATAAAATCACTACTTTCAAGAGCAGAAGACACAGCTGACTTTCTTAACATGGAGAAACAGACACGGAAAGGCAGAGAAAATGAGGAGGCAGAGAAATTTATTCCAAATGAAAGAACAGGACAAGGCCATGGCTGGAGAATCTAAGTGAAATAAGATATAAGTAACATGCCTAACACAGAATCTAAAGCAATGGTCATAAAGATACTCACTGGACTGGAGAGAAAAGTGGAAGACGTGAGTGAGGCCCTTAGCACAGTGATAAGTAACAACATAACAGGGATAAAGGGCGCAATAAATGAATGAGAAACAAACTTGATGGAATGAACATCAGGAAGGAAGAATCAGAGGAATGAATTAGTGACCTAGAAGACAGAGTAAAGGAAAGTAATTAAGCTGAACAAAAGAGAAAAGAATTAAGCAAAACAAGAATAGACTTTAGGGAACTCAATGACCCCATCAAACATAATAACATTCATATTACAGGAATCCCAGAAGAAGAAGAGAGAGAAAGGGGGGCAGAAAATTTATTTAAAGAAATAATCACTGAAAACCTTCCTAATCTGGGGAAGGAAACAGATAAAAGATCCAGGAGGCACAGAGCACACCCAACAAAATCCAAAAGCAGACCAACAGCAAGACACATTGTAATTAAATTTGCAAAATATAGTGATAAAAAGAACCTTTTTAAGGCAGCAAGACAAAAGATGTTATTAGCTCAGAAGGGAAAACCCATAAGGCTAGCAGGAGATTTTGCAACAGAAACTTTGTAAGCCAGAGGAAGTTGCGTGATATAATCAAAGTGCTGAATGGGAAGAATCTGCAGCCAAGAATACTCTATCCAGCAAGGCTATTACTCAGAATGGAAGGAAAGATAAAGACTTTACCAGACAAACAAAAAGCTAAAGAAGTTCTTGACCATTAAACCAGCTCTACAAGAAATATTAAAGGGACTCTTTGAATGGATAGGAGAGGTCAAAAGTGACAATATAGAAGTTGGAAACACAAAAGCAGTAAAAATGAACTTTTCTCTAAAAATAAAAAAAACATCAGTCAAGCGGCGGGGGGCTGGTGCCTGGGTGGCTCAGTCGGTTAAGCGTCCGACTTCGGCTCAGGTCATACCTCTCAGTTTGTGAGTTTGAGTCCCACATTGGGTTCTGTGCTGACAGCTCAGAGCCTGGAGTCTGCTTCAGATTCTGTGTCTCCTCCTCTCTCTGCCCCTTCCCCACTTGTGCTCTGTATCTCTCTGTCTCTCAAAAATAAATAAACATTAAAAAATTTTTTTATATCAGTCAAGGAATTCACAAGGAAAAGATATAAAATACAATAACATACACCTAAAATGTGGGGAGAAGAGGAGTAAAGAATGGATTCATACTTAAGTGGCCATCAACTTATTATAGACAGCTATATGCAGAGGAGGTTATATACAAACCTAATGGGAACCATGTGCCAAAAACAATTAGTAAATATTCAAAGAATAAAGGGGAAGAAATCCAAATATATCACTAAAGAGAATCAGCAAAACATGAAAGAGAGAAAGACATGAAAGGACAGGAGAAAAATCTTCAGAAACAACCACAAAACAAGTAATAAAATGGCCATAAATATGTATCTATCGATAATTCTTTGAACATAAATGGATTAAGTGCTCCAATCAGAAGACACAGATGCAGTGGCAGAATGGCTAAAAAAACAAGGCCCATCTATATGCTGCCTAGAAGAAACTCATTTTAGACCTAAAGATATCTGCAGATTGAAAGTAGGGGATGGAGAAACATCTATCATTCTAATGGATGTCAAAACAAAGCCAGAGTAGCAATTCTTATATCAGACAAAATGGACTTTAAAACAAAGACTGTAACAAGAGACAAAGAAGTATACTGTGTAATAATAAAGGGGGGGACAATCCAACAAGAAGATCTAACAATGAGAAATATTTATGCATCCAACATAGGAGGACCGAAATACATTAAACAGTTAATAACATGGGGCACCTGAGTGGCTTAGTCGGTGGAGCGTCCACCTCTTGATTTTGGCTCCCATGATGATGCCAGTGTTTTGGGATGGAGCCCTGCATCAGGCTCTGTGCTGAATGCGAAGCCTGCTAAAGATTCTCTCTCTCTCTTTCTCTCTGCTCCTTTCCCCTGCTCATGCTCACTCTCTCTCTAAAAAAAATTGCTTTTAATTAAAATAATTAAAAATAAATTTAAAAAAAATCTCTAAAAAAGTTAATAACAAACATAAAGGAACTAATCTATAATAATACAATAATTGTAGGGGGCTGTAACACCCTTCTATATCAATGAACTGATCATCTAAACAGAAAGAACATCAACAGGGACGCCAGGGAAGCATGTGGGTAGAACCTGGTTCCTGTGGTTCATTGAGGTCCCCATTTCCCTGCTGGCTGTCAGGTGAGGGTTGCTGTCAGCTTCTAGAAGCATCCCAGTTTCCTGGCTTCACCAGCTCCCTGACCCCTCCTTTGCCTCATCACCTCTCTCTCTGATGGACTCTTTGACCTTCCTCTTCTGATTTTCAGGGTTCCTGTGATTACACTGGGCCTTGCTGGATGATCCGGGTTAATCTGTTTGTTTTAAGGTCAGCTGATTAATAACCTTAATTCCATTTGCAAAGTCCCTTTGCAGCAGTACCTGGGTTAGTTAGTATTGACTGAAGAGCCCGGGGTGAGGGGCAAATTCTCAGGGGCTGCCTTGGTGTCCTGATTCAGCACTGCAGGTGGCCACAGGCCAGTAGGAGGTGACCACTAATACAGCAGGTCTGCTTTAAAAACAAGTACAAGGGGGCGCCTGGGTGATTCAGTTGGTTAAGTGTCCCAACTCTTGATCTCACCCAGGCCGTGCGTGATCTCACAGTTCAGGAGTTGGAGCCCTGCATCTGGCTCTGCACTGACCCCTGCTGGGGATTCTCTTTCTCCCACCTCTCTGCACCCCCCCACAGCTCTCTGTCTCTCCCCAAATAAATAAATAGACATTAAAAGAAAAAAAAAAAAAAAAGTAAAAGCAAGTACAGGGCAAGCATACGAAATACTGGAGCAAAACTCTGGACCCTTCAGGGAATAAAAAGGTACCACAACAGTCCTAACTTTGCATTCTGTGGGAACGGCTCAGTCACCACAGGGAAGAAACACAAAGCCCTTTTATTTGGGATGTCTTCGCGGATCCGGGTCTCAAAAGATAGCCAGTTATGGGATATGGTTTCACCAAAATCTAACGAGGCTGAGCAGGAGGTGAGCTTTTGAGAAAGGGGCTGGGCCAGGCACTACACAGCTCGGATTTCAGCCCTTGATATTATCTATCTGCTGAGCCTATGATGCACGCACACCCGCTACAGGCTCTCTTCCTATTACTCTGACACGCTAACGATGACATTTCTATCCTTTCCTGAATACTGACACTGATACTACTTCATACCCAAAAGAATAGACAAACATTTTCTGTTCTTTGGAGAATAAAACCACATTTGAAAGAAAGCAGTAGCAGACCTATCTATGTTTTATTTCTACTTTGGTTATTTACTCAGAGTCTGCCTTCTATTGAATTTTCATTTTAGGGTCAACCTGTGGTTTGCTAATTCTTGTCTCAAGTATTTTCTTAAATTGTTTTTTTTTTTCAACGTTTATTTATTTTTTTGGGGACAGAGAGAGACAGAGCATGAACGGGGGAGGGGCAGAGAGAGAGGGAGACACAGAATCGGAAACAGGCTCCAGGCTCTGAGCCATCAGCCCAGAGCCTGACGCGGGGCTCGAACTCACGGACCGCGAGATCGTGACCTGGCTGAAGTCGGACGCTTAACCGACTGCGCCACCCAGGCGCCCCTTAAATTGTTTTTTAACATAGGTCGGTATCTACCACCAGGTATTTGAAGTCCCAGCTCAAGAATGACTTCACTCAAGAAGACATTTTTGGGTAACCCAAGGCAGTTCACAATGTCTTTTATCTTCTGAATTCTTGGGGCTTTTACCGCAGCTCAGGTGTGAAAACTAAGTGCAGTCATGCCTTTGTTTTCCATAGTGCTCAATTACATATTTATATAAAAATTATTCTCCTTGATTCCCATTGTAGGTAGAGACAGGTGATGAGTTATTACCACTCTGAGGGACATTCAATGACTTACTCAAGCTGCATAGTTGGATGGAGGTAGAAACAGCGTCTTCTGAAACCTAGTCTTGTACCTTCCTTTGACCTGTGCACCTTCAAAGCACTTGGGGACAATTTCTCAACCTGTTCCCCTTGTTTCCTCTATCACTCCTCAGGTCCCTGAGGACTTTGGCACTAGGTTTATGCTGTCTCTCACACCAACCCCCACCATCTTCCTGGGAAATATTTGACATCCATGTGGGCATCCCATCCAGCAACCAACATAGAGATCTGTGTTCTTGACCTTCTTTATGCCAGTAATCTTATACCTTGACTAAACTTCAGTCACTCACTTCCATTGCAAAGCCAAAACTGTCATTATCTAGAAGTGTTCCATATATGAATGTTAAATTGGATAACCTACCATGTGGATTTACATCTCCACCGGCATTGTCTGAGCTCTAAGCTTGTATACACAACTGCCTAGTGAGATGTGTTTCCTTGAGCATCTGAAAAGTAACTCACTCAGCTTGTCCTAAACTGAGATCATGAGCTTCTTGTGCAAACCTGATCGTTCTCCCAACTTAGCACGTAGCTCCCACTATGTGTCCAATCCTGTTGGCTACTGAAGAGCCAGTGATCCCTGCCCTTACTGCATTCACACAAGGAGGTAACCTGTCATCATTTGCCTCCTGGGAACTCCAGTGGTCCCATGGCACCCACTCCTGCTCTACTCAAACCCATTCTTCACACTGCCACGCAGCCATTTTGAAACGTAAATTCTTATGCTGAAAACCCTTCCCTGGATTCCAAGAAAAAGACCTGTATTCTTAAGCTGCCCTGCAAGGAAGGTCCTGTGTGATCTGGCCGCACTGCCTTCATAGCCTGTTTTCCCACCAGTTCCAGGCCCTCCTGCAGGCCCACCTCTTTAGTTAATTCCTATCATCTTATAAACATTTTTTAAACATTTATTCATTTTTTGAGAGAGAGCGAGACAGTGCAAGCAGAGGAGGGACAGAGAGAGGGAGACAGAATCTGAAGCAGGCTCCAGGCTCCGAGCTGTCAGCACAAAGCCCAACGTGGGGCTCGAACCCACAAACTGTGAGATCATGACCCGATCCAAAGTTGGAAGGTTAACTAACTGAACCACCCAGGTGCCCCCAATTCCTATCACCTTTTAGCTCAGCTCAAACAGCATGGACTCAGGGAAGCCTTTCTGGTTCCCATATTCCGACAGAGTTCCCTGTTAGATACTTTACAGGTCCCTGGGCCTTGCTCTTTGTATGTAGTTAATGTTTGACTGTCACATTTGAATATGTTCCTTTAAGACAAGAAACATAAACATCTTGCTCACTATTACATTCTCTGAGCCTAGAGCAAGTCTTGCCACATGGCAGGTATTCAAACTCTATGTGTAAATGAAGCAATAAATAAATGAATGAACAGACCGACCACTTAACTTTTTTCTTTCTTTGTCTACTTCTATGCTATTGAGTGCAGTCATGCCTACTTCCTCTGAAACCATTCTTTATTAAGTGTCTCCTTTTTCTTCTCTTGCTTAAACCCTACTTCTCCACTGGCTACTTCCCTGCAATACCCAGTCATGCTCAATTCTCTCCCATCTTAAGCATACAGCAAGTCCACACCCACAACCACTCCCCCCTCCCATCCTGTATCCCCATTAGTGGCTCCCTTTTCTCCATGGGCTAGCTGGATGTTCTGAGCTTACTGTCTTCACTTATCCACCTTGCTCTTCTTTTTTTATTATTATTATTATTATTATTATTATTATTATTATTTCAATGTTTATTTATTCTTGCAAGAGAGAGAGGGGGGAGTAGGGGAGGGGCAGAGAGAGAGGGAGACACAGAGTCTGTAGCAGGTTCCAGGGCTCCGAGCTGTCAGCACAGAGCCTGATGCGGGGCTTGAACCCATGAACTCTGAGATCATGACCTGGGCTGACGTCAGACGCTTAACCGACTGAGCCACCCAGGCGCCCTCCACCTCCCTCTTCTTAACTACAGTAACTTCTGGGCCCTCTACAACTGCCCTGGGTAGGGTTTCCAACAACTCCATGATGCTCACACTTCAACCTTCTGTTTGAGTGTCCTCCTACAGCATCCAACCCTCTTGTGTGTTTTCCTGGTTAATCTCTCTCCTCCTTTGTCTTACAGGTCACCACTCTCCCCCGGTTCTCTTCCCGCTCCACTTCCCAGTCCCTTTCTCGATTGTTTCCAATGTCTTTCTGTTAAATCTCACCTTAAAATGATAGATGACACTCTGTTCATTCCCCTAACTTCTGTTCTTTCTCGTCCCTTCTCACAGTCAAACATTTTGGAGGTATTAATTATCTCACCAGCTATTTCTGCTTTCTCACTCTTTATTTACTGCTCAATCTATACAATCTCCCTCCCCCTCTCTCATTTCACTGAAGCTTTCTCTTCCATCTTTTCCTTTCTTGCTCTTCATGTAGGCAGTTTCCTTCTCTTGAACCTGATCCCTTTCAGTCCCAGCACCCCCAGTGCCTGAGAATCCCCACTGGGTTTTCAAATAATTGTAGGGAATCTGGTTGGTGGGCAGATAATCATTGGTTTGACCAGCTTTGGTTCAAACTCTATCCCTAGTCCAATCAGTCACGTTAGGGATTGGGTCATGGCCATAGTTCTGCTCCTTCTAGAATCTGTAAGAGTGTGTGCTGTTCTGTTGTGCCTTGTTTCAAAGGTGGTGCTCAGGACAAACGATCAAAGTTAAAGTCTAACAGACGACCTTTGCCTTCCATCGAATAAAAAAGAACCCGAGAAGTCTTCTTTATATATGCAAAATCCTAGAATCCCAATGGAACAAAATTAGCCCCAAGATAAATCATTTCCTTGTCAAGGGCCCCTCGGGCAAGTCCTTGTGCTAAGAACCGGCTTCCTCACATTAAAAGCAATAACAAATACTTAACTGCATAAACATGGATAGTTGACCATGGTTCTAAAAATATTTCTCACTAAACAAATCTTTCCTGCTGGGGAAAGTGTAATCATTGTGATTATTTATTAATCAAACAATCAAAGATATTTACGGTACATACATCATGTGAAAAAACTGTGCTGAGCTTTATCAAGGATACAAAGAAATAAGAGACATAGGGATTCTTCCTAAGAGTGTACACCCTCATTGCAAGACAAAGCGTCTGTGGTTGACCCTTGAACAATGCAGGGGTTAGAGGCACCAATCCCCCCGTGCAGTTGCAAATCCACCAATAACTTCTGACTCCCCCCAAACTTAAACACTAATGGGCAACTCCTGACCGGAAGCCTTACCGATAACATAAACGGTGTCGATTAATACCTATTTTGTATGTCCTCTGTGTTACATGCTGCATTCTTGTAACAAAGGAAGCTAGACAAAAGAAAATGTTATTAAGAAAATCATAAGGGAGAGAAAACACATTTACAGTACTGTGCTGTCTAAAGTCTGTAAGTGGACCTATGAAGTTCAAACCCACGTCGTTCAAGGGTCCACTGTACTCATAAAAATAATGAACACTGGGAGCTATATGTTAGGGACCAGGAGGCTCAAACAGGTCACGTGTGTAGCATGAATTCAGGGAGGGGAGAGGCGGAGTTTTGTGTGTTCAGATAGTTTAAATAGGTGACCTGAGGGGCAGATTTGAATGGGGTCTTGTAATACAGGAAAGTTTAAGTGGAAGTGTGATAGGGAGGAAACTAAACTATTCTAGGATCTAGGGAAGGTACTAATATAGCAAACTCAGAAGTGTGTGGACTGAGCATTTATAGACTTCATTTGAAGTCCTGGCCCTAGAGTTTGGGGAGATTCAGGGGGCCAAGGGGGAATCTCAGTGTGCCCAGATTTGAAGATTTTCTCTCTGAGTAGGTAGGTTCTTGAAAAGTTAAACCACTGACCTTCAGCATAAAGCCACTCTCTGCTGGAGAGCTTCCTGAAGGACACTTGGGGTCTCGCGTGCAAACGCAATAGTTTATGAGGTGCAGCGTGCTGTCACAGAGCTTGCTGGCCAGGTCCTGTCACATGGCAGGAGCACTGATGATAACCAGCACCCAGGCTGGACCACTCCAAAAGGGAAAAGAGATACTGTCCAACTCTTTTTTCTCTCTCTCTCTTCTGGCATTAGGGCAATAACCTCCCACCCTGTGTAATAGTTTGAAACACGGGATAACCAAGCCATTCCAGTCTGCTCAGACACATGACCTGGTTTTGGACAGTGATGAAGCACTGAGTGAACAGTGCGGGGACCTCAGTTCAGGTGAGCAGGAGCTCAGAGGCAGAGCATGGTGGGGGACCGTGGTGGAGGTAAGTGCACAGCTGGGGGTGGGGAACACTGTCCCAATGTGCATGGCATGGCAGAGCAGCGGATGTCATCAGAATACTCTTCTGGGCGCCTGGGTGGCTCAGTCGGTTAAGCATCTGGCTTCGGCTCAGGTCATGACCTCACAGTTGGTGGGTTCGAGCCCCGCGTGGGGCTCTGCGCTGACCGCTCAGAACCTGGAGCCTGCTTCAGATTCTGTGTCTCCCTCTCTCTCTGCCCCTCCCCCACTCACACTCTGTCTCTGTCTCTCAAAAATAAACATTAAAAAATACTCTCTAAAATAGCTCTTTTAATTAAAAATTTTTTTTCTTTAAGCTTCAGCTTCTCCCTCTTCTATTTGATTTCTTTCTCTTGCTTCCAGGAGAGCCCCATCTTCCTTTCCTTTCCCTCCTTATTCCTTGCACCCATGGAGGCCATGCCGAATAACAGGTGAGCAGGGATCAATTGTTTTAACACGCACAGGTAAAGTGTGACTGGAGGCGTGGTTAAGAGACAGAGATGAGAGCAGGGAAATTGTGAGCATTGCTCAGGTCAAGGTGGACAGCCTGTCACAGGGCGGTGTGGGAGGGAGGACCTGAAGGGGAGTCATCTGTCGCTCGCTGCTCTAACACCAGACGCTATCTACACGCCGAACCTGATCTGCACTTCTCACAGGATGGACATCTCCCACCACAGTCCAGGGGGGATGGCAACACCCTTTGCCAAAAATGACAGAGAAGCTGGGGGGGGGGGGGTCCACTGTGTCGAGGTTCCCTGACACGTGGTCATGACACCACCAGGAGCTGGCAGCTCAAGGGCCGGAGCGTGTCGGGGTTCCTGGCTAGGAATCCGTAATTTTAAGAGGAATCTCAGGGCAACTTTGTGTCTCACCTATTTTACTCCTGATCTCCTCATACACTTGACTTTGTATACACTGCAAGGGTAAAATCTCAGACTTGGAAGGAGCCTGAAGACGCTAAACGCTCTCCATTGTATCTTGCTAATTTGCGATTGATTGCCTTCTGCTCCAACGCTCAGGGCCAGGATCTGTTTCCAGAGGCAGCTCATTCCATTGGTGGTCAAGTCATGATTAGAATGTTCTCTCTTAGAGTGATTTCTAAGTCCTACACCCTTTGAAGACACACAAAATAAATTCACATTTTTTTTCTTGGCATGCAGCTATCTGATCATCCTAAATTTTTTTTCCTCGGGGCATATGTCTGGATTCCTTCCACCATTTCTCCAGGCTGAGCTTCCGGATCCATCACCAGCCTCCTGTATCTCATCTGGGTATGAGCCACATCACTGAGGAACTGTCCCAGTTTCCTGGACTGTCTCAACACTGTCCCAACACTCTCTGGAGATGAAGGATGTCTGCTTCTTCAAGGACCCACATCAGGGAGACAGCCCCTCGCTGGCGGGTGGGACAGCTTCAACCCAGTCTTAATGACCACATTCCTACTGTCAACCCAAATGCTAACATTTTTTTTAAATGTTTATTTATTTTTGAGAGAGAGAGAGAGCTCACAGGAGAAGGGCAGAGAGAAAGAGGGAGAGACAGAATCTGAAGCGGGTTCTACACCGTCAGTGCAGAGCCCAATGTGGGGCTCGATCTCACAAACCTTGAGATCAAAACCTGAGCCGAAATTAAGAGTTGGACACTTAACCAACCGAGCTACCCAGGCACCCCAATGCTAACATTTTTTTAAATGATGGTAAAAGTGTGCAATTCAGCTGCATTAAGCACATTCCCATTACTGTGCAAGAATGACCATCATCTCCAGTGTTTTTTCACCCTGCAAAACTAAACTCTGTTCCTACCAAACACCAACTCCCTCGTTCCCCTTTCTTCCCAGCCCCTGGCAAATACAATTCCTTCTACTTTCTGCCTCTGTGAATTTGACTCCTCTAGATTTCTTACCATGGAATCATATAGTTTTTACCCTTCTGTGATTGGCTTATTTCACTTAACGTAGGTCTTCTCAAGCTCATTTATATTGTAGCATGTGTCAGAATTTCATTCTTTTTTTTTAAACTTTTTTAATGTTTATTTATTTTTGAAAGAGAGAGAGAGAGAAACAGAGCACAAGCCAGGGAAGGGCTGAGAAAGAGGGAGACACAGAATCCGAAGCAGGCTCCAGGCTCCAAGCTGTGAGCACAGAGCCACACGTGGGGCTCGAACTCACGAACCACGAGATCATGACCTGAGTCGAAGTCGGATGCTTGACTGACTGAGCCACCGAGGTGCCCCAGAATTTCATTCTTTCTTAAGACCGAAACATATTCCATTGTGAATTTATACTACTTTTTGCTTATCTATCATCTGTTGATGGACACTGGGGTACTTCGACGCCTTGACTGTTGTGAATAATGCTGTGAACATGGCTGCATAAATGCCTCTTTGAGTTCCTGCTTTCAATTCGTTTGGGTATAAACCCAGAAAAGGAATCATAAATGCTAATATTGTGTATGTGTTGCTGATTGGCTGGGTTTCCCTAACACTGTGTTTGTGAATTTCACTTTTTGTAAGTGAAACACTTTCCTAGAGAGCTACCCTGTCTATAAATAGTTCTCATTGTCTCAACCTGTTGAAAGAATAAAACCTATTTACAGGAACTGCTTGCCATTTATGCCTAATTATCATATAGCACAACGGTGATCATTTACATCATGAGCTCCGTGTCAGATTAACTTGCAAGGCTCTGCCTAGTGCAAGGTTTGTTTCTCACAAAGCTTAGTCAACTTGTCTCCAAATTATGCTAATTAATGTGAACACCCTGCAGAAAGCACCTCACTGCCTCTCTCGCCCACTGCACCCCCTCTCATCCCACTCTCCTCCCCTCTTGTGAATCTCTACCCTTTCCTCTGAGTTTTCTTCCATATTCCTTTTTACCCCCCTGAGAAATGCTTGCAATGTCCTCTGCCATGCTGAGGTGGGGGTAGGGTGTCAGGGATCTCAGCTCCAGCTCGCATGGTCACAGGGGGGATGTAGCTAGTCGACAAAAGTCCTAGTCTTGGTTGACATTGCTGAGATTGCTAACTACCCTGAAGACAGGTGAATAGTGTATCCAGAGCAGTGGGCCAAGAAGAAGATGGGAGACAGCCAGCCTTTATTCTCATGATTTGGGTCAACTCTGAGAGCCAAAACCACAGAAATACTCGCACTCCCCAGCTCACTCCCATCTCCAGGCTTCACTCAACACATCTCAGCAAGATGTGGTCCCCCGTGCAGCAAGACCTGGTCCCCACCAGACCACTCACATGGTATTTCCAATTTCTGCCGATAGCCTGAGGGTAACATACGATTTGCAAGTATTTGGTATCCCTGGCCTAGCTGTAATATGGAACCAAGGTAGAGTCTAAGTCAGAGAAGTGAAATATGGCAGACAATGACAAATTCATCCGAAGAAAACTTCTAACGATGATTTGTAAAGTTCAGCATAATCCAGATGCATGCTGTTCCAGGCACCTATCAGTGCATAAAAAGCTATCTCAAAACTTAACAGCTGAGGGGTGCCTGGGTGGCGCAGTCGGTTAAGCGTCCGACTTCAGCCAGGTCATGATCTCGCGGTCCTTGAGTTCGAGCCCCGCGTCAGGCTCTGGGCTGATGGCTCGGAGCCTGGAGCCTGTTTCCGATTCTGTGTCTCCCTCTCTCTCTGACCCTCCCCCGTTCATGCTCTATCTCTCTCTGTCCCAAAAATAAATAAACGTTGAAAAAAAAATAAAAAAACAAAAAACAAAAAACAAAAAACTTAACAGCTGAAAACAGCAACCATGTTCTTGTATCTCATGAGTTAGGCCAGGTTCAGCTGGGAGAGACTCAAATATGGAAAATATTTGTATTTTGTCTTATAAAATAGAACTGCATCTGCCTCACAGATCAACTACTTAGAAACAAACATTTCTGCAGAAAATCAGAAAACCATAAAAATGTACAAGGAATAAAAGTCACTTATGTTCTCCACTATCACCCAAAGACAGCTGTTGGGAGCTAATTTACCTACTTGAGATTCTATGCATAAGACTGTATATATTCAATACATACAATTGCTTATGCTTCAGTGGTTTTCAAACACGTCTTTTTTATGTTTATTTTGAGAGAGACAGAGAGAGAGAGAGAGCGCACATGCATGCAAGAGAGTGGGGAAGGGGCAGAGAGAGAGAGGGAGAGAGAGAATCCCAAGCAGGCTCCATGCTGTCAGCACAGAGCCTGATGCAGGACTTGATCCCATGAACCATGAGACCATGACCTGAGCTGAAATCAAGAGTCGGAGGCTTAACTGACCGAGCCATCCAGGCACCCTGAAACACATCTTTAATAGCTATACAATATCCATGCTATAGTGATACCATAATTCATTCATTCCTCTATTTGGAACATTTTGGGTATTCTTGATCCTTAATTATTTCATAATATATACACGTGTATTGCATATATATAATACACATATACATATACACTATTTATGAATAGTCTTGTCTATAAATCTTTGCCTGATTATTTTCTTAGGACAGATCATGGAGTCAGAGTACAGAAAATGTTCAAGGCTCTAGAAGCATTTGCCAATTTGCCTTTCCAGGAGGGTGTGCCAATTTTTACTCTCACCCACCGTCACCTTAAAAAAAAAGTGGCTCACTGACCCTGTCACCTTAAAAAGAGCATTCGGGAAAGCTCAGTTTCTTCTGTGGACCGTTCTTCCCCTCTTTATGTTTTAAAGAGGGAAGAGTTCAGAAATGTGACTTTTCCAACTGTCTTCAATTCTCGGATTCTTTTTGTAAGGAGTTGAGTGGGTGGGTGGGTGGAAAAAGACTTCTAAGATCCAAAGTGCCTTCCAACCCTGAGGTTCTGATATTTTCACCATCAGCATTGGCACCAGATTGCGAGCCTTGCTTGGACCAATAAGGCAGACGAAGGAAAGAATTCCAGTGCTCGCTACTTGGAAATGCAGGCTTTGATTAACAAAAAATAGGTGGCAACCAAGTTGTAGCTGGGGCCGAAGGCCTGGACAGGCAGCGCACGGTCCCACGCAACACGCGCACACGCTGTCACACCCCGCCCGCGGTCCGCTCTGGTTTGGTTACCCAAGGGGGGAGGACGCAGCGGGTGGCCGCGGCGGGCGGTTCAGGGGTCTGAGCGCCAGCGCCCGGCCAGCGGGACCACGCGAAGGGCGGGGGCCCCGGGGCCGCGCGCCCAGCCCCGGCGCTCCAGCCAAGTTTGCCTCGCGGTCTCGGCCGACTCGCGGGTTACCTGAGCCGCCAGCCACGTCAGCGCCACATCATCGGGGCCTCTTACAGTGCGAGGGAACAGGAAAAGAAGGAAGCAAAACCACTCCCGGGCGAGCCAATCGCAGGCACACGGCGCTGCCGGGGAGCGCAGAGGGCGCGCGTGGGGGAGTGGGCGGCGGGCCGGGGGGCGGGGCCCGGGCTGCCTGGGGCGGGGCCTGGGCGGGGCCGAGGGGCGGCGGGGCGGCGGGCCGCGCTCGGGCCGGTCTGCGGCGTGGGCCTCGGCTGTGGCGGCTTTGGCGGCGGCGGCGGCGGGGGAAGATGCTGCAGTCTCTGGCCGGCAGCTCGTGCGTGCGCCTGGTGGAGCGGCACCGCTCGGCCTGGTGCTTCGGCTTCCTGGTGCTCGGCTACCTGCTCTACCTGGTCTTCGGCGCCGTGGTCTTCTCGTCGGTGGAGCTGCCCTACGAGGACCTGCTGCGCCAGGAGCTGCGCAAGCTGAAGCGGCGCTTCCTGGAGGAGCACGAGTGCCTGTCGGAGCAGCAGCTCGAGCAGTTCCTGGGCCGCGTGCTGGAGGCCAGCAACTACGGCGTGTCGGTGCTCAGCAACGCCTCGGGCAACTGGAACTGGGACTTCACCTCCGCGCTCTTCTTCGCCAGCACCGTGCTCTCCACCACAGGTAGGGGCCAGCCGCCGCGGCCACCTCCCTGCCCCCTCCGCGCCCGCCGCCCGCGCCCCTGCGCCCCGGGCCCTCCCGCGGCGCGCACACCCGGCGGAGCCGGAAGCCGATGCAGTGGCCGCGGAACACGCCCTGGGTGTAGCCTCCCGTAACTCTTGGGAAGTGGTCCCCGAAGCCTTCGGCCCGGGTGGCTGCGGGGGCTTCGCGGGCTGCGTCCAGCGTTTTCGCGGTGCCCTGCACCAGACTGTCCGGTAGGAATCCGGAGCATCCCGGCCGCCGCGCGGCGAGGCGAGGGGATGCTGGAAACTGTCCACTGCTCCGAGGGCGCTCACCTTCGTCCTGACCCCGTCCCGCAGGGCCGAGGCCGCGCTGGAGGGTCACCTTCCGGAGGGTGCCCTCTCTTTGGGTGATGCATAGATTTCTCGGCTTTTTGCTGTTTGGGGGGGAGGTTGTGGGGGTAGCCGAGTGACATCACTCTGCTCTTCGCAGGTGACCTCCGAGCGGACAGGCGGATCCGGTTTCTTTTCAGAGTAGGAGGAGGGGTGAGGGAAGGGAGCATCCGATTGCCTAGGATCCGGCAAAATGGGGGCACCCTGATTCAGCAGTTTTTTTCAACTTTAGGTGTGCGAGGCCACCCTTCAACTTCGCAGCGACTCTTCCCCCACCCCGCACTACTCACCCAGCAGGACGCTCACGAATGGAAGAGCGTCCTCGGGTGAAAGCCGAGGCCGGCGAGTGCCCCAGGGCGCCCTTACTCTGCCGGATTAGGTGAATGAAGGCTGCATTTTTTCCCAGCGGCTAAGTGGGGCACACACACTTGGTTGGAGACATTTATAAATTGATGTTTGGACCCTGGAAAGTATCCCAAAGAATGCTCTGCGAAGTCCCCCTTTTATCCACGAGATCCAATCTTTGAACAATCCATCTTGGCGTGCACAAGGGCACACACTTACTACTTCCCAGTGGAGTCCTAGAATCTGGGCCTGGAGTGATCCCTGCCGGGATACTGGACCCGCCCCTGCCCCCACCTCCGGAGCAGGTGAATCAACTTCTTGTGGCGCCAACTCTTACATCACTCCACCCCTTGGACACTTCCCAGTGTTTATTTGTTTATGTTCCCCTTGGGCTAAACCCAGTTGATTGTTTTAGTAATAAGTGGTACTGAGTAATAGTAAATAGTACACTTTCCACCAGGATCCTGTAAAGCAATGGTTTAGAAGTCTGAGGTGAATTTCTGAACTGTAGTAAACAGAATTCTAGCTTGTATTGTGATACGTTAAAAACTTAGCCCTAAACAAGACATATTCTCTTACTTTTCACCTTTGCCAACACCACTCTTTAGCTGTATGTCCCCAAGTGTCGCTTCTGTTGTCTTTAGCTGGGTCCCTTTCTGGGAACATTTAGAGGTCACCGTGCTTTTCCTTTGCAGTACATTTATTCTGAATGGAGAATATTCATTCTCTGCAGAACTCTTTCCACTGGGTTACAGAAAGTCTACAACTGGGTCACGGTGTTGAGTGAACATTGGGAAGAGTTTATCACTTCCAGTACCTTCTAAGTAATGGTATTTTAAGAGTAGAACAGGGGCGCCTGGGTGGCGCAGTCGGTTAAGCGTCCGACTTCAGCCAGGTCACGATCTCGCGGTCCGTGAGTTCGAGCCCCGCGTTGGGCTCTGGGCTGATGGCTCAGAGCCTGGAGCCTGTTTCCGATTCTGTGTCTCCCTCTCTCTCTGCCCCTCCCCCGTTCATGCTCTGTTTCTCTCTGTCCCAAAAATAAATAAACGTTGAAAAAAAAAAAAAATTTAAAAAAAAAAAAAAAAAAAAAAAAAAAAAAAAAGAGTAGAACAGTATAAGAACAGTGTTGCGAGGAAAAGAATGCATTTGCTTTTACTGGGTGGGATTTTCTAGGACTGGCACAGCTCGTGTATAACCTCATCATAAGCAGCTAATTAAATCTCAAAAAAATATGGGTTTACATCTCGATTAGACAGTTATTTCCTAGATTGTGTCTCCTCCTCTTTTTTTTTAATTAGGAAAAATGCAGTTCCTGTTTAAATAAGAAAAAAGGTGGGGATAGATGTCTTATTATTGGTATTCAGATTACATTGTAGTTCCTAAGAAAGTCTGTATTCATGCAAAACAAGAGTTCATTTAGGAAATCCGGTGCAAGGGGCACTTAAGGATAAACTAGATGAAAAAGGTGCCTCTCAGTTCGTAACATTAGCAAATCAATGAATTCTTGTCCTCGATAGAATTGACTTCATTAATTCAGATAGGGTTCCAGCAAACTTCAGAATTCCCTAAATCAAAGCTACTCTTCTCCCAGTTTTGTGTCGACCCGGTATCTGACACATTTTGATGTTCCACGTGGTAGCGAAACACCGGTCTCGTGGCCGGAAGTCAGACAGTTGGTCGGGTGAAGCCAGTATACTTCATTACTAGAAAAGTATGTTCCAGAAAAATACTAGACAACTCGAATTGGAGTTATGGTTCGTGCCTGTCTTTCGGGTAGATAGTAGACATGCTGTGGCCGTGGTTTGTTTGCTTGGTTAACTCCTCTCGCACTGTAGGTGGCAAATCCCTGAGCTTATTGTCACCCAGTCAGTACAGCCAACCCTAGCTTGCCTAGAATGGTAACAGTGGGGATTACAAAGTTGCTGTTCTCCTGGTCATCACCTTGATACAGGAACGGGATGTGTCTACGGCAGAACCTTCGCATCTCACAAAGTCCAGGCTTCCAGTTTATGCGAGGAGCTTGGTGGTCTCTTGGGAAGAGTAGGTTGGTGATTCAGGGATGATCTGCAGTCTCCGCTCTGCCAAGGACTCTGGGAATTATTTCAAACAACTGAACGTCTCTTTACTTTTCCTTGATTAAAAAAAAATGCAGCAACACCTGCGTGGGAACCGTATGAGAGTGGAAGGGGAAACTGTGGTACACTTTTACCTTTTCAGAGGGAAGGGCTGTAGATAAATAAAAGGAGGCATTATAGACTGAGGCATTTCCCATGTAACTTTTATACCGTGATTTTTTTTTTTTTTTCCCCGAGGAGTAAGGAACACTTGGGAAGGAAGAAATAATTAAGAACATGTCAGTTTATTGTAAGGTGACTTCTTTATTCATCCCCCTGAGCAAGGTTATATCATGCAGATGTTTGGTAAAAATACAGTTTTGTGTGCATATGACTGTAAGACTGTCACTTTTTTGCTGTGTTGTAAATAGGGGTCTGGATGATAGCTCAGTCCCTGTTGCTGTCAGTTGTAAGCCTGGGGCCTTGCATCATGACGCCGCCTTATCCCTGTTTATGAAGAGAGGTTTTGAAACTTTTATTTAAAGTGCTCAGAATAGGGGAGCACCTGGGTAGCTCAGTCAGTTAAGCATCCAACTCTTGGTTTCAGCTCAGGTCATGATTTTGCAGTTGGTGGGTTCAAGCCCCACGCCTGGCTCCGCCCTGATAGCATAGAGCCTGCTTGAGATTCTCTCTCTTCCTCTTTCTCTCTGCCCCTCTCCTGTTGGCTCTCTCTCTCTCTCTCTCTCTCTCTCAAACTAAAAAAATACACTTTATTTTTTTGTTTTTAATTTTAAGTTTATTTATTTTTGAGAGAGAGAGACAGAGAGAGCCAGTCTCTCTGGGGAGGGGCAGAGAGAAAGGAAGAGAGAGAATCCCAAGCAGGCTCCACACTGTCAGCATGGGGCCCCATGTGGGGCCCGAGCCCACAAACCGTGAGATCATGATCTGAGCTGAAACCAAGACTCAAGCCGCTTAACTGACTGAGCCACCCAGGTGCCCCTAAATAAATAAACTTCAAAATAAATAAATAAATAGAGTGCTCAGAAAAGGAAGCTAATTTGGTTTGTTTTACAGTGGCCTTTACAGCTCCGGTGAGGTAGGGAGCTGCTATGGCATTGGTCGTTTTCAGGAAGAGAACATGGGAGAAGGAAACAGCGGTTCCAGGTTGACCCTTAGCTTTCAAACCATTTTCACTAGGAAAACTGGGTTATGGTTAACAACAAATACAGGTTGAGCTTTTAGAATCTAACAGCAGTGGGCAAATTGCAGCTTCTGGGCCAAATCTGACCCACTGTCTCTTTTTATGCGGCCCATGCTAAGAATGGTCTTCGTATTTTCAGCTGGCTAAAAAGAAATCAAAAGAAAAGTCATGTTTCCTGACACATTGACGTTTTACAAGAACCAAATTTCAGCACCCATACAAACTTTGAGTTGGCGTCCAGCCATTTGTTTGGTATCATTTATGACTGCTTTCCCGCTGCAATGGCAGGTTTGTGACAGGAGCCATGTGGCCCCCAAACCTCAACTATTTACAGCTTGGCCATTTGCAGAAAGAGTTGGCCGAACCCAGCTTTAGAATAAGCCTTAAAAGGAACTCTTAAGTCAGAGGAGTTCTAAGAGCTGTACTTCCTTTGGGAAAACTTTCCAGAAGACAGTTTAGCATCTGAGACTTCTTTGCACTGTGGTATGCAGCATTTAAATTAGTTGGTTAAAATTTTCAGGGGTATGCAGCATTTAGATTAGTAGCTACCATCCCAACCATTTCCAAAACAAATGATTGTTTATTGTAGAATGTCACTAGATTTTGGTCAAATCTGTGACACCACTGCCCTTTTTTTTTTTTAATTTGGAATGGTGACAAAGCCACACCTCACCTTGGAATTGCCTTATCTAACATGCTTGGTAAATACTGTATTCTATCTGGAACAGAAATGCCAATGAGGAAAGGAATTCCCCCAGAAACAGCCAAGCAAACTATTGACCTGGAAGAGAGATCTGAAATCCCACGTGCTGAAGTCTGTGGTCTTTATGTGCAGGAGAGCCTTTGGTCTTGATTTGGAGCCTTTATGTTTAATTCTAACAAATTTAATTTTCTGGCTTCAAAGCCCCTGGTGGATTGAAGAAGGAAACGTACAGCTATAAGCAAGCCTAAGCAAAAGGTCACAAAAAGACAAATACTTTAAACATCAGAAAAATAAAGCAATATTATTTTTAAAAAATTTTTTAAATGTTTATTTATTTCTGAGACAGAGAGAGACAGAGCATGAATGGGGGAGGGGCAGAGAGAGGGGGAGACACAGAATCAGAAGCAGGCTCCAGGCTCTGAGCTGTCAGCACAGAGCCCGACGCGGGGCTTGAACTCACAAACCGTGAGATCATGACCTGAGCCGAAGTTGGTCACTCAACCGACTGAGCCACCCAGGCACCCCAAAGCAATATGACAAAGAACAAATTTTTATTGAACACTTTATGTGTACCCTATCTCAAGGAGCTAATGAGGTGTAGGGGTCATTATCTTCTGTTTAAAAGAGGCTGAAAGTAAAATTTAGGTTCAGGGACCTTAGCTAGGTCGCAAAACTAGTAGTGGCCTTGCTTTGAGTCCAGATGTGTCTGGGTTAAGAGCTTGATATTTGCATAGTGTCTAGGCATAGGGGCTTGTTATGGGCTGAATGTGTCTCCAAAACTCGAATGGTGAAGTCCTAATCCTTATACTTCAGAATGTGACTATGTATTTGGAGATAGATCCTTTAAAGAAGTGACTAATGGGGTGCCTGGGTGGCTCAGACTATTGAGCATCCGACTTCAGCTCGGGTCATGATCTCGAGGTTCGTGAATTTGAGCCCCACATCAGGTTTTGCACTGACAGTACAGAACCTGCTTTGGATCCTCTGTCTCCCTCTCTTTCTGCCCCTCCTCTGCTTGTGCTCTGTCTTTCAAAAATACATAACATTAAAAAAAAATCTAAAAAATAAGAAGTGATTAAGTTAAAATGAGGACCCGATGAGAAGGTGCCATCTGCAAGTTAAGGAGAGAGACCTCGGAAGATTCCAAGCCTGCCAGCACCTTGATCTTGAACTTCTAGCCTCCAGAACCATGAGAAAATGAATTTCTGTTGTTTAACCCACCCAATCTGTGGTACTTTTTTATGGTAGCCCTAGTAAGGTAATACAGAAGTACTGTTGTGGTTTTTGGTTGTTGTTGTTGTGCTAAAACAAAGAAACAAAAAAACAAATATAGGAACACAAGGAACAGAATTTTTATGTCTTTGCCATGTATGACATGCCAACAACTGCATATGCATGAATAAGACACCATTATTTTAGGATACATTGTAATAATCGATATCCCTGAATGATCAGGAATAATACTTCAACCTGACTCTATTTAGGAAGGCAGAGAAATGCGTCATAAATCCTAGAAATATTTCCAGCCACTAATGGTCAAAGAGTATGTATTAGTATTTACTAATACTCATGTGTAAGCCCATCCCTGTCTCTGAAACATCGCTTCTTTAGCATTTTGAAGGGTTTTTTTCCCCCAAAACTATACATTTGCTATTATCTATGCCTATTTTATGGCACTCGGAACATCCTGTTGCCATTATAAATGATAATAACTTGAAAGAAAGCATGCGTTTGCTTTTATGACATAACTGTAAATCTAGTCCAGATAGCATTTTCTCTTGTACCGGTAACCCAGTGGGAAATCTGGTGCCTTTCAGGACAAGTTGTTTCATGCACCGCACGTTGGACTGCTGAGGGTGGGGAGACCATCTGTTGTCTCTAGCACAGAAGAGGACTCTGAAGTTGGAGCATGTGAAATTGCTTCATTGTTTTGACCCATACGGCGATTTCATGTGGTCTGACTTCCCGCAAGCTGGTTTCCGGGACAGAGAAACCGTTTATACCATACCCTCTCTTTGGCATAGAATTGCACTGTGCTAGATTTTATTCTCAAGAAACCTCACTCGGTCTCAACTGTAGCCAAATCCATGAACTGCTGAAGTCCTTCTCTTCTCTGCTGACTGTGCCATGATCACCTTGTCTGTTACCGGTGGGAGCTAAGGGTTGTCTCCTTCTCAAAAAGCAGACAACTTTGGGGGTGTCCTCTAGACTTCTGTGATGCTTCTGTCTCCCAGGCTCAGTTTGTGCTCTGACTTCTTTATTCATTCTGGGTGGATTCCTTGCCTTCAGAGTTGGTGGCCACTCCATCGCAGGGCTGTGCCCCTGACCGAAGGTCAAAGTGAAGAATGAGGGGGAGGGGGATTTGGAGGCACAGAGGAAGTAGAACCGGGAGGACTGTGATTCTCTCCCTGGGTGTGAAGCAGACCCAGCAGTCTTGTATTTTCTGATTGTACTTGTGTTTCCGTTCTTTAATCTGTGAAACAGAATAGGTTCTTAAATCAACGAGATTAACTGGGCTGTGTCTGACATTGGCCGTGTTTCCTCATTGGCTACTATCTGCTTGATTCCCCGTCAGGTTCTGTTTGCTTTGGGTGCTCTGGCTCAAGTTGACTTGCTTTGTGAGATGAGAGCCCAAACTCGGAAGCCTTTGTAGATTTAGTTATGGTACGCGGTGGTGAGGTTTGGGCAGAAAGCTCCCCAGGGACTCAGTGACCCAGGTAATGTAAAGTCAATGTAAGCACAGTTTGTGGGTGCTGAGCAGAGGAAACAAAACACACAATTAAAAAAAAGTGCTAGGGGCGCCTGGGTGGCGCAGTCGGTTGAGCGTCCGACTTCAGCCAGGTCACGATCTCGCGGTCTGTGAGTTCGAGCCCCGCGTCAGGCTCTGGGCTGATGGCTCAGAGCCTGGAGCCTGTTTCAGATTCTGTGTCTCCCTCTCTCTCTGACCCTCCCCCGTTCATGCTCTGTCTCTCTCTGTCCCAAAAATAAATAAACGTTGAAAAATTAAAAAAAAAAAATAAAAAAAAGTGCTAGTTTTTATTTCTCCGAGTGTGGTCAGTGGATTGCATATTAGCAATAAGAACTGAGGGGCACCCGGAGAGGATGTGGAGCAACGGGAACCCTCTTGCACTGTTGGTGGGAATGCAAATTGGTGCAGCCACTCTGGAAAACAGTGTGGAGGTTTGTCAAAAAATTAAAAATAGACCTACCCTAGGACCCAGCAATAGCACTGCTAGGAATTGACCCAAGGGATACAGGAGTACTGATGCATAGGGGCACTTGTACCCCAATGTTTATAGCAGCACTCTGAGCAATAGCCAAATTATGGAAAGAGCCTAAATGTCCATCAACTGGTGAATGGATAAAGACGTTGTGGTTTATATACACAGTGGAGTACTACGTGGCAATGAGAAAGAACGAAATATGGCCCTTTGTAGCAACGTGGATGGAACTGGGGAATGTGATGCTAAGTGAAATAAGCCATACAGAGAAAGACAGATACCATATGGTTTCACTCTTAGGTGGATCCTGAGAAACTTAACAGAAACCCATGGAGGAGGGGAAGGGAAAAAAAAAAGAGGTTAGAGTGGAAGAGAGCCAAAGCATAAGAGACTCTTAAAAACTGAGAACAGACTGAGGGTTGATGGGGGGTGGGAGGGAGGGGAGGGTGGGTGATGGGTATTGAGGAGGGCACCTTTTGGGATGAGCACTGGGTGTTGTATGGAAACCAATTTGACAATAAACTTCATATAGTGAAAAAAAATAAAAAAAAATAAAAACACTGGACAGCACCTCCAAAAAAAAAAAAAAAAGAACTGAGGGGCACCTGCGTGGCTCAGTCGGTTGGGCATCTGCCTTCGGCTCAGGTCATGATCTCGCGGTTCATGAGTTTGTGCCCTGCGTGGGACTCTGCTGTTAGCACAGATCCTGCTTCGGATCCTCTGTCCCCCTCTCTCTGCCCCTTCCCGTCTTGCGCATTCTCAAAAACAAATAAAATAAAACATTAAAAAAAAAAAGTATTGAAATATAGACTTGTGGTATAAACACCGTGTTGTATACCTGAAAGTAATGCAACGTTGTGTGTTAATTACACTTCAGTTGCAAGAGAAAAATAAGCACTGGAGGGTCAATTATAAGTGCTCATCCCCTATTCATGCTTAGAGCGGCATGGGGACCCAAATGAAGCTATTTACTCAAGGTGGTGCCTTCGCCCCCTCTCTGCTCAGCTTCGTGGAAGCCTCTTGAGGTTTATTCAGGCTCTGGTTCGAGTCTGCAGCACAGTCCGAAGGAGACCTTTAGACCAAAGGCACACCGAGGAGGGGAGACAGGAGAGGCACCCGTGTCCCGGAGAAGAGAAGAGTGCCACCCTGAGTGCGGCATCCTGAGCTGGGCACACACAGGCCTGGGGGCTGTACGGAAGCTGGCTGTGCTCCCTGTCTTCCCAGACGTGTACCCCATTTGTTCCTGCTCTTTCTCCTCTCTGGTTCCCACAGCATCTTGTGTCCTGCCTGATGTTGGACTATCCCCTTCTTCTGGTACAGCACTTACCACCTTGGACAGAATTATTTGTTTTCACGCCTCTCTTCCCGCAAGGGTGGTCTTGAGAATGAGCGCTGTCTTGGCCTCACGTTGTGGCATCCCTAGCACTCAGTAGGTCCTCATTAAAGGCAAAGGAAGGCACGTTTCTTCCCTTGTCTGAGTCTGTTTCCTCTTCTGTAAAGCAAGGAGGTTTCTAAAGATGTTACTCATTTTCAAGAGACCTCAGATATATTGTCATTGTCTTGATAAGGAAACAGAGGCCCACGTTGCTTAAATGACCTCCTACAGTTATTTATATAAAAAGTTGTATCTGAGTGCCTCGTGTCTACTCACTGCAGTGTGGAAGACTCTAAGTGATCCAAAGCGAGGAGAAAGGCATGCATTCCTGAGCAAATGCTTATTGAGCACTTAAGTTTACCAGGTACTGATCCAGGCACTTGGGGATCTTGCCTAACTGAATGTCTGTCTAGTAGGAGGAAGGAGATCCTGTAAATAAGATGATTAAGTGTGAGATAATGGAAAATATATATTGGTCTCTGCCCCAGGTTCCTGGCACAGAGCTCCTAAAAGCTTTGTAAATTCCTGATTAGAGCACTGGGAGAATCTTTTGTTCCGGAAGGCAGCTCTGCATGTGCTCTAGGGATGGGGGCTGGTCATCAAGAAAGACCAAGCCATGATCAGAAGCTTGGAATTTTCAGCCCCACCCCCATCATCCAGAGAGGGGAGAAGCTAGAAATGGAGTTAATGATCTGTCATGCCATTGTGAGGACACCTCCATAAATATCCCAATAGCATGGGATTCAGGGAGCTTCTAGGTTGGTGAACACATCCACGCTAGGAGGGGGACACACCCCCAAGTCCACAGAGACAAGAAGCTCCTGCCTTGCAACCCTCCCAGCTCGCCCCATGTATCTCTCCATCTGGCTGTTCCTGAGTCATAAAATGAGGAACCGGTGACCTAGTGAACGGCCTGTTTGCTCTGTGAGCCCTTCTAGCAAATTGACCCTGAGGAAGGGATCGTGGGAACTCTGATTTATAGCCGATAAGTCAGAAGTACAGCTGCCAGCTGGACTTGACTTCGGAAGTGAGGACAGCTTTGCGGGACTGAGCCCTTCACCTGTGGGATCGGATGCCATCTCCAAGTAGACAGTGTCGGAATGGGACTGACTCACAGGACACCAGCTGCTGTCGTGCAGAATTGCTTGTTGTGGAGAAAAAAACCATCCACGCATACGGCGACCAGAGGTGTCAGAAGTGTTATGTTTTGTGTGAGGAGTGACAGAGGTGCAGGATGTACACTGAGTGGAGTAAAACGCACAGCACGTTGTGTGGGGATAGATTGCTAAGGAGCAGCATCCCCTCCAACAGAGAGAAGGAAGCCAAGGAGATAGGGAGACTTGGGTGTGTGTTGCGGGGGGGGGGGGTGGTGGTGTCCAGGACTGTGGTCTCTGATAAGGAAGTCACAAAAGGCCTCACTGAGTAAATGGCATTGAGTCAAGAACCAGAGGAGGTGATAGTGCATCATTCAGCTATCTGGGGGACTGTTCTAGAACACAATCCCCGTATCGGAGGCGCTGCGAGAAAGCCCTCATGGCTGGTGCTGAGTAAGACAGCGCGTGACCAGGTCAAGGAGAAGGGAAGCAGGCACACGGGGTAGGGTGTCCCAGGCCGCTGCAAAGCTTTGGGCTTTTCTCTGAGCAAGGTGGAAAGCCCTGGCCAAGTTCATATATCACCCCCTTGTGTTTGGGCACAAGGGTAACGTGATCTGACCGATTGTTCTACCAAGTTCACTCAGGCTGGTGGAGGAAGGCAAGAGAGGAAGCCGGGGGCGTAAAGCAGGACATTTCCAATATCCCAGATGCTTAGAGCAGGCGGAGGAAGTAGGTGGTGAGAGGTGGTCAGATCTCAGACACAAATGGATGGCGGAACCAACAGGATTTGCCAATAGATTGGATGTGCGGTGTTGAAAAAGAATAATCAAGAATGACCCCAAGGTTTTTGATCTGAACCCTGCCTGGAGACAGAGAAGGCTGGGGAAGGAGCAGGTTTGGGGTAGGCCTGGAGCTCAGTCATGGGCCTGTCAGACTTGAGGTCCCTGCTGAAGTGTTCGGGGTCCACACGTGGCTGCACTCCCTCTGATGTGGCGTCCCCAGGGCCGTCCTTGCACTGGAGCCGCGTGCTGTGATTTCACATCACATCTGTGTGTCATTAGTGACTCAGACTTGAAGAAAGCTTTTGAGGGGTGATACCTGAACTTGGCCTTGAGAAATAGCATGTCCATAGGTAGAGAATAGAGAGAAGGTATTACAGGTGAAGCATGTGAATTCTCTCGACCAAGTTGCCATCTGATTAATTCATTTAACAATAGTTTAAATACTTCAACTTCCCAGCTAAGAAACAGTCTCTAAACTGTAATATTATTTTCTAATTTAATATTATATAGGGCCATATGGAAAACTGGGAGAGCGGGACAGGAAGATTTGCTTCATATTTTTCTTAAAATTTTAACAACAGGATATTTAGTATCTGACATAATAGTTCAATTTAAAATTTATATTCTGTATAGTCCAGAGAACAGCAATAAATAAATATCTTCTCCAGTGCGGTTTTTAGATGCACCTAACATTAAATAAATTACCAAGAAATCAGTGTAGGTCTTTTCTGTTTTTAGAAAGTAAATAAGAAAAACATAATTTTTTTTTTCCACGAGGAATCAATCTCAGAATTTTAGGAGGTCGATCACCTTCAAATAAGAGTATTTACAGTTTGTGACAGAGGGCAAAGTTATCATGGGACCCGGAAAACTACCTGAGTAATTTTCACTTCTGCTTGTTTTTAAGTTTGCTGTAATTACCATTTGGAATGATGTCATTTGAATAACACAGCTCCCAGCTCCTCTTGGATGATCTAAGGTGCCCTCTCTATTCCCAAACACTGAATTTTGTCCAAGCCTCCCCCCTACCCCCACCAGCTTGTGACTTACCAGGAGGCAAAGTGGAATGTCTGAAATTAGAATTTAAAGGTTAAAGCATTCTTGTAGCTAAAATTCTTTAAATGTTTGAACACTGGTTACCAAGGAGCTCAATTATTTAAAGGCTGTGGTTAGGGGATTAAGTTAATTAAAGGTGGTCCGGAGAGGTTGCCTCCCGGTCAAGAGGGCCCCCCCCCCCCCCCCCCCCCGAGTTCTCAGCTGGGAGAGGAGACCCCAGGTCACCACCTACCTGCCACCCAGGGGTCGGGACACGAGCTCGCCCACGGGGAGCCTGCACAGATGCACCGCTCAGGAGGGGGTGCGGATGAGGCCCACGCTTTCACGCCCCTAAACAGCAGGGAGGAGCACCCGTGTGTGGACACGCAATCTGTCATCCGCTCTGCCGGGCCCATCCTCCCTCCCCGCCCCTGCCACTCTGCAGTGCATCTTCCGTTTAAAAATCGAACCAACATTCGGGGCGCCTGGGTGGCGCAGTCGGTTAAGCGTCGAACTTCAGCCAGGTCACGATCTCGCGGTCCGTGAGTTCGAGCCCCGCGTCGGGCCCTGGGCTGATGGCTCGGAGCCTGGAGCCTGTTTCCGATTCTGTGTCTCCCTCTCTCTCTGCCCCTCCCCCGTTCATGCTCTGTCTCTCTCTGTCCCATAAATAAACGTTGAAAAAAAAAAAATTAAAAAAAAAATCGAACCAACAAAGGTGGAAAGAGCAAAACTAAATTAACAAAGGGGGAAAAAAGGCAGCACACCGCCGATGGTAGTTTCTGGAACATGACCTACACCCACATTTGTTCTTCCAGCAACTCTGGCTGCCCACCTGTCATTTGCGAAGGTAATCTGGATGTGGCTGAAATGTCACACTGGCACCTGAACCTGTACGTTTAGGTTCCTGCTCTCATGTCTCTCACAACTACATTTTGTGTGTCGATTCATGCTGGCAGTCGCCTCCTCCTGGTGAGGCGGCGTCCTGTTCCCCCTGGCTGGCGGGGGTCGGCGGTGTCTGGAGAGTTTCTTCGGCCATCCTGCTCTGTCCCCTCCTCAGTACACCACCAGCCAAGGGCAGGAGGGCCGCACAGCAGCGTCCCCTCATAGCCGGGGTTCAAGGGACGGATTTTTCCCTAGGGAGCCAGGGAATGGAGTTGTCTAGTTCGATTGTTGTGATATCAGACTGAATTCATATTAGAAAAGTACAGCCTTGGGGCGCCCGGGTGGCTCAGTCGCTTAAGCGTCCAAGTCTTGACTTGGGCTCAGGTCATGATCTCACAGTTCATGAGCTCAAGCCCCGCATCGGGCTCTAAGCTGACAGCATGAGGCCTGCTTGGGATTCTCTCTCTGCGCCCCCCCCCCCCCGGCCCCACCTCAAAATAAATAAATAAAACAACTTTAAAAAAGAAGAAGGAAAAGTACGGCCTGATTGAGTGAAAAGTGAAGATCATGCATTATTTTTAGGGGGAGTTTTTATTTTCTGATATACTGAACAACCCTACATAAATGAAGTAAATGTTGCTTAGAGGTGTGTTTTAGGGAGCATTAAAAAAATAAGCCCCGGGGCTTAAGTGAAGGGCGGCCGGTATAAGAAACACAAAAGCATCGATCCGTGGACTGGGGGCGGGCAGCCTGGGGTCTCTTGTGCCAAGTCACTGGCAACAAAAATTCACTGATAATTTCTCCAGAGCTGAGTCGTTTCCTCTCGATAGCAATGAAGGGGCTGAAGAAGACCTTCCTCCAGCTCTAGGCTTTGGGGGTTCTAGGCCCCTGGAAGGTTGGCTGAGAACCTGTCTACCCTGTGCCCCACACGTGAGGACGCAGGAAAAGTACTGTAAAGGGATAATCCCTGACCTTAAAAAAAGGCCTGCCGTCTAGCGGGGGACACGCACACGTAAAGACTCGTGGAGAGCTAACCGCTGAATCGTGTGGGGCTACGGGGTTTCGAGGGGGAGGCCAGTGTGGGCCGAAGCGTGCAGAGGAAGAGGGGACTCGCAGCGGCATCGACCGGTGGCAGGCGAACAGGCCGCATCGGCCAGTGGCAGACAAGAGGAGGAAAGGTGGAGGCAGAGGGCTTCGACGATGGCGAGCGGAGTTTGCGCTTCACTCGGCCGGCAAGAGGGAGCCACGTCGGTTCCTGAATGTGCTCTTAACCGTCCGGCCTGCAGCCTGGCTGAGAACAGGAGAAGCTGGGCAGCATGGCTCTGAGGCATGGCAGTCGCTCAAACGCAAGCTGTGAGTTGCACTGAAGAAGAGTGAGAACTGCCCAAAAGACCACCCGGACATGAAGACAGACTTGCGGGGACGGGGTGGGGGGAGCCGGGGGAGGACCCCCCACAGAGCCCCTCGGTGGGCTTAAATGGGGACTCCTAGGCCCTGGGGCACCAATGGCGTAAGAGGGGTTACTCCGGGCTGGCCTACCATGAATGCCACAGCCCGAACCCCGAAGCCCGCCCACCCTGAGGCTTGAGGGACAAGCCGAGTGGCTGCCTTACATGGGAGTGTGAGGTCTTTGCAGGTGTGTACGGGGCAGGGAGCACCGTAGGGAAGAGCCCCAGTCCTGTGCTCCTTCACCTCCCCACACATGCGTGGTTAGCCGGGCCCCAGACACCGGGTGTGCTTCTGGGGGACACAGGGGGCTGTGGGGGCCGGGGTCCTCCAGCCCCAGTTCTCACGGATTCAGCCATAAGATAATGACTGAGCTGTAGAGGCTGTGGCTATAAGCGGCATTTGAGATTGGTATTTCAGTTCGTTACAAACAAGCATTTCTCAATGGATTGAGGAAGTCGAGTAAAATAGCCATTCCCTGTATCATGGCCTCGCTGGTAACCTGCTTTTTTTTTTTTTTTTTTTTTTTTTTAATTTTTTTTTTCAACGTTTTTTTATTATTTATTTTTGGGACAGAGAGAGACAGAGCATGAATGGGGGAGGGGCAGAGAGAGAGGGAGACACAGAATCGGAAGCAGGCTCCAGGCTCCGAGCCATCAGCCCAGAGCCCGACGCGGGGCTCGAACTCACGGACCGCGAGATCGTGACCTGGCTGAAGTCGGACGCTTAACCGACTGCGCCACCCAGGCGCCCCTGGTAACCTGCTTTAAGGAAATTCTTTTCTGACCTATCAAAATCCCCACTTTAGCCCCGCTCCCGAGTGACCAAGCTGTGACTTAGGGAAGCTTTTTTCGTTAAAAGAAACACAGGTATTGGGGCACCTGGGTGGCTCAGTCGGTTGGGCGGCCGACTTTGGCTCAGGTCATGATCTCACGGTCTGTGAGCTTGAGCCCCGCATCGGGCTCTGTGCTGACGGCTCGGAGCCTGGAACCTGCTTCGGATTCTGGGTCTCCCTCTCTCTCTGCCCCTCCCCCACTCATGCTCTGTCTCTCTCTCTCTCTCTCTTTCTCTCTGTCAAAAGTAAGTAAAACATTTAAAAAAAAAAGGAAACAGGTATCATAAATACAGTTCTTTGCATTTTGTAACTGCTCAAGGGAATTTCTCAATGTTTTGGACTCAGAATGAAGATGTCTGGCCTCTCTTTCATCGCTCAGTATTTTCAGTTTTTGCCTCAGGGTGTCCGGTATCCCAAGTCTGTTCTTACTTCACAGGGAAAGCTGTGATGACAGCTGCTGTGTGAACCTCGTGGATGCTTTGAGGAAAAGGCACCACTTAGCGCAAATCTTTACATTTATAATCTTCTTTTCTTTCTCGTCAGATGTGATTAAAAAAATTTTTTTTACGTTTTTATTTATGTTGAGAGGGGGCACAGGGAGGGGGCAGACGGAGAGGGAGAGAGGCACAGAATTCCAAGCAGGCTCCACACTGTCCGTGCAGAGCCCGACACGGGGCTCCTCGCCACCCATGAGGTCATGACCTGACCTGAAATCAAGGTCAGACGCTGGAGCAACTGAGCCACCCAGGCACCCCAGATGTGATTGTTATTTTATTTTTTTAATATTTATTTATTTTTTGAGAGTGAGAGAGACTGTGAGTGGGGGAGGGGCAGAGAGAGAGGGAGACACAGAATCCGAAGCAGGCTCCAGGCTCCGAGCCGTCAGCACAGAGCCCGACGCGGGGCTCGAACTCAGGGACCGCGAGATCATGACCTGAGCCAAAGTCAGATGCTCAACTGACTGAGCCACCCAGGCGCCCCTGGTTTTTATCTTTCTAAAGTGCACACATGATCACACCTGCAGACACTCCTTTCCCCCTTGCTACCTGATTTGAAAGGCGTGAACTCAAGAACTGAGTTCCCTGTTGAACCCACATGTGCACGCAGAGCAGACAGATGAGGGTAGGTGACTCTTAGACCAAAGGAAAAGTAGTCTTTCAGCCACGGTATTGCCATAGCTCATAGGCAAGCCCGAGACATAGACCAGTCCGCGGACATGTTTGGAAAGCAAAGCAAAGTTGATCAGATTGTTTAATCTCTTCAAAACCTGCTGTGTCAGCTCTGAGCATGGGCTCTGGTGGATCTCAGGGTTAGACACGGCCCGCACTCCAGGGCTCCTGGGTCATCTGCACCCTCAGAGCAGTTAAGGGCCACAGACGACTGATTCACAGCTGCTTGCAGCAGGTGAACTTTGCATTTCTAAAAGATGTACTTGAAACAATTAGAGTGGGTTGAATATTATTCCTATAGCAACGTCACCCTTACTTCCATTCTAACATGCCTTCTTGAAAAGGAAGAACCCTGGGGCACCTGGGTGGCTCAGTCGGTTAGGCGTCCCACTTCAGCCCAGGTCATGATCTCGTGGTTCATGGGTTCAAGCCCCGCATCAGGCTCTGCGCTGACAGCTCGGAGCCTGGAGCCTGCTTCAGAATCCGTGTCTCCCTCTCTCTCTGACCCTCTTCTGTTTGCGCTCTGCCTCTCAAAAATGAATTAAGTGTTCAAAAAAATTTTTAAAAAGAAAAGGAAGAAGCCGGGCCCTGAGAGTCATGTATCATCCACGGTCTGCTTTATTTATACCTCTGTCGGTAAGTAGTAATTCTAATAGACGTGATGGTTACTGACTATCCGAGTGATTCCCATTGCCGCCGAATGGCAGGGTTCTGACATTGGGAGTGAGCCCCTCACTGGATAGCTCATGTTTGTATAGCTGTTGGGGGGAGGCTGAGAATCAGGGCATAGTTTGGTTAGGCGTGCTTCATTATGTTTCTCCTTAGAAGCAAAAAAAAAAAAAAAAGTCTGGTTGTGCCCTAACACCTTGAAGGACGTATGTGAGCTCACCATGAGTTTAATTGAATTCCTGCTGGCTTGTGTGCAGGGTGGTTTTGAAAGCCACTCTCCCTTCTGTCTCAGAGCGGGATAAAGTCACCCACCCTTATTTATCTGCTCTGCGTGTTCTGGGAGGTGGTGCTCTGCGTGTGTTGGGGTACACGGTGAGACCATTTATTTGTTTTCAAGTTTCTCCACCCCCCCTCCCCCCCACTCACTTCCTCATCAGTGAAATGAGGCCAAGCTAGAGCCGAGCTGTGTGTTCCTAAAGAAACATCCTTGGTGTTCTCACACATCGAGCTCACTCCTATGGTTTGTCTCATTAGATGCCCACGGGGTCCACCTTTTCCCCAAACACATTGCTCCCCATTTCCCATTAAATGCCAAGGCAGAGAGAGTTGTGGCTTCTAGAAACTTTAGCAACTGGGACTGTCTTCTGGTTTGGCCTCCTTCCATTCGGGGCCAGAGCACTGCTGTTCCAGTGCCTCCAGAGGCCCTGGTCCTAGACGCCCAACTGTGTCCCCCAGCAGCACCCCAAGCAGATGGTGTCTGCCCAAGACGCCATGACAGAATGTAGCCACCTTGTTCTCTGCTTCTACGTGTGTGCTCCTAGCTTGGCTCAGAAGGAGAACACGGCTCTGTGTCCTGCTGACACAAGGCAAAATGACATTTGTCTGAAGAGCTTCTTAGCGTGAGTCAACGTGTGCCCTGCCCACTCAGTTCAGGGAATGTTCTCATTATTTCCCCAAAGTCTGCTGCCTAAGGTAATAATTCCTTCCGTGATGTGTTTTGCACAAACTCATTTTTACACGGATGGAGTTGCACTGTTTTCTCCCCCTGAAATTATGAGCTCTGATTTGAAGCTCGTAAGATTTGACGTGCAAACAGCCAAATTACCTGATGAAATCACAGAGAACGTTTGATTAGTCATTTTGACCACGTGAGATGGTTAAGGCCAGTTAATGGACTTTAAGATTCAAGGGACCATTTTTTCATGATCCCACCAATACTGGGTTTTAGCTTTGTTGTTTTTTTTTTGTTTTTGTTTTTTTAACATTTATTCATTTTTGACAGAGAGAGACAGAGCATGATCGGGGGAGGGGCAGAGAGAGACGGAGACACAGGATCTGAAGCAGGATCCAGGCTCTGAGTTGTCAACAACGGAGCCCAACGTGGGGCTTGAACTCACAAACCGTGAGATCATGACCTGAGCCAAAGTCGGACGCTTAACTGACTGAGCCACCCAGGCGTCCCTGTCTTTGATTTTGAGATCAGTGCAGACACTGCTGCTGGCTCTCCTGGCAGTGGTTTGTCCCCGGCTTGCTGCCTGGACTTCACAAGGGGTCTGGTCCTGTGATTCCAGTAATTACGACTGTTTGCCGACCACCTGCTGGGGGCTGGCCACTGGGCATGCTGCTTTGTCCTTCACGTAATTGGGGGCCTCTGTCGTCCATGTACGGATCTCGAGGTCACGACCGCTCTTTCCTAATTACCCTGGGTCTGTGCCTCTTCCCAGAAGGTACCCCGGGTGCACTTCCTGGTCCACATCTCTGCTTGCTTTCCCTCCGGCTTTTCTTCCTCTTCAGATTCCCTTGCAGCTCAGCTCTCAGAACTTAGTCTGGGGGAGCCTCTCCTCTCTTACTGGTCTTGTCCTCTAAAGAGAGGAGCCAGAAGACTGTACTGTCTGTTCCCAGAAATGTCAGGCAGCTTGACTTCCGCAGAGTCTGGCATGCACCTGCTGTGCCACAGGGCTTCCTCGTTGGCCCCTCAAAGGTTAGGGGGTCCATTGTTAACTTGGGTTTGCTTCCCTGTGTTTCAGTGAAAACAGTGTTGATTACTGGTGAGTGAGTTGTGTGAAAATAGCAGTGAGATCCTCGAGAAGCAGGGCTGGAGAAGAGGTTACAGCCAATCCTGGGTAATTTTGTGACCCTTAGAAGTCTCTCTTGTATTAGACGGACCAGTCCTCTGACAGGTATGAAAGTATTCAAAGTATGTTTAAAAAAAAAACAACTGACATTTGGGACACCTGGGTGGCTCAGTCGGTCAAGCATCCGACTTCGGCTCAGGTCATGATCTCATGGTTCGTGAGTTTGAGCCCCACGTCTGGCTCTGTGCTGACAGCTCAGAGCCTGGAGCCTGCTTCAGATTCTGTCTCCCTCTCTCTCTGCCCCTTCCCCACTCGTGCTCTGTCTCTGTCTCTAAAAATAAATGTTACAAATATTTTTTTTTAAACTAACATTTTGGGGCACCTGGCTGGCTCAGTCAGTTAAGTGTCCAGCTGTTGGTTTCAGCTCAGGTCATGATCTCACGATTTGGTTTGTGAGTTTAAGCCCCACATCGAGCTCTGTGCTGACAGTGCGGAGCCTGCTTGGAATTCTCTCTCTCCGTCTCTCTCTCTGCCCCTCCCCTGCTCTCTCTGTCTCTCAAAATAGATAAATATTTTTTTTTAAAAGAAAAAAACACCTGACATTTTAAGAAGAAAACTTCATTAGAGTATGTATTTTAGGGCTCTTCCCCAGGGCATTTCCCTCTAGGTTGATACATTTAAAGCCAGATTAACATAATATACTTGGGAAATGTTGATAGCCCATTAAACTCATGTTTGTTTTTCTGAGGAATTCAAGAACTAATTCTTGAATCTAAGAATATTTGATTTTATCACATTCCTTAAACTGCCAATTTTGTGAGGCAGAATTTGGAGTCCTATTTGATCCTTATAGAAGAATAAACTTGTGACGCTAATTTGTCTAAAATCTTGAATGATACCCTATGAAATGGTAAATTTGTTCAGTGGTAGAAACAGTCTGAAAAGGAGACTAGTTTTAATAGTTTCCAGTGTCTAAAATTCCATGTTTTGTTTTGGCGGAGATGTTTTGTTTGTTTTTGAGGTTCGGGGAGATGATTTGAAAGGAAATGATTTGATTTAAAGAAGCACATGATTTGATTGTTAATGGCAGATGCCAAGAAAAAACCATCATGGCTTTGAGGAGAGGCTGGTGGGGTGGAGTGTTAGAATACCCGTCTGTCCACAGTCCACACAAAACAGTAGTTCTGTGTATTCTCTTACAAGTATTTTCTGGGCACACGAGATTGTGACAACAGGTGTTTGGCAATGACCATGAATAAGATAAAGGAGGGAACAATAAATACTTCATAAGAATATCTCCATTTCGATATTGCTTTAAAATGTTTCCGGCTGCTCTCACTGAAATTACTTTCTTTGACTGTTAAAACATTCGTATGTGGAGGGACACCTGGGTGGCCCAGTTGGCTAAGTGCCAGACTCTTGGTTTTGGCTCAGGTCATGGTCTCACGGTTTGTGGGTTCGAGCCCCACATCAGGCTCTGCACTGACAGTTTGGAGCCTGCTTGGGATTCTGTCTCCCTGTCTCCCTGCCCCTCCCCTGCTCCCCCCCACCTCTCTCTCTATCAAAAATAAATAAATAAACATTAAAAAGGAAAAACAAAACAAAACCATTCGTGTGTGGATAGCAGAGCAGACCTTAATCAACCCGGTCTTACAGATACGAAATTGAGGCCGGAAAATGTTAAGTGTCTTGTTTAACCTAAAGCAATTAGGAAGTGGCAGGATGGGGACTCCAGTCGGAATGTTCTGGCAGTCCTGGGAGGACTCTGAGAGATTCTGACAGATTCCGAGAGGGCTGACAAGGTTTAGTGGCAGGCTGTTAAGTAGAAGCAGGGCTCATGGTCTTGTGGCCACTGCCGCCCTACGTATGGTGACCTTCAGTCTTTGATGTGCCTCAGGTTCCTCTTTGGGAGAAACATCACCAGAAACCTCTACTGGGGCTGATGATCCTATACTTATGCTTCCTTCAAATCCATTAATGAAAAGCTGAAGGAAAAATCAAGAGCATCATTTCCTGGGGAGTAGATAGATCCCAGAGTACATTTTTCAGTTTGCCAGGGCATCCTACTCACGCATCTAAGTATGAAGTGATCGTTTTATCCAGATAGAACCCTTTTAAAAAAAAATTTTTTTTTTTAATGTTTATTTATTTTTGAGAGAGACGGAGACGGAATGCGAGTGGGGAAGGGGCAGAGAGAGAGGGAGACACAGACTCTGAAGCAGGCTCCAGGCTCCGAGCTGTCGGCACAGAGCCCGACGCGGGGCTCGAACCCACAAGCTGCGAGATCGTGACCTGAGCCGAAGTCGGACGCTCAGCCGACTGAGCCAGCCAGGTGCCCCCAGATAGAACCCTTTAAATAGAAAGAAATAATTGTTGGGGCACCTGGGTGGCTCCGTTGGTTTAGGGTCCGACTCTTAATTTCGGCTCAGGTCACGATCTTATGGTTCGTGAGTTCAAGCCCCCCCATCAGGCTCTGTGCTGACAGCAGATAGCCTGCTTGAAAAATCTCCCTCTCTCTGCCCCTCCCCTGCTCTCACTCTGTCTTTCTTAAAAATAAATAATAAATAATAAATTTGAAAAAAACTTAAAAGAAACAATTGTTTCCTTCCAAAGTTAAGTTGACATATTATAACCCTCATTGTTACTCAAGGCTTCCACTCCTTGGCCCAACTCCAGAAGAAGGTTTAAACATAACTTATCCTCTTGGGGCGCATCCTCTTGGGGCGCCTGGGCGGCCCAGTCAGTTGGGTGTTGAACTTTGGCTCAACTCATCTCATGGTTCGCGGGTTCGAGCCCCGCATTGGGCTCTGTGCAGACAGCTCAGAGCCTGGAGCCTGCTTCAGATTCTGTGTCTCCCTCTCTCTCTGCCCCTCCCCCTGCTCGTACTCTCTCTCTCTCTCTCTCTCTCTCTTTCTCAAAAAAAAATAAAAACATTAAAAAGAATTAAATGTAAGTTATCCTCTGGTCTAACCTGTCCATCGTATAGACCAGTTCTTTAAGATGGAATTATCTTGAGGTAGGAGGAGGGATAAAAAGGCAGAGAGCACAGAAGATTTTTAGGACACTGAAGTTAACTCTATGTGATGCTGTAACGATGGATGCCAGGGACCGTACATTTGTCCAAACCCATAGATCGTGGGGCACCACGAGTGAGCCCTTAGAGAAATACTGACTCTGCAGCGTAGGTCCGTCAGTTGTAACAGGTACCACAGGGGAGGGCGGTGTTGATAGTGAGGGAGGCTGTGGATGAGTGAGGGCCAGAGGTGTATGGGAACTCTCTGTACCTTCTGTTCAGTTCTGCTTTGAACCTAAAACCAGTCTCAAGTACAAAGGCTTTTCAGCAACGTAATTCTCCTGATCTCTGACCTGGGTAAATACCCTTTTTTTTTTTTTTTTTTCTATTTCAGGAACCACTTTAATGCTGCTAATAGCAGTGATCAGCCTTTGAATGGAAAGATAATCATCTTTTCCATAGAAAGGCTTTACGTGTATACCTGCATAGGAGGGAGGGGCCCTGCATAGGAGGGAGGGGCCCTGCAGGGCACCCCTGAGGTATATTCACCCTGGCACACTCAATAACTAATGGCAGCTCACCAAAATAAAAGTCACATTTAGTGTTCATTCAAGCCACAAATATCTTGTGAGTTCCCACTGTGAGCTGACCTCTGCTAGGCTTGAAATATGGGAATAAACAGATCAAATACACTCTTAGCCCAAAGGGAACCTGGCTCCAAGACCATCATGTTTTCGTTGTTTTTCATACTTTTAAGTGGCTGATAAAATGGAAAGTTTAAGCCAGTGTAACATCACAGCTGTATGTTTTTATCTGAAATTTTGGAACTTCTTCCCGTGTGATCGGTACCATGTTAACGAGGTACCAATGCCCAGTAACTTGGGTTTTTGTTAGAGATTAAGCTACGGATTTGATTCAGCCAAGGGAAATTCATTTACTCTCCCATTCACTCATGCATTCATTACTACTTGCATAAAATACCTTTTGGGCAGCTGTTTTGTGCCAGGCACATTTTTAGGGGCTGAGGAACATCAGGAAACAACATAGACCAAAATGCCCACCGTGGAATATACATTCTAGAAGGGAAGAATGACAATATTATCAATATAAGTAAATAAAATACATGCTAAGGAAAAATAAAGCGGGGAAGGGTGAGGTAAGGTTTGAATTGAGGGGAGGGATCATTGATATTTTACGTAAGGTGGCTTGTGTAGGCTTCTCTGAGTGAGACAGCTTTTGAATAAAGACCCGGAGTCCCTGAGGAAGCCAGCCAAATGGATAATTGAAGAAAGACCATTCCAGGCAGCGGGGGCAGCATGTGCGAAGGCCCTGAGTCAGGAGTATGCCTGTCACGGAGCTCCGAGGCCGGTGTCCCTGGAGCTGGGTACGCAGCAGGATGTAATAGCAGATGAAGTTAGAGAGATGTGATGTGGGTCCTGTCAGGTAGGACCATATGAGCCATAACGAGAACCTTGGGTCTCGTTGTGAGCGAGTGAGCACTGCTGCAAGTTTTGAAGCAGAAAAGTAACACAATCTGACTTGTTTCCCGAGCTCGCTGTGCTGCTGTTTGGGGAACAGAGTACAGGAGGCTGCACAGATCAGGTAGACCCATCGGTGGGCTCGTGCTATGATCATTGGAGAGATCTCCATGGCTCGGACCATGAGCGTAGAGTGGGAGGTGGTGAGGATTGGTCAGATTCCAGACTTCCTTCTTTAGTGGTAGAGCCAATAGGATTGGCTGAGGGGTTGGAGGTAGGTGGAAGAGAGAGCAGAGCATCACTAGGGTTATTGGCATGAGCCACAGCGAGACGGAGGTGCCACTACCTGGAGAGAGAGACCCAGGGAAGCAGGTTGGGAGACCCAGAGCTCAGCTGGGGACGCAGTAATTTTAGATGCCCGTGTGCCAGCCCAGTGGAGGTACTGAGGAGGCGGTTGGACGTGTGGGTGTGAGGTATGCCACATCAGAGGTCGGAAAGAGGAAGGATCCAATGAAAAGCCTGAGAGGTGACTGGTGATGTCATGGGAAAGCCAGGTGACTGCCGTGGCCTGGAGGCCGAGAAATCAATGATGGAGACGTTGCGAGGAGGTGAGAGTAGTGGTCTCAGATGCCGCTGATGGGTCAGTAGGTGAAGGCTGAGATCGCCATTGGATTTAGCAGTGGCAGGGTCATGGGTTGGTGGGGGTAAGTGGCCAATCTGAGTTAGATTCAAAAGAAAATGAGAGGGTTCCTTAGGTGGATGAGTAAATAAACTGTGGTCCATCCAGAATGGAATATTCTTCACCACTAATGCACTACGAACGCATGAAAAGACTTGGAAAAACCTTAAATGCATGCTGCTAAGTGAAAGAAGACAGTATGTGCCATATGATTCCAACTGTATGACATTCTGGAAAAAGCGAAACTATGGAGACGATCAAAAAAATCGGCAGTTGCCAGGGGTTGGGTAGCAGGGTGTGAATGAGCACGGAGAAGTTTTAGGGCAGCAAAACTACTTTTTGTGACCCTGTAATGATGGGTACAAGTCATTATACAGTTGTCTAAACCCATAGACTGCACACACCCAGAGTGAACCCCATTGTAAACTGTGGACGCTCTGGGAGACGATAATGTGTCCGTGTGGGTTCATCCATTGTATCAGACGTACTCCTGCGGTAGGGGATGCCGATAACCGGGGAGACCACGCATGTGTGGGCAGGAAGTATGTGGGAACTCTCTGTACCTTCAGCTCGGTTTTGCTGTGAACCTAAAACTGCTCTAAAAAGTAAAGTCTATAAAAAAAAAGAGAGAGAGAGAGAGGTGATGAACTAGAGGCGGGAGGTTGATAATGGTTTCCTTTTTTTTTTTTTTTTTTTAATTTTTTTTTAATGTTTATTTTTGAAGGAGAGAGACAGAGCACGAGGGGGGAGGGGCAGAGAGAGAGAGGGAGACACAGAATCTGAAGCAGGCTCCAGGCTCTGAGCTGTCAACACAGATCCTGACACGGGGCTTGAACCCATGAACCACAAGATCATGACCTGAGCCGAAGTCAGACCGTTAACCGACTGAGCCACCCAGGCACCCCGATAATGGTTTCTGAGAATCCTGCTGCACAGAGGAATAGGAAAATGAGTGGTAGCTGGGAGGGAAGTGGTGGGTTAGAGGAGACTTAACTATGTTTATGGAAAGAAGGCAGACTTGCTGACCCGTGTCCTTGGGTGGGTGAATGGGTTTGCGGGGAGAGCTGGTCTCAGAAATCCAAGAGAAAGACTGGGGCGGGGGGCGGGGGGGGGGGAGGAGGTCATTGTCACCAGTAGGTAGATGTGCCAGTGAGTTCTTATGGGAGCTCTTTTCTGTTGGCGTCTGTGTTCTCAGTGAGAGGAGAATGTAAGGAGCATTGGAAACAAAAGGATTTTTAAAAATTCACCGATACGGGGGCGCCTGGGTGGCTCAGTGGGTTAAGCATCGACTCTTGATTTCAGCTCAGGTCATGATCTCACAGTTCGTGAGTTTGAGCCCCGCGTTGGGGTCTGCACTGACAGTGCAGAGCCTGCTTAGAATTCCCTCTCTCTGCCCCTCCCCTGCTCTGTCTCCCTGTCTCAAAATAAATAAGTAAACTTGAAAAAAACTCACTGATATAATTTACCAATTTTTCTGCCCATCTCTCAGTTTTCACCATCATTTCTTTCAAGCTAGCCTCAGAGCTCTTTCAAATCAGAATTTCTGTTTGGCAGTGGATGGTTATCTTTTCTTAAACACAGAACTACTATGCTTTCAGGGCGACCTTTCTGATTGGTGGGTTAACCAGGGCCTGACCAGTGATGAGATTTTCTTACTTTCTTTCTTTTTTTTTTTTCAACTTTATTTATTTGTTTTGAGAGAGAGAGAGAGAGAGAGAGAGAGAGTGCGCGCGCATGCCAGCAGGGGAGAGGGAGGGAGGGAGGGAGGGATGGAGGAAGGGAGGGAGGGAGGGAGAGAGAGAGAGAGAGAAAGAAAGAAAGAATGAGAGAGAGAGAGAGAGAGAATCCCAACCAGGCTCCACACTATCACTGCAGAGCCCGATGTGGGGCTCTAAGTCACGAACTGGGAAATCATGTCCTGAGCCAAGATCACAAGTCAGACATATTGAGCCACCCAGTCGCCCCAGGATTTTCACTTGTAGAAACCTACACCATAGGAGTTCTGTTCTTTTGGTACACTGTAATGGTCAGAATGTAATGTCCTTTTGAGAGCCTCTGCATTAAAAGTGAATTCAATTCAGTCGTTTGAAGCCCCAGAAAACCATTTTACATTTTAAATGGTTCTATTTATCGGGCTGATGAGACTCAACATTTAAGGCCTGTGAGAGCGGAGACTCTCAACAGCTAGGGGGGAGGGGAGGGATATGTAGTGTGAATACTAAGTATCATATTTTATGTTTATTTTTTTTTTTTTTAATTTTTTTTTCAACGTTTTTTTATTTTATTTTTGGGACAGAGAGAGACAGAGCATGAACAGGGGAGGGGCAGAGAGAGAGGGAGACACAGAATCGGAAACAGGCTCCAGGCTCTGAGCCATCAGCCCAGAGCCCGACGCGGGGCTTGAACTCACGGACCGCGAGATCGTGACCTGGCTGAAGTCGGACGCTTAACCGACTGCGCCACCCAGGCGCCCCTATTTTATGTTTATTTATCATGCCAGTTATAGAAATTAATGCTTGATGGAACGTTCAGGGCTATGGAAAAACAGAAAACATAAAAGGGTGTTATTATCTCCCACCCCCACCCCTGCCCCCGCCTGGAGAAGCCAGACTCTCTCCTGAGATGGGTTTACTTTTCCTTGTGTTGTTTATCCAAAGGGAGCATTGATTTTATTTTATTTATTTTTTTTTTAAACTTTTTTTTTTTCAACGTTTATTTATTTTTGGGACAGAGAGAGACAGAGCATGAACGGGGAAGGGGCAGAGAGAGAGGGAGACACAGAATCGGAAACAGGCTCCAGGCTCTGAGCCATCAGCCCAGAGCCCGACGCGGGGCTCGAACCCACGAACCCCGAGATCGTGACCTGGCTGAAGTCGGACGCTTAACCGACTGCGCCACCCAGGCGCCCCATGGAGCATTGATTTTAAAAGTTAGTAAAATGTTGGCTTGGATAGTCACCCCTTACGTGTCTTAAGTAGTAAAACAAAGCCCGTGGAGTGTCTGATGAGGTGCTTTAAAGTGGGGAGATCCTGTGTGCCTTCATTTCCCCCGACTCTACGGTGTGCCTGCCCTACACGGGGAGCTCACGGCAGCTGTTTCCTTATGTCACGTAGAGCCGTGGGTTAGGAAGGGAAGATAGATGTGTGTGCGCTTGATGATCAATTTCCCCAAAAAATAAAAAAAAAATTAAAAAAAAAAAAAGGAAGGAAGGAAGGAAGGAAGGAAGGAAGGAAGGAAGGAAGGAAGAAAATTGACCCGCTTCTTAGCACACAAGAGAATGCTTCCTTTCCCTTGGATGGGACGAAAGCCCTGCGGAATAAGTTCCGTCGTGCAGCAGCTTTGTGAACATTCCAGAAGCTGCCAGCCTCCCAGCCTCCTCTAAGTGGGGGTCGGTCTTGTGGCCGTCCTTTCTGGCCGAGCTGCCCAATGGCACAGGTGCAGGGCTGTGGGGACCCAGCTGGTGCAGAGCGCGATGTGATGCACATTCCAGCACTGGCCACGGGCTGGGTGACTAAGCTGAGCCATGCGCTGTGGTGTTTTATGCCAGAAAGTCGTATTTTTAGAAAGGGAGGAATTCACGTGATTCCTCCAAGCAGCTTGTTCTTCCTACGTTTGGCTCTAAAGGGGAGAGTGTGTACCCACGGAAGTGGCAGGTAGGTTTTTCCTGCTAGCCCAGGGTAATTGCCCACAAAACAAGTGATACCACTCCCTCTTCAGACGAGTAAACCATAAGCCTAATGATGATTAGTTGCCTCCGACCAAAAGTCTGCTCCCTGTAGTTTTGCACCCACGTGCGTTTTTACCCATGGCTTTTGGCCCTACAATTGGGCTCAGGTCCTGAGGCACCAAAAGAAGAAAGGAAGATACAGGATTTGAGTTTTTCATTCATGTGACCCTGAATCTGGACCCAAATCAAAGAAGGTCGTGTAGTGCTTGCCCCCCTCTCTCTGTATCATATAGTGCATTTTTCACCACTCAGCTGACCCCTAATCATTCACTGTTTTACATTTTAAAAAAGTTTTTTTTTTTTAGTGTTTATTTTTGAGAGAGAGAGAGAGACAGAGCCCAAGCAGGGGAGGGGCAGAGAGAGAGGGAGACACAGAATCCAAAGCAGGCTCCAGGCTCTGAGCTGTCAGCACAGAACCTGACGTGGGGCTTAAACCCACCAACTGTGAGGTCGTGACCAGAGCCGAAGTCGGACGCTTAACCGCCTGAGCTTCCCAGTTGCCCCACTGTTCTGCATTTTTTAAGATGTTCTCTTTCTGTTTGCACATCTTTATTTTTCATAAGGTAAGAGGGGACATGTCTCTGGTCCTGTTTCTTCGAAGAACCTTCAGCTTCTAAAGCATCTAAAAGTGTTTGCTATGTTGTAGATGTGTCATAGAGATCTGACCAGCACAACTGTATTCCTGCTTTTTGTGGTTAGATACGAGAGAATCTCTCGTATCTGCCAACTTTATGTTACCTGATGGAATCTCTCCTATAAGAGGTACCCTCCTTTTCACCAGCAGACTTCCTGTTCACTCCTCTGCCAAGAACATTTAAAGTCGGAGGAATCTAACGGCTGAAAAAGCATTGAACATTGTCTGTGTATGTTGAATACTTGATCCCCCCATTAATATCCTGGGGAAAGGAATCTGCTTTTTTTTTTTTTTTTAACGTTTATTTATTTTTGAGACCGAGAGAGACAGAGCATGAACGGGGGAGGGTCAGAGAGAGGGAGACACAGAATCTGAAACAGGCTCCAGGCTCTGAGCTGTCAGCACAGAGCCCGACGTGGGGTTCGAACTCACGGACCGCGAGATCATGACCTGAGCCAAAGTCGGACGCTTAACTGACTGAGCCACCCAGGCGCCCTGGAATCTGCTTTTTAAGCTGTCCAGTTTTTAAAAAACCACAGGCTGTCAGTCATCCCGTGAATTAGACATTGTGGCTTGTTCATGTTTGCTTGGTTGCAGTTTGTTTTCATTTTGTACTCCTGAATTTTATCCTGAAAACTCCTTTCTGCAAAGTAGTACTGAATGCTGATTCCTTGTTACACGTGTGGCCCAGGTTGGAAGTCACCTGATAGAGATCCTCAGAGGGGCCCTTCCCGCCTCATTCTTGCTTTATGCGGTTGCTAACCTGGAGAGTTGGGGATGAATGGAAAAGAGACTGATGACAAATTAAGCGTTTGTTGGGGGGCTGCTGCTGTTACTTCAGTATTCTCGGTTTTCCCCTGAGGGTCTGCAAAAGGGATTTAGCAAACGTATCCAAAGAGAGATCTAAGATGAGAATTCTCTTGTCCAAACAGAAAGACCATAAGCACAACACCCCGAGAGTGTGGGAAGCAGCAGTGAGAGGAAGCCGTATGATACTGGTTTGAGGCTTTAAACATTTCGGTAACATTTAAATAAATTGGAAAATAGTCCTCTGATAAAATCTGACTTTTTTGCACCAGGGGTAGATTTGAAAAGTCGTGGAAACACTTATAAGACTTAACAGTTGCACAGCATTGGTGTCGCTATGGGCTTAACTCAGACTGATTTATTGCAAGCTGGCCAGGTGAGGAATAGAGGAGTAATTCACATTCTCATTGCTGAACTCTTAGGGACTTTGGGGAAGCCCAGCCTTGCTTTTGACCTAGTGATTAGCTTGAATTCAGCAGACTCATTATATTGCTAATTTCTTCTCCATTGAAGGATAAAACAGACATGGAAGTAATTAATTATAGTTAGATGTTAATGGTAAAATGAATTAGCCTCGAAAGTTATTTTGTGGTCATGTGAACTCATTTCCCCATGATGGAAGTTTGGTTACATTTTACACATGTATTTTAATTTTTTTTAAATGTTTGTTTTAGAGAGAGAGAGAGAGACAGAGTGTGAGCAGGGGAGGGGCAGAGAGAGAGGGAGACACAGAATCCAAAGCAGGCTCCAGGCTCCCAGCTGTCAGCACAGATCGGGATGCGGGGCTCAAACGTGCGAACTGCGAGATCATGGCCTGAGCAGAAGTCAGACACTTAGCTGGCTGAGCCCCCCAGGCGCCCCATATGTATTTGTAATCTGTTGGGCAGGTACCCCTGTAAATTGCTCCAAAAGAGATGCTTTTCTGGAATAACATTGAGAGTAAAGGTCAGGTCTGCCTCCAGTCTGCCTGTAACAGCCTGTAGGACTGCTTTCCTCCTGGGCGACGATGCTCAGAGCCTTGTGTAGCAGTGGGGCTCACCACTTGAGAGGCTTTGCTGGGTTCCAGAGTTAGAGGGAGAAAGAAGGTAGAGCCCGAGGGATCAAGCATATCTTAAAGAACCCTGTAGGGGCGCCTGGGTGGCGCAGTCGGTTAAGCGTCCGACTTCAGCCAGGTCACGATCTCGCGGTCCGTGAGTTCGAGCCCCGCGTCGGTCTCTGGGCTGATGGCTCAGAGCCTGGAGCCTGTTTCCGATTCTGTGTCTCCCTCTCTCTCTGCCCCTCCCCCGTTCATGCTCTGTCTCTCTCTGTCCCAAAAATAAATAAACGTCGAAAAAAAAAAAGTTAAAGAACCCTGTAAACAGATCGTTATAATAGAATACCAATTAAGATTGCTTTCAGCCACGGTAAACAAAAATTGCAGTTTGTAATGGTTTAAATTGACGGGGTGGGGGGTGCGGTTTTTCTCCCATGATAAAGGTCTGGCTGTGAGCGGTTGCTGGCGTAGGGCTGGCTGCTCCAGGTGGCTGGTCCCTTCATCCCAGGCTGTTTCCATCCTCATGCAAGGCCCTCAGAGTCACAACACGGGCCCTGAGCTCCAGACACGCTGCTGGTGGTCGAAGCAGGAGGAAACAAAGGTTTCCCTCCAGCAGATTCCCACTCAGATCTCATTAGTCAGAGCCATGTCGTGGGGTCACTCCTGGCTTCTGGGGTGGCAGGGAAAGGAAATGCGCAGCTTCGCCGGACCTCTGGGTCCCGGGTGCCTTGTGGCTGTCACAACAACATGTGTCCGCTGCTGTGGGAGCCTATGTGGGGACCAGTGCCCGAGGGGCTCGGGGGCAGGTCAGAAACAGGTAAGGGAGCAGCAGCGTGTGCAAAATCACGTAAGTGTAAAGGGCACGGGGTGTCCTGAGAACGTCTCCGGGTTCACTTCGATCCAGCCGTGACCAAGCAGTGAGGCTGGACACACGGGCACCAAGTGCTCACGGGAGGGACCTGAATTTTAGCCCTTTTTTTTTTTTTTTTTTTTCAACGTTTCTTTATTTTTGGGACAGAGAGAGACAGAGCATGAACGGGGGAGGGGCAGAGAGAGAGGGAGACACAGAATCGGAAACAGGCTCCAGGCTCTGAGCCATCAGCCCAGAGCCCGACGCGGGGCTCGAACTCATGGACCGCGAGATCGTGACCTGGCTGAAGTCGGACGCTTAACCGACTGCGCCACCCAGGCGCCCCTTTTAGCCCTTTTTGTGGTGAGAAATGGCAGTGTGGGGGGATGGGCAGGGTAGGAGAAAAGCCAGCAGGGGCTGTTCCTACGGGGGACGGATGATAAAGGCCTCATCTAAGATATCATGGTGGTGATAGAGAAAAAGGAGTAAATTAGAGAAAGTCTTCCAAAGTCAACGGCCCTTGGTGTCCACTTGGATGTTAAGAGTGAGGGCTTACTCTCAGGCAGCTGGTGGGTGGACAGTGGAGGTGATCTCCAGCCTGGAGAAGGCAGGTTGGGTGGGGGGGGGGTGGTGCCGACCAGCCCGTCTGTACGTTGGGTTAGTGGCAGCTGTGGGGCATGGCCAGCTGGGTGGGAATGGGGGGGACTGGGTTTGATGAAGAGAGGTGGGGGCCTGGAGTGTATACGGATTGGGGCCTTGGTGTAGGGGGCAGAGGGGTGCACGTAAGTACCAGTTGCACTTAAACGGCTGGATGGGAATCCGGGGGTGAGGGAAGGGCCCACCCACCACGCGCTGACTGGAATTCTTGTCTGTGTGAATTCAGTCTTGCCATTTTCTCTGACGAGCTCCTGTTTTTGGTACCGGGCTTTTCCCAGAGTGACTTCCCTTTAAACTCCGAGCTTCCTCCCTTACTGTGCTTCTCCTTCCTTATCTTATCCTCGGTACCTGTTGTGACCCGTTTACAGAAGGCAGAAGAGGCGTGAATGGAGACCTGGATTTCTTCAGTGGGTGTGGGCTGCCCCATGGGTCTTAGAGCAGGTGGGCAGGGGTAGCTAAAATTGGCTCCCCCCCTGCACCCCTGTTGCCTGGGTGTCATGTGGCTGAGTCCATATACGGACACCGCAACTATAGCCTCCTCTCCAGACAGGGCGTGGTTCAAGTTCACCTGGCCCCCCCACCCCCACCAGTCACGCTCAGGGTAGAATATTTAGAACGTGGAGGGATGTGCACCCTACTGGCGAAGCAGCTCTTCCAGGCGCTTAGGCGCGCAGCCGTGAACACGACAGACGAGACCCCGGTGTCCGTTTTGGTTAGGGAGGCAGTCGGCACGTGATGGGGTTGGTGCCACGGGAAACTGCCAGCAGGGTAGGGGGCGTCAGCGTCTGGAAGGGGATGGAGCTACTTTAGAGAGGGTGACCTGAAAGCCTTCTCTTGCGGTAGTGATACTGAGGCTGAGGCCAGCAGGAGGGGGAGGTACCGGTCCTGGAAGACTGGGGAAACAGCACGTGCAAAGGCTCTGAGGTCGGAGCTTGAACTTGCTGAAGAGTCGATCCAGGGCCGGGGTGCCCACAGGGTCATATGTGAGGGAGATGGTAGGAGGAAATTTGGTTACAGATAGGAGCCAAATCCCGTAGAGTCTTTATGAAACAGCAAGGAATGTAGGATTTCATTCTCTTTCTGGTACTTGCCATGAAAAGGCGTTGGAGCACTTTAATCTAATGAGGTGATGTGGTATAATTTGCACTATTAAAAGACACAGTGTTGTACTGGGTTGATGGTGCCCCCCCCCCAAATTTATGGTCATGTCCTAACCCCTGTAACTGGTAACCATATAACCTTCTTTGGAAAAGGGTCCTTGCAGATGTAATGAAGAATCTGGAGATGAGATCATCTGTATTATTTGGATGGGCCCTGGATACAGTGACAACACATGTCCTGAAATGAGACAGAAAATGAGAAGGTGCAGAGGGGAGGGCGTGTGGAGCAGGAGGCGGAGACTGGAGTGATGTGGCCACAAGCCAGGGAAGCCACCTTCCTCGAAGCCTAGAGCCACCAGAAGCTGGAAAAGGCGAGGAAGGACTCTCTCCCCTAGAGCCTGTGGAGGGCGGAGGGCCCCGCCCCCACCTTGGTTTCAGACTTCTGGCCCGCAGAACAGTGACACAACACATTTCTGCTGTTTTAAGCCGCCCCGTGGGTGGTAATTTGTGACGGCAGCCACGGGAAACTGACACAAGTGTCTCCTGTGCGTGAGAGGGTGGGGGACGGGCTCCTGGGGGGGCGGCTGTGAAAGTCACACAGGAAAGAAGTCACGTGGCTTGGGTCAACAGGTGTGGGAATGATAAAGAGTGCTCTGATTTAGAACCTCTTCTGGAAGTAGAACCGATAGGATTTTCCGGGGACAGGGAGAGAAGAATTTTTAAAAATCTAGCTGGTACTTGGCCTGAAGAACTAAACAGATACTAGTGCTGTTGCTTGAAACGAGAACCACCAGGGGGAATGTGGGCCTAGGTTCCATGGTGACAGGTGATGGCGGGACGGGGGTGGGGGTGGGGAGGCCCACAGCATGACATAATCAAGAAATCTTTTGTGGACATGGTAATTTTGAGGTGCCTATGCCACATTCCAGATGGGATTTTGTCTTTGTTTTTAATGTTTATTTATTTTTCAGAGAGAGAAACAGAGCATGAGCAGGGGAGGGGCAGAGAGAGAGGGGGAGACAGAGAATCCGAAGCGGGCTTCAGGCTCTGAGATGTCAGCACAGAGCCCGATGCGGGGCTCGGACTCACAAACCGTGAGATCATGACCTGAGCCGATGTTGGACGCTTAACCGACTGAGCCACCCAGACGCCCCAAGAGGGCCCAGATGGGATTTTGAATTGGATGTTTGGCCTGAATTTGGAGCTCAGGAAGCAGGTGAAGGCAAGTACATTTGGGAGTCATCAAATATAGGTCACTGGTTCTCAGCCCTAACTGGTAACTCTTGGGGAGATTTGAAAAAAAAAAAAAAAAAGATAACTGATACCCACAGTCCATCCTAGAGCAGTTGAAAGGAAATTTCTATGGTATTTAAGACATTCCCCGGTGAAGTCAATGCCCTGCCAGGGTTGAAGGGCCACAGGTGTAAATGGTGTTGAAAGCCATAGGTCTGGATGCGATTGCCCAGGGCGGAGCTGCCTAAAATGGAAGATGCTGCTAATAGGCCACAGGTCGGCTAGCCTCTGATCCCGTTGAGCTCTCCAGGGGGGCCAGAGGTTTAGGGTTAGCACCGTGTTTCTCTTCTTGTGGGCCCTGAGGCAGAAGACACAGGAAAGGGAGTGAGTGTAGATAGAGGGGATTTTGAGGGCCCTAAGGTGGCAGGCCCACCGAGGAGAAGGGACCAGGGGAGGGAACTGGGAAGAGTCTGGACACACTGGGAGACAGCCAGGGAGAGTCTGTGTGTCTCAGACCGAGGGAGAAAGTGTCTCAAGGTGGAGGAGAAGCGGGTTTGGTCAAATGGTGCTTAGAAACTGCAGAACATGAGGGTAGAATTAATTTTAGGATTTTTCTTCCTTTTTTTTTTTTTTTTTTTTTTAAGTTTATTTACTGTGAGAGAGACAGAGCGAGCAGGGGAAGGTCAGGGAGAGAGCGAAGGAATCCCAAGCAGGCCCCACGCTGTCAGCGCAGAGCCCGACGCGGGGCTTGAACCCATGAACCGTGAGATCGTGACCTGAGCCGAAACCAAGAGGCAGACACTTAACCGACTGAGCCACCCAGATGCCCCAATTTTAGGATTTTTCAAACCACCGGTGCCCTTGAGAAGGCAGACCTGACTCACCGGAGCGGCTTGGATAAAAACTCCGATCGAGCCAGTTGAAGGGAAGTGCGTTTTGAGCCTGCAGATCTCCCCGCCAAACCTGGGGCAGCCAGTGAGGCCTCGCTCTCTCTGCTTTCTCCACCCAAACTCCATCCCAGCCGTGAGCTAGAGACTTTTATTCCGAACGACTTTGTTGAACCAAATGTTTAATCTTGTGGAATGTGGTACCCGAGTCCCCTTATTAACCTGTCAGTGTTATAAACGAGATGTCATCTGCGCCTCTGTTCCTTTCATTTAAGTCTTTCTCGTCGAAATAGGACTTTGCTGCAGATGAAATCCTCTCGGTACTTCCCAGGGGTACGTGTGATTGTTTGGCTTCCGCGGGTCCTTTCTCCCAAGCCAGGGTGTTCTAGCTTCATGAATCAGAGCCTCTGCAATCGCTCATGGAAACAAACGGTCTTGTCAGACCCGTTGCCTGGTGCACAGTCAGGGCTCAGCCAACATTAGTTGAAGTTTAGGGCTCAAGTGAGCCCGTGGCAGACCACACTGCCCAGCGGAGAGCAGGGTGAGCAGTGTGAGGTCCCTTGAGAGGAGGGTGTCCGTGCCGTGGCAGATGGGGGAGTGTCTGCCCTTCACGGGACCCACTGCCTTCCCTACCCTGCTGCCCCTCAGTGATCCCATAAACACCAGTGCCAGATGCTGATGGGGAAGGCGGCTTTGCCTTTTCGGTGCTGGCCGCCAGCTCTCCTTTCCTCCGGTGCTGTGCCCTCCATCCTCGTGTGCCATGCTAGTTTCACAGGATGATGGACGTCCGGCTCAGCCTGTGTGTTGTGTTTGATTGCTCCCTGGGCGGCGCCCCTCCAGCCTGGCAGATGGACCTGGGCTCCTCCAAGAATTCTGTCCCACATGCAGGAGCAGACAGCTGGCTTGCTTTAAACCCCAGAGTGTGGGGCTCCTGGATGGCTCAGGTCGAATGTCCGACTTAGGCTCAGGTCAGGATCTCATGGTTCATGGGTTCAAGCCTCACGTCGGGCTCTGTGCCGACAGCTCAGAGCCTAGAGCCTGCTTCTGATTCTGTGTCTCCCTCTCTCTCTGCCCCTCCTCCTCCTTTCTCTCTCTCTCTCTTGCTCTCAAAAATAAATAAACATTAAAAAGTTATTTAAAAAAAAATTTTTTTTAAACCCAAAATTCACTCCCCTCTATCTGGTCAGCTCCTGGACTTGTGGGTCGCTGGTGGCCCAGGAGTTTGTGCCCTCAAAGAACAACGTGAGGTTTCAACTCCTCCATCCAAGGAGATTATGGAATCGTTCTAGGTTTAGAGGGCATTAAATTAAGAAGTCACATTTGGCTGGATTGTAGTGTGTGTTATGTGCCATACTTCTGGGTTCTAATTCTTCTGTTATACTTGGAGTGCTGTCTGTAAGAAGCGAGATTCCAAGGCATGAAGAAAGTCTAGAACTCTCTCAGAGGTTGTCTAGATGAAAAGCTGTCCCTACGTCCGCATTTCAAAGCCTCCACTTTTTTACTTTTTATGATAGGTTATTACAAAATTCGTACAAAATCAGAGAATTGTGTAACGAGGACTCCATGTACCCACAGGCCAGCTGTCCACCCGCTCAATTCTACCATCCGTGCCTCATCCGTCCCACGTGCCTCCCCCACCTTCTTTTCATGTTTTCCTGGTGCATTAGTAAATTTTGGCAAGGCGGTGCTGTGGTGATGGAGCCCCCCCAATCTCCTGGCTTACGGTAACAAAGGTCCGTGTCCTGGGTGGGTGCAATTGACCCTGCTCCCCACCATTATACTCTGGGGCTAAGGCAGGAAACTGAGTCTGTGAAGAGAAAACGGCTATTTTGAGTCTCGCCGCCCGGGCAGCGATGACCCTGCTCACAGCCAGGGTCTGGACATTTAAATAAGGACCTGAGCTGCGGATTCCTGCCCCGTGTTCCCACGTTGCTTTTCCTGGGGCAGCTTTGAAAATAACCGCTTAGAGTCGAGCCCATAAAAAGTTAGGGACCTCCTCCCCAACCATCTGGTAAGTAACAGGTGCTTGCTGGCCTGCTGTCTACCCCAGCCTCCCCCAAGACCTAGGATGAAGGAACGCCCTTCCCCTGGCTTAGCCTCCTGCCCCCCTACCACGCCCCCCCCCCCCCCCTCCCGTATCTGGGATCTGTAAGTCCTAAATCTTGTGACTTCCTTCCTTTCGGGTTAGTGGGTTGAAACTGCACAGGGTTGAATGACCCTGTGTTTTTTCTCTTCCCCCAAGTAAGAGCTCGGATGCTGAGGGAGCTGCCTCATATGGGTGGCTTGTGCGTCCTCAGTCAGCAAATCATAATCTGCATGTTCTGAATTTAACACACCAGCTACAGCTACGGGCCTCCCAGCACAAAGGCCCCACTCACGGTTGCTCCTGAAGGGGAGCCTGCACTGACTGGGCCATAACCCAGCACCCAGAGCCGCAAGATTCCCTAGAAGGAAAGGCCTGTCCATTGTCAGACACTCAGAAGGAAAAAATGTTGTATTTTAATACCTGGAGAACGCGATAGCTCTCTTTTCAAGGAATCTGCACTCCAGAGGCCGGGAATTAGCCTGCCAAGTTGCTAATTAGGACTGCTGGAGGGAAAGTTAGTTATCGTTTGAAAGACTCTAACTAGGAATCTACTTTCCTAAGTCTATCTCAGCAGGTACCTCCATAGCTAGACCAGAGAGTCTGTTAATTAGCATCAGGAGTACTTAGAGGTACTTTTCACAAGTTAAGAGTGGTAGTGGTGAACTTACGGGGATTAACTAGAGTAACTAGAGAAGTCGTGCATCGCCCCGGGCCTGAAGCGGGCATAAAATCTTCATGCACCCGGCAAATGGGTGTCCCTGACAGTGGTGGTCAAGGCCTAGGACTCTGTCCTGTTCTGTGCTCTGCCACGTAAGGAAGGAGCTGAGGATTTTGTCACCTGATTTGACTAGAAAGTAGTTGAATCCGGCTTCAAGAAGAGCGTTCCATCTGACCTTTCAACGAACTACTCGTTCAAGTACCTAATGTAGAGAGTTTGAATTGCCCTCAGCCTGCAATGTGTTGTGTGACTGTTTTGTGCCTCTTTTTTGTTGTAATGCACCACACTTAGTAGAGGAGTTTTGTGGGCAGGGACCTGGAATTTTCACCTACCTTTGATCGTTGGAATCTGCTGGTATCTCCTCTTGGAAATGTGACTGGTTGATGGCCACCATATTGGGTCAGTTTACAATGGAGGGGATGAGAACCTGAAAGAGAGTCTTTGGGTTTTTCTGTTGGGCGGGGAGAGGCGGGTCGTTAGCAGCCTCCCAAACTACGGAGCGGCCACAAAGTTCCAATATCAAACTGTTCCCTAAGTGCTGTTGTTAGGTCTTCAATCATTATGAGGGACTGCTTCAACCATTGCTGTGAAAGATGTCTGGAAGGATGCGAGGAGAATTCAAATGTGTACAGAGAACAGAGGTGAGAAAAGAGAACTTCTAACTACTGTGCCTAGGAGCACTACAGCCACCTGGAAGAGTGTAGGTGTTGTCGAGATAATTCCATTAGCTATCTCTTTCAGCATCAGAAGAGAAGTTTAACTTCCCTGGACTTCATATGCACCCGCATCGGTGCTCGTTGCTCTATGTGGGTTCTTTTATGAGGGGAGGAAGTATTATTCGTATTTGACAGATGAGGAAATTAAGGCCTCAAGTTTCTCAGGGTCACACAGCTCCTAAGAAGCAGAGCCTGGATTTCATTTAGGAAATCCGCTTCCTCTTCCCCTAAGCACCACTTAGTTGACAAGTGTGGTATTGCAAAGGACTTTTTTTGGTTTGCACCTTCCACCCTGTGTTCTCAAAGTTCAAGAGCCTTCAAGTCTTTACAGTCTGATGAAAAAGAAAAAGAACAACGTTTACTTTATTCCAGGAGGCTCTCCCTCCAAAAGGTGTACAGATTTTCCCATCAAGGCCATTTTCCCATGGACACCTGTTTCCCTCCCAGACTCCCTAGAACCCTTGGGACATTACTGTTTTGAGTCCCTGTAAAGGGAAGAGTGGAAATGTGGTTTGATTCAGCAGGTGTCTAGGGCTCCCCCCCCCACCCCCACCCCTTCACACCACATGCGAGTTTAGGACATACTTTGGCTTCTTCTAGTCTGGAGTTAAGCTTTGGGCCGGGCTAAGATCTCCATCCGTAATGTGATGGGTGGGAAGCGGGATTTCAGCACCAAGTAAATGGCGTGTCTTCTCCTTGTCACCCCGCACTTTTTCTATTACCTTTTGAGCCAGTCTTCCACAGGGCAAGGTGCCGAACTCTTTCGGGGGGAAAGAAATCCTGAGTTGCCTGCACAGCATACTGGGTTGGGGGGGTGGGGCTGAGGGAAGCCAACGGCATGAATTGTGAAAGCTTGTTGTAAAAGTATATCACTGGGAAGCCTTTCCAGTGTAATCACTTTTAAACCTCGTGGTAGTCATGGCTGCAGGATAATCGTGTCCAACCCGAAGGCAAACCCAAGGGAAGTGGCAGGGGTGGGGGGGACAGTGCTTCAGTTTCTACATCAGGAAGCCTTGTCTAATATATTGGGGCTTTAGGAAAAACGAGACCCATTGTTCCTTGGCCTTCTTCAGCTTCACTGTGTTGTCCTGCTGACAGAAATTCCTAAGAAATGGTCAGGAACGAGTGAGAGGGGACAGTAAAAATGAATAATAAAGAACACCAACAAGAGTATATATAATGTGTGATTCTTCAGCTGTGCCATTTTCAAGAACGATCAGACTTTGAGTCAGTGTTAACTCTTCCTACCAATGTCCCAGCGGTGGAAGGGTGGGGCCGTGGGTGACAGGCAGGTGGGAGCCTGGGCGCGTGCAGGTGTGCTGACCCCCGGTACAAGGGCTGGGGAGGGAGGAGCGTGATAAGCAGCAGCTGGCATGGGGACGCCAGGGCACGACCATGGCAATGCCCCCTCTGGGCAGGTGCTAATGTCTGTGAGCGATTATGTGGCTTGCATTCGCAGTGAGAATCGGATAAGCCCTCTTTTGCTCTTCTCATGGAATTGGGACCGGACAGATCAGAGATGACCTGGAGATTTCATTTAGGTTAGACCAAAGGCTGAAAGAAATCTTGGGAGTAACCCCAAGACAAAGGCAACAAATTAGAATTAGAAAACAGAAGTCTGAGGTCAATGGAGGAACCAGGATGTGTTCTCCCCCCGCCCCCCATAGCCTGGGGTCACTGGATCACCTGGGCAGGGCGGGAGAGTTTCTGGAAGCCCAGGGTTGGGTTAGCCCAAGCCCTGCGGTCATTGTCTTAGGTCTGTCTCAGAGTATTCTTCTCTTTGGAAGTATCCACGGATTTCTCCAGCTTTTATTTCCCATGTAATCCGCCGTCACCCCTTTCTATTTTCCCTTCGTCCTCCTCACCACAGCCCCGAGGGCCAGATTGAAAAGATCCGGTAAACGCAGGGTTCAGATCTGCCTCCCTCACATGCTCCCAGGTAGAACTAATTGCATAGTCTCTTTTCTGTAAAAGAGGGACTTGTGTGCTTATCTCCAAGGGCTGGTATGAAGATTAAAGGAGATGGTGTTTATAAATCGCCCAGCATGGTGCCTGGGGCTCACACACCAAGCACTTCTCGTCACTTTTCTCTCTGGAACACTCTGCCCAGGTCTGCAAGGGCAACCCAGAATTAACAAGTAACAAACCTGGGGAGAATTTAAAGGTTCTAGGAGTTCGGTGCACAAAAGTTAGTTTCTTCATGGACCATGTTCTCTGACTTTTTTCCAAAATGCTCTCTGGCACGTCTCTCTGTCCCTCTATCCAGACCACTGCATCTTCCTGGTTTGGTTACTAGAACAGGCCCCTCAGGCTTGGCACTGCTCTGGGCATGCCTTTCCAGAACTAGGCTCCTGCTTTGCTGTCCTGTATTATTTCTTTTCAATTTGATGCTTTGATCTCTTGGGGCCTTGCTGATCCAGAAGGAACCACCCTTCGCAGGGTTAACCAATTTTAGATAATAAAGGCCTTCTCTGTGAGCACACCTTTCATATACAGCCCAACCAATCTAGAGCCCACACCTCTAAGCACCTCCTTTCTGGGGCTCTCACCCTCCAAACTACTGTCCTGCTGCCCTAGTGACCCCGGGGCCAGATGCTAGACAACTAGGGCCAGCCTCTGTGCCCCCACATCCACTGACATTATTCAGACCAGCCAATCCTAAGCCTGCTTACCCTGCCTTTCCTGTTCCTTCCTGGGGGAAACCCAAGAAATGTGACTGCTTGGGATTCTGGGAAAGCTGTACTAAAAAGGTGACATCATTTGGTTATAATCTCATGGCGGGTAGTAGGTCATGTGACCTAACTAAGCCCTTCAAACGCACTGCTCAACAGATGGGACAATAGAACAAGCTGGAGTTTGGGAAGGTAGAGATTATCACCTGATTTTTTTTTTTTTCCACAGGGAGCAGGTGTAATTATGATGATAAGCAAACAATGCCCTTGGCCGATTGTTCCCTGTGCCTCTACTAGGGTAACTTACAGCATCTTCCTGCAAGGGTTCCCGCATCATAACCGAACAAGGTGACTGGCCTCGTCAGCACCTTGACAACGTTAGGCTCACGAGGGAAGACGGTGGATCGGAAGCTGGGCTGTCCACCAGGTGCTTGCCTGCTCATCAGCAGTGGCCGGAAAGAGGATGGGTCGTTTGAAAATGTTCTGGAGCACGCTCACTTCTCTCTCCTAACTGCAGTTTTATGAAGCCAGGGTTGTGAGAATTATGCAGAGGGCAGTGTGAGAGAAGACATGACAGGGACACAGGCCTTTAAAAATGAGGGAGAGGGGCACCTGGGTGGCGCAGTCGGTTAAGCGTCCGACTTCAGCCAGGTCACGATCTCGCGGTCCGTGAGTTCGAGCCCTGCGTCGGGCTCTGGGCTGATGGCTCAGAGCCTGGAGCCTGTTTCCGATTCTGTGTCTCCCTCTCTCTCTGCACCTCCCCCATTCATGCTCTGTCTCTCTCTGTCCCAAAAATAAATAAACGTTGAAAAAAAAAATTAAAAAAAAAATAAATAAAAAAAAAATAAAAATGAGGGAGAAACAGTTCTAGAAATAGGAAAAAAGAAACACATCAAAGAATCATTGTAATTTGAAATCTAGAGCTTAAAAGGTTATGTAAGAAATCGCAAAACTAAATAGTCAAACAGTGCTCGGGAGAATGTGTAGCAGTGAAACAGTAAGGATCAAGGAGAGTCAGGTATTAGAATTATTAGTTTGGAGGGGGTAAAATGTTTCAGAGTCACAGGAAACTGGTGATGCTTCAGAAAGAAAGCATCCATAACAGGAATTCCTAAGTTGGCCAAACTACTTAAAGTTTAAAATGAGAAAATTTAATGGGGTGCCTGGGTGGCTCAGTCGGTTCAGCATCCGACTTTGGCTCAGGTCATGATCTCACGGTTCGTGAGTTCAAGTCCCGCATTGGGCTCTGTGCTGATGGCTCAGAGCCTGGAACTGCTTCCGATTCTGTGTTTCCCTCTCTTTGCTCCTCCCCCGCTTGTGCTCTTTCTCTCTCTCCAAAATGAATAAACATCAAAAAAACTAAAATACAATGAGAAAATTAACTATTTTGCAGTTGGGTAATTAACAGGTAGAAAACTATGAAAAACTGCGTATTCAATCAGAATCATCAAAAACCAAACGGAGTTGTTTATATGTGAACAGATTATATGTTGACTCTAGGATGCCAAGAGGGAAAAAACGGTAGTATCATCAGCCAAGTAAACAAAAAACCAGACACATATAAAAGTGAGCCCAGGTGGAAGGGCCCGAGGGAAGCCAGTTCTCACCTGGAAGTCCCAGTCCCTGCATACTCGTGCCAGAAAAGGAGTTAGGTTATGCCAGCACCACCTAGGAACTGGGTGTGTCAACCCCCAGGAATGGCCTCTGCTGGGAGCTGGTAGATTCTTCGTGCAGTGTAGAATTTATTCTTAGGTTTCTGCTAATAAGCTTTCTTCTGAGCTGGAAACGTGAGTAGCACACAAGGCGAGAAGGGAATGTTGGTGATCACAAGATCACAACTCACCACTGTGTGCTGCCCTTACCAAGGACCGGAGTACCCTAACGAAGCTGCTTTTGACCTGGAGCTTTGGCCAAGGAGACTTCGCCTTCACTGTCATTTTTTTTTAAACTTTCACAACGAAAATGTACTTATGCATTGAGTAAGTGATCATTTTTACTTAAACTATTACCTGATTTGTATATTATAAATACTCTCTCTATATATTAATTATACATTCTTGGGACTATAACCAATCCTCTGGGCCACTGGACAGCCTGTCTTATTTAACCGGTGTCTCTGCAGGTATATGTTTGTTTACAGACAGGGATTCCACACAGGTTATCGACATGTAAGCTTAACAGTGGAATGGGAAGATAAGAATTTTAGTGAACCCTTTTCTGTGCTTCTATCCCTGATATTAGTTATTGCTGCAGACACTCTGCTTTCCAAGGTCGCCCCTAACTTGTTCTGATTTCGTGTTTTTCTCTCATTTTCTCAGTCCTCTTCTCCATTTCTCCACTGATGACCCTGCCATTTACCCAGGTGGTCCACTGGAATTCGAGAACATGGGGCTCACCTGGCTTGTGCTCACACTCCATGGCCCTTATTGGTTTTGTGCTGACCTGCCCCTGATACCTGCAGCATTACCCAGGCTCCGCGTTCCCCCGCCACCTCGCTGTGCTGTCCTTTGTCCCTGCTGATCACCGTTTCCCTTCCTCCTGCCCTATCCTGAGGCTCACTATCTCATAGGCAGCCCCATGGAGCCACAGGCCAGACATGGCGCCCTTTTGCGGTGATGGCCAACACTGCCTCTTGGTCACCACGAGCTCCTGAGAAATAACGTTAGGACTTGAGTTGGCTTTAGAGGCATCATTGACCATTGTATCAAAATGGATGATACAAATGGAAAGATTGTGGGCTCTATTTATTTATTTTTTGACTTCAAATAAGTTGTCTAAGCTCTCAGAAACTCAAGGGTTCTCATCTGTAAAGTGTGTATAATAACTCTCGGATTTGAATCTTGTCATGCAATTTGCAATTCTGCATACACTCAGACACACACATGGCAAGTGGCCCTGTTGGAGATTTTGAGCTCACCTACATCCTTTCTAGCACCTCAGTCTCCGCAGGCTGATGGATATGTGGCAGCAGTCCCTTTGCCCTCGTTACCATTTCTTACTGCTCTTCCACAGTGCTGCCATTTTGGGTTGAAACTCGCATTGCAAAACGTGCAGGGTGCTCCCACCTATGACATTCAGGCCATTTGCTAGGATCCTGTAGTTTTTAAATGCAGTGTGTTGATACAGCCCATCTCTCAGAATGGTCATTCCAAGGTAAAGGATCAGAGCCGTGTCCTAACTAGGAACACCGCTGCCTCTCTCTCTTGGGACGTTAGCAAGAAACCATCTGTGATTGAGTACAATCAACAAGAAGCATCCAAAAGGTACTAAAAGAACGGGCTCCTAAACATAAACAAGAAAAGCATGGCCATTTGCACCGCCAGTGACGTCTCACTTCTGTTCCCTCTTACCATCCGTGCCTCCTTCATCGCATGAAGCGAATGTAGCCCACTGTCAGGTTTTGCCGATATTTCTCTTCAAGTCTGTTTAGATTCCCCCGGAGTCTTCTCTCCCTTGTAAGCAACTTTGGTTATAAGCAAAGTAACAGAAGCTGTGCATTCCCTGCCCCGTAGCTACATGGATGGAAGGGATGAAGAGAGTTTATCCCCGTGCGAATCTTTGGAAAACATTGCTGTAAAGCAATGAACTATGAAGACCTATTGTGTGCAAGGTATCTAGAAGTCAACCACTTACTGACACTGTGGAGCAAAAATTTACTTCAAGCAAAGTCAATGTGACCAGAAGCCTGTTTGTTGCCACTTAGTGAATTTCCGGCCCTCCCAAATTTGAAGTCACTTACAACCCCAGTGTCAATTGCTCTCGGTGGACTGGATGGTGCTGTGGTTGGGGAACCCGGAGAGCTTCATAGTTGAAAAGGACCTGATTTCCCCATCAGGGGCTCACGGTCTACTGGGAAAGAGATTAGCCAATAAGCGAAAGCCAGGACTGCAAATGAATACTTGTTTTAGAGGAGAGGGAACACTGTAATTTATTTCAGTATCTCTACTGGGGTGGATTTCAGAAGTTGAGTTTCTTCTTTTGTAGATTTTTTTTAAGCAGGTATCAAACTAACTTGATGGAAAATGTAAGTGTTGTACGACATCATACTAAAGAATGTGAGTAAATGACAATATTTATTCCCTGTGCAGGGTCACAAGAGGTAGCAGTAAGCCGTACCTCTCCCAAACACATCTGATAGGTGGGAGGAGGTTGCCTCACGGTGACTTTCTGTAATGAACTGAACAGGAGCCCACAAAGGTTCTCTGTCTTGTACTCCATTCGGGAGGACTTAAATACCAGAAAAACCAGAAGGCCCAGATCCAGCATGGCATAGCCCCAGATTGGATGTTAGCTAGCATAGCGTGACAGCTGTCATAGTAAGAGTGGCCAAACGGGAAGCCATATTTATTAGGACACTATCATCTGTAGGACTCGCCCCCCTCCATTATACATACACTCCTACGATGCCCAAAAGTCTGTGAATAGCCTCAGAAAATTTAAAGAACACCAAATATGTGAGGTTTATTAAAATTTTGCTACATTCTTCATAGTTTATAATGGATTTGAATATAATTATGAGATTTTTAAATACGAACTTTGCTTCATGATTTATCTGGGGGGTTCAGTTGACTGAACTTGAGTAAACTATTCACCACTTCATTAAAATTCAGTAGCACTGAAGGTTGGTTTCCATGTGATGCATTAAGCTGGCTATTGCCAAAGAATTGCCGTGCAATGGATTCCCCAATATGGCCTGTACCGAAAGCGTGGAGAATACCAATGAAATGCAAATTTAACAGTTCGTCTTCCATTAACAAAAAATTATTTATGTAAACACCAGGAGAAGAAACGGGCTTTCAGTAAGCAAGCTACATGCTGCTGGTTTTAAATCTCTTAGCGGAAACAGATTGCTGGCATAAACACGCATTTACTGCGGAGAGAGATGTAGAGTCTCGCAATGATGATCTCCGTTGCTCGGGGATAATGTTTTAGGAAATGGAGATTCAGTTAACGTTCTCATGAAAAGAGCTGTTGTCATTTGGAAGTGAAAATCACACCCTAACATATTTTAAAACTAGACATTTGTTCACTTTTGTTCCCTACTAGCAGCGAAATCAGGTACTGTGTTAGAGCAGATGGCACAGGAGAGGTGGGCTGCAAGGAAACTGATGTGTTCTACTATCTGCAGAACAGATACTTTTTGAAAACACTACCACGCCCCATAATACAGTCATGGACTTAAGGGCTTTGGGTGAGTCCCACTGATGTGCACCGCCTTCCATCTCCTCCACAAAATCCCTGCCACGGCGGACGCCCTCCCTGGCGTCTCTGTCGGGCTCCTCGGTCTCCTAGCACTTGCACAGGCCCAGAACCAAGTCTGCCATCACTTTCCAGGGGCTTTGTTACGGTTGAGTAAGATGGCCTTTCCAAGAGATCTCTGAGCACGGGAACACCCCTCCCGATGCCTTGCTTCTCTCATGGCGGTTACGGGCCCCGGTCTCCCGTCGTGTGGCAGCTTTGCTCAGTCCTCAGAGTAAACAGTCACTTCCTCCTGCTTCCTTCTGTGGCGTGAACATCATTTGGCACGCTGGCCCCATCTTTCCTGCTCTTCCCCGGATGCCTCCACCTGTCCCCTTCCCTCTCTAGCGCGCCCCGACCCAGCACGCCACGCCGGGAGCAGTCGGGTGTGCAAAGGCCACACGGCTCTGGGCCCCGAGGCTCAGAACGACTGTTCCTAACGCTTTTGAGAATCTAAGATTCCAGAATGTCGTCACAGAAAAATGGACACATGGGTGGACCCACTGCAAACGATTTCAGCAGGTTTCTGGGACTCCCTGCAGCGCATTCATAACCGGAGTGCCTTCTGGGCCAGCAGATAACCTCCTGACGGTTGTGTTGACATTGTGCGGGGGCAGAACCGGGAAAGCTTCTATCACCGATACCTGGGCCCTACCCCAGCAGGTGCCACAGAGCAGGGAATCGTGGCATCTAGAGCCGAAGGGTTTTCAGAGTTGTTTATTTTTAAGGGGGATATGTTTTAGAAATCAGGGTTTGAAAGAACTTTTCGGTCATGACCACACATAGGAGGTTTGTTCAGAACCCAGCTCCACAAAAAACTGCGTTTTTAAAAATTTTTTTTTAATGTTTATTTATTTTTGACAGAGAGAGCATTAGCAGCGGAGGGGCCGAGAGCGAGGGAGACACAGAATCCGAAGCAGGTTCCAGGCTTGGAGCTGTCAGCACAGAGCCTGACGTGGAGATCAAACTCATGACCTGTGAGATCATGACCTGAGCCAAAGTCGGACGCTCAACCGACTGAGCCACCCAGGAGCCCCCAAAACTGCGTTTTGTTGGGTTTTTCCTGAACTGACTTGTTGCGGCCTATTAGGCCTTTCAGGATGAAGTGCTCCTGAAATTTTAAAAACAGGACACAGAGGGGCACCAGAGTGGCTCAGTCAGTTGAGTGTCGGACTTCGGCTGAGGTCACGATCTCAGCGTTCATGGTTTCGAGCCCCATGTCAAGCTCTGTGCTGACAGCTCAAAGCCTGGAGCCTGCTTCGGATTCTGTGGCTCCCTCACTCTCTGCCCTTCCCCTTCTCACACTTTGTCTCTCTGTCTCAAAAATAAGTAAACATTAAAAAAAAATTTTTTAAAAACAAACAAAAAAAATAGTACACAGAGCCTCAGCCCCCTGGATTCTCTCTTGCCAGCATTTGTTGGACAAATAGTCTTTTGAATGGCTTAATTTGGGCATGATTCAAACCTAGTGGAAAGCCAAACAGACCTCTGTTTTGACCATTGGCCCTAATGTGTTTTTTTCTTTAATGTTTGTTTAAGGGAACTTATGGCATCTTGGAACCTTCAGAAATAACAAAGAGGGAGTAAAGGCTAAAAAAGGTTACAGTTGGGGGCATGGGTGGCTCAGTCGGTTAAGCATCCGACTCTTGGTTTTGGCTCAGGTTGTGATCTCACGGATTGTGGGTTCGAGCCCCGCATCAGGCTCTGCGCTGAGGGTACGGAGCCCGCTTGGGATTCTGTCTCCCTCTCTCTCTCTGCTCCTCCCCACCTTGCTCTCTATCTCTGTCTCTCTCTCAAAAATAAATAAACGTTAAAAATTTTTTTAAAAAAAGGTTACAGTTTCTGAGTATGCCATTTAGCCAGATAATGGAGCAAAATATTTTAAAAGAAACGTTCCATCCTGTGGCTTGGTGTGCTTAAATCTTAATTTTTTCTTCTTTTGTGATGTCTTTATCTTCATGGAGTCTTCTTTGCCTGCCCATAGTTCAGCCATCCCTGTTAGAACTCTAGTTCTGTGAGCAGTCTGTTTTGGATGCAAGTGTAGACTGGTGTTTGGATACTAATGAGGATCCTGGGAGGCAGGGGTGGAGGGGCATATCTCGTGTGTTTTCCCTGCTGGTCTAGGACAATGGGCATCAGCCCCTTCTCACACAGAACCTCTGTCTATTCCAGCCTGACAGTAAATTCAAAACCAGACTTGGATGTGTTGGAAAGAGCTGGTCAGGTTTTGTCAAGGGCAATAGCATCCTCTGTTGAATTTTACTGCAGTAAAAATTCTGATGGAGCCTTTAAAGTATCAGACCCTTTGGGGCGCCTGGGCGGCTCAGTCGGTTAAGTGTCCAACTTCAGCTCAGGTCATGATCTCACGGTTCATGGTTCAAGCCCCGCATCGGGCTCTGTGCTGATGGCTCAGAGCCTGGAGCCTGCTTCAGGTTCTGTGTCTCCCTCTCTCTGCCCCTCCTCTGCTTGTGTTCTCTCTCTCTCTCTCTCTCTCTCAAAAATAAATAAACATTAAAAAAAAAAGTATCAGACCCAAAGACTGATTCTTTGCCTAGGTTTGAGGGGGCAGGGGTGGGTGGCAGGCACTTGTCATTTACAGATGTGTTTTCCGGCCCCCTCTTCCTTGCAGGTTATGGCCACACTGTGCCCTTGTCAGATGGAGGTAAGGCCTTCTGCATCATCTACTCGGTCATCGGCATCCCGTTCACCCTCCTGTTCCTGACGGCAGTGGTCCAGCGTGTCACCATCCATGTCACCCGCAGGCCTGTCCTCTACTTCCATGTCCGCTGGGGCTTCTCCAAGCAGGTGGTGGCCATCGTCCACGCCGTTCTCCTCGGGTTTGTCACCGTGTCCTGCTTCTTCTTCATCCCGGCGGCCGTGTTCTCCATCCTGGAGGATGACTGGAACTTTCTGGAGTCGTTTTATTTTTGTTTTATTTCCCTGAGCACCATCGGCCTAGGGGATTACGTTCCTGGAGAAGGCTACAATCAAAAATTCAGAGAGCTCTATAAGATTGGGATCACGTGTGAGTAGCCAGGCTCCTGGACCCTACTTCCTTGGCCTCTTTTGCTATTCCCACACCCCTCCTCACCTACCAATGAGGAGTCATTCATAAAAGCCCTGATCTCTTTTTCACCGATAAATCTGCAAACTCTTTATGCAGAAATCTTACTGCTGAGACTTACTTTTTCCCAGGTACTTAAAACTGCTGATCAGTTTCTTACTAATAACATGACTGATCAATTCCCTACTAATAACATTAAAAATTACAGCGTAAAAATGCACCACACAAAATATACTGGATTACCAACTTTTAATTAAAAAAAAAAAGTTGCTATTTTTATCAAATGTTTTAAGTTCCAGAAAACTAGGGCTACAATGTAGCCCATTAGCAGTCGATCGTGTTTTTCAATTTACCAGGAAAATCTTAAATTCGGATGGCCAGTGGTTTACAATTTTTAAACAGTTTTTTAAAATTCGGTATGATATGGAAGGGCACCTGAGTGGCTCTGTCGGCTAAGCGTCTGACCAGCTCAGGTCATGATCTCACGGTTCGTGAGTTCGAGCCCTGTGTCAGGCTGTCTGTTGTCGGCACAGAGCAGGCTTCGGATCCTCTGTCCCCCTCTGTCTCTACTCTCCCTCTGCACATTCTCTTTCTCTCTCTTTCTCCCAAGGTAAATGAGTAAGAACTTAAAATTCAGTAGGATATGAAGAACTTAGAAATTCTCAATTTTTGTGTGCTCCTTTCTTATCTTTTGCATCTTGATGTATAACAGTTTGCATTTCTGCTGTCTCAAGATTTTTTCAAGACTTGACTCATGTCGTGTCTCCTAGGAAATCGTAATAGATGCTCTGTCCTGGCCCTGTCTTGTAGTCTTAACCTGACAACATGCTTCGTTGAATTATGTATATTTTCACAGCTCCATTAAACCACGGGCTCCCCCAGGACAGAGACTTCCCTCACAAACCCCAATGCTTTGAACAATGCCTGGCTACCATACGAGTTCCATAAATATTCACCAAGTGGTTACAAGGATGATTTCATATTTCCTCCAGTTACCGTAATTATTTTCAATGTCCACATAATGTTCCATCCCTGGCTATACCATAATCTAACCGTGCCATGGGGGCATTATAAATAACACTACAGTAAATATTTTTGTACGTTTACACTTTTTCTACTTTGCTGTCTTTCCAAGAAGTGGGATTGACGGCCCAAAGTGAATATGCCTGTCCTGTGACTCACAGAACACAGTGACCCGGTGCTTTCCGAATGGCATTATGAGCTCAGACCGTTCCCAGAATTATGTGGGCGTAACGGTTTCCACTCTCACAGGGTGGTATAGACCCGTAGCATTAGGGAGGGTCTTGTTGCACGTGGTACCTCTGGTAAACATTATCTCAACTTTTTTTTTTCACCCATCAGGTAAATATTACCTCCTTGTTTTAATTTAATTTGTTTATGACTCCGAGAAGTTGAGTGTTTCTGAGATTGTGTTTGCTAGCTCTACTTTTCTCTTGGGTTTATAGTCTTCTCGTAAATTCTGCCCAACTGTCGCACGCCTCAGTTTTTCACATGACGCTAAATACTTTCGGATCATCTTCACACTCGTAACAACATGAACCGGGTTTTCTGGAGCCGTCTACATAGCATATGTGCTGACCGGAGCAAAAGAATATTCCAGAGGCATATTGGGTTGTGGATAGGGTAGAATCCCACAGTTTTTACCTGAAACCCCATGGATATTTTTGCCAGTGCTTGATCAAGGCTTCACTAAACACTAGATAAAGGAAAAGGAGGGGAATTGTCAATGAGTTCAACAATGTCATTGCTATTTCTAAAATATACCATGCTGTCATCAAAACTTAATAGCCAAATTCTAAAGATGCTAGAACCACATCTCCGTGCATTCTTGAGATGGTCCGCCTCCTCGTTCCCACTATGCCGCTCCTTCTAGCCCGCTCATTTGTTTCCTGACAGTCCTCAAGCATTTTACCAGTAGGCCATGAAATTGGAATTTTTGCTATTTTTAGTTTTCATTTCCACTTTCCTGTTCCTTTCCATGATGGATTTTTTTTTTTTTCTGGAAACCGATTTTAAATGTGTAGGAACTGAGTTAAAAGCACCATTTCCCCCTCACCGAATTCAAAGAACACCACTCAACCTGAATCAACGGGTTATCTTCTATTTCGGAGTAAGAAGCTGGTAGAGTCGACCGGTGAGTGTGGTCCGTGTGGCCCCAAAATAAGTGTCCCACAGTGGACAGCTCAGTGGGCAGCTGGATCCCGGTCAGGTGCAAATCGCCACACGCCAAGACCTGTTCCCTGTCTGCATCCATTCCTGGAAGGATTTTCAGTTAGCTTATTTCTCTCGCTACACTTCTTATTCGGTAGTGGAAATACTGACACGAGTATTGAGTGCTTAAGAAAGCGTCAGCCTCTGTTCTGAGCACTCATGGCCATCAAAAAGTCTTCTGATGTGTGTCACTGGCTTTTTGAGAGCCGCTGATTATGAGGCCGAGGTGGAGAGCCCTTCCCCCGGCACGTTACCCTTGTGTGGCAGGCATTGCAGGATGCTACTTCCCTTTAACGATGCCAGGTCAACCCCATCTTTTTGTTTCCTCAAAAATTACACCCTGGGATCCTGAGCATCCCACGTTTGCACAAGGGTAAGTCGTTCTTCATTTTCCTGTGGGTAACCCGTCTTGGAGCCATGGACCTCAGAACGTTCCTAGAAATTCAGAAAGCGGCAATGACTTGATTTCACGCACACGCTTTCCGTGGCGTCCCTTGATTCATCCGTGAGTCGATCCCACTGAGACACTTTTTTTTTTTTTCTCACTCAGGTTACCTTCTGCTTGGCCTCATTGCCATGCTGGTAGTTCTGGAAACCTTCTGCGAACTCCACGAGCTGAAAAAATTCAGGAAAATGTTCTACGTGAAGAAGGACAAGGATGAGGATCGAGTACACATCATAGAGCACGACCAGCTGTCCTTCTCGTCCATCGCAGACCAGGCAGCCGGCCCGAAGGAGGACCGGAAGCAGAACGAGCCTTTCGTGGGCCCTCAATCCTCTGCCCACCCCGACGGCCCCGCAGGCAACTAAGGGCTTTGCCGTGTTGTCTGGGAGCAGCCGGGTGAGGGCAGCGAGCAAGACCCTTTGTCTTGTTTATTTGTATGAGAACGTAGGCACCAAGATGGTATTTTAACAAATACCTACTGTCCAAAATATTTACAAAAAAAAAAACAAAACAAAAAACAAAAACAAAAAACAAACACACAAAAACCCCCCCAAATAACAGAACAAAGGAAGCTTTTACTCTGGAGGACTGTCTAATATCCGAAGAAATGGGATGTGTACCTATGATTCCCATGGGACAAAATTACCTAGACTTTGCTAATGGGTGAAGAATACTTGAAGAAGTGTGCTGCGGTGGAGAGAAGTGGATTTTATATTTTTAATTGGGGATTTGGGGATTTGCATTTAAATCGTTTTAGCTGATGGCTAAATAGAACATTTATATTTAAAAGCAAAAACAAAGAGAGAGAGAGAGAGGCATAGAGATGTGTTTTATAAATAAGTTTATGTGTACCAGTCTGCATGTGCCCATCCAAGATCATTATTTTTGTAGAATCTAACTTAAAACTATTTATAATGAATAGGTTGCCATTAACTGTGTACAAACAAGTCCAAATATGTTTATATCTTGTACATAGAGGGTTTAGGTCACCAGATCTCAGCATACTTCTTAACCCAAGATTGTAGATACTTTTCCTTTTGATTTCTCTTTATACTGAAGAATCGAGAGTTGCTACAATAAAATAAGGGAAATAATACACTTAAGAGTGAGTTACTGTCATATTCTACAATAAATGTTTCTACCCTTTGCATTGGAATGATACCAGATGTCTAAAATGTCTGTAAGCGTTTCTCCGGAGGTGGACAAACAATGAAGAATATGATTTGTAAAGGAAGTTATTTTGTGATTCGTAGTCACCTAGTGCGAAAGCCCAGATCGTGAACACAGAAGCCCCAGATGAACAGATGCTGGCAAATTAATCAGAGAGTTTTTAATTTGCAAGCTGACATCAATAAAAATCCTAGCTGGTTGCAATCTTTATGCTTTAATGTATCAAGGAAAGCTCTCGTCTATGCAGATAATATGTAAGGACTCCTTTATAGAAACCATTACGGCAACATGTAAGTGATACACACAGAACACTTAAGAATTCTAGAAGAGAGGGGCGCCTGGTGGCTCAGTCGGTTAAGCATCCAACTTCGGCTCAGGTCGTGATCTCACAGCTCGGGAGTTCGAGCTCCGCGTCGGGCTCTGTGCTGACAGCTCAGAGCCTGGAGCCTGTTTCAGATTCTGTGTCTCCCTTTCTCTCTGCCCCTCCCTCGCTTGTGCGCTCTCTCTCTCTCTCTCTCTCTCCAAAATAAACATTAAAACACTTTTTTTGTAGTGAGAATTCTAGAAGAGAAAAAGACCCTGCATGACAACTGATGCCCAGTGACCCCCTCACCTGCGTCTTCTCTCCCATGGGTACCTGCCTGGGAGGTGGTGCTCGAGATGTTGATAGAAATCTGTGCCCCGCTCATGAGGCAGCTGAGCAGCGCGTCCTCACCTCGGGGACGTCCCTCAGAAACATCTCCATGACGTGCACCCTGAGCACACAGTTACCAGCCTTGCCCTGCTGGCTGCTGGCCTTACATGAGCAGGGCCTTCGTTGTAGGAGATCCCATCTGGCCTCAGAGCAACAAAGCTGTAAGAAGGATGTATCTTGGCTCCAGAGCTTCGGTGATGCTCTCAGTAGACCCCCCCCCCTTTCCAGTGTTCAGTTCCAAACGTGTTCTTCTGTTTTTCTGGATCTGGGTGATGCTGGGTGATCCAGTAACACGTTTCTGTCTGCACCCCATGCTGACCATGTCCCCATGGTGGAGACTGCCCTTAGACGGGGTTGGTGATCGGTTAAGGAGTGGAATAGAGACTCTTTAGAAAATAGGGACATGCGTCAAGGACCTGATCGGGTCTGGAAAGTTCGCTGTGACCACAGTGCTTGGTATGGTGTAGGGGTGTTGAAGGATAAAAATTGCAGAAACGGATTTTACACGGGGAGAGTGTCTTTATATTCAATGCGGGGAAAAATAACTCAGGTGCCACCACCGCTTGACTAATCTGAGTGACGAGTCCAAACTACAGAGAACGAGAAAGAGCAGAACGGGAAAACTTGGAATCAGGATGCCGTCAAGTATCGAAGTGTCAAGGTCATTTTCAAAGCTTTTATGAAGCTGCAGAGAAGACACCCTTAATGCCCTTCAAATTGCTTTTGTTGTTTCTAATGTGAAGCAGGGGGTCCAAACGTGGGGGGCAAGTTTTGTCTCCCGCACCCTTTTGGATGCAAACTATAAGGCAGAGTATCTTTTCTATGCTTGTCTTTTGTCCTTGGCCAGTGGGCAGGTGCTGCCCTGTGGTCCTGAAGGCGGAGCGAGCTGTCAATCAGAGAACGGGGGCAGGACAAGCAGCGTGCAGCAGGCCAGCGCGGCACCTGCCAATGCTGACCTTGGAACCCTCTAGTTGGAGGCGAGCGAGGGTGCAGCTAGAAGTGGAAGTGAATACTAGCAAAGACGACTGGGAGTGATGAGTAGAGGATAAGCCCAAGGATCCAGCTCTTGTGCAAGAGTGTTCTAAATTGAGTTCTTAAGAATCTTGGGGCGCCTGGGTGGCTCAGTCGGTTAAGCATCTGACTCTTGGTTTTGGCTCAGGTCATGATCTCATGGTTCTGGAGTCCAAGCCCTGCATCAGTCTCTGTGCTGACAGCATTGAGCCTGCTTGGGATTCTCTCTCTTTCTCTCTGCCCCTCTCCTGCTCTCTCTCTCAAAATAAATTAAAAAAAAAAAAAAAAAAAGAATCCTGTAGAAGGCCCTCGGGATAGAGAAGTGGCAGAGACCCTTGTCCTTCAAGGACAGCACTCCTGTGTGTGAGTGTTAAGTTACGTGTGTCCAATAGGTAGGTTGACTTCGGTGCAGCAGATACGCTCAGTGTGAGCAGAGAACAGCGTGTGGGTGGAGGAAGCATTCTTACCCTCCCAGAAGTCAGAGGCACCGCATAGGCTAGGAGCAGCCTCCAAAAGGAGGTAATAAAGGAAATACACAAAACAGACGTTTGGCCCAGATGACTCCGTGTATGAGACTGTAGTCTCCGTATGCCCCCAGGAGATTTAGAATGCCATATGTTCAAAAGTTGAAGAGGAAGATGCGTGGGTGGGAAAAGGGAAAGCTTTCCAAACAAATAAATATGATGTGACTTAAGGAAAAAACGTCTGGGAGTTATCAGATTAATAAGACACGGAGTCACTTTTCTCACCTGACAAAATCATGCCCACACTCCACAAACCAGTCTTCTGTGCCTTTTGGAAAATGGATGGGGAGATACTTAGAAATCTGGAGACGTCGAAATAACTGAAAGATTCAACGCAAAACCTTTTAAACCCTTTAAAGCTGTCAGTAGTACGATGTCTTCGTGAAAGCGGCAGAACTTTGCTTGGAATAAGAGTTTGTTTTCAAGTTGGCCCAACAAGCACGCCCTGCAAGGTGACCGTAAGATTAGCTGTCTCCTACTCAGAATGCAGTGAGCAGGGCTTCGTGATTGTGTGGCGTATGATACAGCCATCCCATGCCGAGGAGGGCTGTGATAAATACTGATATCCTCGAGTGAGGAAACCAGTCCTCTGGGATCGAGTTTCCGAAATGCGTACGTGGTCAACCGGATCATGCCTTGGCAAATTTAGAAACGAAACTTCCTTGTGATGCCGAGCCTGAAATCATACGGAGCTCAGCTACGTATTTGTTGCTGCCCAGTACAATTTTCAACCTGTCTCTTTAACAATTTTAAAGCTTTCCCCATAGTGATGTATTCTTTTCCAAGCGCTCTACTTTATGAAAATTGGGTGCATCCGAGTGTTTTGTGTGAAGGCAAAACATGAAATTGTTTGCTGAAGACAACTTTCCAAACATTTACCTAATAGGTATCGTCAGGCCAACTCAGCTTTCTAAAATACAGTAAGAATGCAGCGTGTGGGTGGCTCAGTCAGTGAAGCTTCCGACTCTAGGTTTTGGCTCGGGTCCTGATCTCATGGTTCGTGGGATCGAGTCCCGCATCGGTCTCTGTGCTAACAGCACAGGCCTGCTGGGGATTGTCTCCCCCTCTCCTTCTACCCTTCCCTCAACTCGCTCACATGCGCTCTCTCTCTCTCTCTCTCTCTCAATAAATAAACATATAAAGCAAAACAGAGTAAGGAACCCAGAAGTAAAACTGTAAGTATTTTCACAGCCTGGCAGTGAAGCACATTTAATAAGCTAGCCCCTTTTCTTCCCTCATAGCTTACCCACACTTTGCACACCGCTCCGATAAAGTGACTGCTCTGGGTTCGAACCCACAGAGAATACAGGAGAGCAATGCTACCCAATAGTTCTCAACGTAGGAGTTAGCGTACTCTTCGTGTTGTAATTTTTGGTGGCAAAAGAATTATAAGTCTCGGTGCAAATTGGCAGGAGTCACTGGGCAGTCCTTACCTTAGGCAGCCTTAAAGTTAATGCCGGGGCTCTGTGCCTCTAAAAGCGTCCATGGTTCCTGCACCCCCCGCTTGGATCCCCTGTGCCACCTGCTTGGAGAACCACGTGTTGACAGCTAGTAAGTGCACTGAGAAGGGCTGTTGAGAGCCTAACATTGAAAGGCAGACTCAGACTCAGAAAGGAACTGCCTCACAGAGCCCTCCCAGGCAGGGGCAAACAGCCCCCAGGATAGCTAGCACATTTGTTTGTTCATGTTATTTCAATATTGTAATTTTCCTAACAACGTTCAACTACTGTTTGCCTATAAAATGATTAAAATTAGGTTTTTTAAAGATTTTAAGTAATCTCTACAGACAACGTGGGGCTCGAACTCACAACCCTGAGATCAAGAATCGCACCCTCCACTGACTGAGTCAGCCAGGCTTCCCTTAAGAGGTTTGCTTTTCTTTCTTTCTTTCTTTCTTTCTTTTTTTTTTTTTTAATGTTTATTTATTTTTGAGAGAGAGAGATAGAGTGTGAGCGGGAAAGGGGCAGAGAGAGAGGGAGACACAGAATCCGAAGCAGGCTCCAGGCTCTGAGCCGTCAGCACAGAGCCCGACGTGGGGCTGGAACCCACGAGCCACGAGACCATGACCTGAGCTGAAGTCGGACACTTAACCAACTGAGCCATCCAGACACCCCAAGAGGCTTGCTTCTTAAATATAACTTCCACTGTCTGAAAACTTCATTTAGGCTAAATCTCTCATTTTTCAGCATGAGATAGCAAGGTTGTGAATGTATTGCCTTGCTGTCATTTACCTGACCACTAAAAACTTCTATAAATAAATTAGATATTATTTATTTTTAGTTGGAGAAATTGAGTTCTGAGGGCTTTTTTCATCCTCTTCCATTATTTATATAAATTATGATCATTATACGTATATGGTCACACATATACCTCAGCACTTCCTTTCCATTTTTTTTTTTTTTTTTTTTTACTTTTTAAAAAATGTTTATTTATTTATTTTGAGAGAGAAAGAGAGAGCGCGTGCACAAACGGGAAGGGGCAGAAAGGACAGCGAGAATCCCAAGCGGGCACAGAGCCAGACGCAGGGCTCAAACTCATGAACCATGAGACGATGACCTGTGCAGAAATCAAGAATCGGTTGGACCCAGCCGCTTCATTTCCATTTCTAAGCCGTGGCTGGAAATCCAGAGCCCATTGGTGGTGAGATATTTAATTTCCCAGAGTCCATAGGTGCTCAAAGACATCAACATAATTTACCCGAAACTCCTGCATCACTTTGTGCTTGCTCTAAACATTATGGCTTTAAAATGCTACATTAACGTGGGAGGAGTGCCCTTTTTATGTCCTCACTTGCATGATGAAAGCCTTCCTCGGTGCCTTTGTTACCAACTTGGTACCTACCAGGTGGTGATTGCAATTTAGGACAATGTGAACTTAACATCGGGACTAAGCCTGTGGCCACCCATTTGGCAGTGACCAAGCTAGATTTTAAAGGTCACTGCATAATTTATGGCACGAGCTAGCAGTTAGAACTCTCTGACAACGTAAAATAATAGACTGCCTTTTTTTTTTTTTTTTTTTTTTTTTTTCACGGTCTATCATTTTCTCTGTGCTGCTCCCTCTGAATCTGGGGAGGTAAGAGACCAGGCTGCCCTGGGTGCCCTTGTCTTGGGTCAGAGAGCAGCAGAGCCCAGGGCCAGGCCAGACGTTGACTCCACACGTCCCTGTTGGTGACCCGTTCCTAGGAAGGGACGCTCCCTGGAGAAAGACGAGCCCCGTATATCAGCCCGCGGGAACCTGGCTGTGCCATCAGGGACATGTTTCAGATCACTGTGGAGGGACTTTAAGAAAAGAGCCAAATAACCTATATTTAAAATTGTTTCTTTCTGACTGATCTGCATTACTTGGGTCTCTGAATCTCAAGTTTTCATGGCTGCATCTAAGGCAGAAGGAAAAGAGGTATCTTATGCATGTTAGGAGGAGTATCAGGTCAAGTGGCTGTTAATAGCTCTTTACCCAGGTGGTAAAATAGCAAAATCACGTGGGCTTTTTCCCCGCGTCCGTAACGTGTACGTAACGTAACATACGTGACGTGAGAATCCCCGTCCCTAAATCCCCCTGGAGCGGCAGATTGCTGAGAAGGGGTGCGTGTGACGGTCATCTCCTGCCAGCTTTACCTGTGAGCTAACAAGAAAGATGCTATCCTTGGAGGCGGAGAAAGAATGAGGCGTTCCCCTGAGTAAGTTACAGACTATTTATGCAGAAAAGAAAAAAAAAAAAATCCAATTTAAGCTACCAAAAATCATCTGAAAGCCTAGACTTCCCGCGTTTCTTTTTCAATTTATCAGAAGCAGGGATTAAAACTCAGTATCACAACAAAACTGTAAATAAGTCAGTGTCACAGTGAGTCATTCATTACCTGTAGAGGTAAATAGATGGGCTCTCTGGGTGTATGAAAAATTCAAGAAAATTTGACATCATTGGCACGCTTAAGTTTTGGACCCTTCCTACCAGTTTTGCACGTGGCTCACGCCTCTCCGCCCAGATCGCCCGTGGAGCCCCCAGTTCATGCAAAGAGGCTGTGAAGGGGTCGCGGTTAGGAGATGTCCCCTAGTCTGGTTCTAGAAGGAGCTTGGTTCTTGTGGAAACAGGTGAACCTAAGGGCTGTGTGCAGGTGTTAGAGCTCAAGGGCTACCCGGGGGCGTTTCCGGGGGGCGTAAGGAGATGGTGAATGCAAAGCAATGAGCCAGTAGTGCCTGGGGCTTCCGTGGCAAACTCTTTCGTGACTGTTAGCTGCTACCATTACAACCAATTGTAGGCATTTTCCTACATTTTCCTAAAAGGCAAGATGACAGCTAGTGCTATAGAAGTGATGGACGGTGCAGGTTCTCCAGGAAGTCACCTGCTCTTTTATGTGGAGAATAAACACACACCAGTTAGCAATACAGGGCCATAAAATTCCAATGCGATGTGGTATCTGGCAGATAGAAAATGATAATGAACTCAGAGGAGGAGGAGGTCCCTGGGAGCGGGGGTGGATATTGTCAAAAGTCCAGAAACCGGGAAAAATAAAACCGGGTAAGTAAACTCGTATCTGGGAGGAGTTTGTTGTGCGTAAAACAACCTGGGAGCTTTCGAACCCAAAACTGATACGAGGCATGACGTCGCAGAATGGCGTAGAAAATGAAAATGAGGAGCCGCTTAGCCTTCACGATGATGGGTTATTACGATGGAGGTTTCCAAACGGCAGGTGGTTGGCGAAGAGTGGTTATCTCATACCAATTTAGCAAGAGGTTTAAGTTTCTTTAGTGATTGCCAGAGGCATTTACAAGAAATAACCTAAGTTTTACCAACGTTCTTGACATAGACAAGTGTTAGCTCTTGGTTTAAATGGCTCATGTGGTTTAAATGTTGTTGTCCGCTCAGGGAATTTTCAAGCCTGGTCTCCATTTTGTATTTCACTTTAGGAGTAGGAAAGGTTTTGTGGGGCAGCTGGGCCTTGGAGACTGAGGGTAAGGGTATTTTAGGTGGCCAGTGTAAGCCAAGATGCGAGCCTGGCCGGGCAGCCCGTAGAATGGGGCTCTCGTGATACAGGGTTCTTGGCTCGAGGCACAGGTCCTGCCCCCCAGGCACAGCTTTCTCTGGTCATGGGGTTGTGGGAAAGCTGCTGCTAACCTCAGTCGGCTCACTTCCTAGCTGGGGAGAATAGTACCTTCTTTGGGGATGTAAGGGTCCTAGCGATTTCTTGAAAAGTACTTAGTGTAGCACCTGGCACATGATCCATCATAATAAAATTTAGGTGCCAGTATTATTTAATAACCATTCTGAATCCCGACATTGAAATGCTTCTACATTCAGCTTGTTTCTTACATAATAATGATATGGGTAACTACGTATGATGAGGGATAATGAGAAATATTAGGTAGGGTGTTTTGAAAACTTCATCAAAGGGCCTGTGCACTCTGAGAATTAGAACACAGACACCGAAGGCGTGGTGCTAGGAAGGTTAGCACAGGCTAGACCACAGGAAGGGCACTGGAGCTGGGTAGGACGGCTGGGACCCTGTCACAGTCCTAAGACATGTGCCGATTGAACAGGACCTAAAAGGAAACAAAGGAGGAGGAAAGAAGCGGTAAGGGAATACAGCCAGAATACTTTCAAGGGATATTAACATGACTACCTACTCATAAAAGTTATAATGAAGAAGCGGACAAAAGCTTATAACCCAAACCCAAAATCATGCTCTAAAATCAGTCGGGATGGCTGTTACCAAAAGGCAAGAAATAACTAGGGGAAGCAAGGATGTGGAGAAAAGGGAACCCTGTGCATTGTTGGTGCGAATGTAAATTCGTGCAGCCCCTGTGGAAGGCGGTATGAAGGCTCCTCAAAAAGTTTAAAAATAGAGCTGCCACATGATTCTCAATTCCACTACTGGGTATCTGAAGAAAATGAAAACGCTAATTTGAAAAGATGTATGTACCCCCTGTTCATTGTAGCATTATTTATAATAGCCAATACATGGAAAGAACCCACGTGTCCATCAGTGGATGAATGGATAAAGAAGATGTATGTATATATCCCATGGAATATTACTCGGCCGCGAAAAAGGAATGGAATCCTGCCATCTGCGACAACACGGATAGAACTTGAGGGCATTATGCTCAGTGAAATAAGTCAGACAGAGAAAGACCAATGTCAAGATGATTCCGCTGATACGTGGAATCTAAAAAACAAAATAACCAAACGAAACCTAGACTTACAAGCACAGAGAACAGATGGGTGGCTGCCCGAGGGGAGAGGAATTGGGGGGTAGGCAACATGGGTGAAAGGGGTCAAGAAGCAAATTTCCACTTATAAAATAAGTAAGCCACGGGATGACTTATTAATAATAATAAATATGGCGGCTATAGTCATAATTGCATTCACTTTGTATGGTGACAGATAGTAACTAGACATCTTGTGAGCATTTCACAGTGTGAACCACTATGTTGTAATAAGATATCGTATGTCAGTTATTCCTCAATAAAAACAGACCAACAAGTAAGAAGGATAGAAGTACAAGCTGAGAAGGGAAGATGAGTTTGGTTTGTGACAATGCTGGGTTTGGGACAATGCAGACCTTCCCAGGGATTGAATGATAGAAGGTGTGCAAAAGACCTAGTATGGTGCCCATTTGGAAGGAAGGTATCAAGACGCAGAAAGTGGTCAAAGTGTCGACTGCTGGAAAATTCCAAATGGGCTAAACAAAAGGACATTGGATTTAGCGAGCAGGTGGACTTGGCGGCTTTGTGAAAGCAGAATTGGGATAAAGGGACAAGCAGAGGCTGTCAGTGGGATAAGGGGATGAGGAGAGGCTGTCAGTGTAGACACCCAGAGTGAAGGGGTGGTGGCCTTAATGTCTATAACGCGGTGGGTCTGATCCACTTTTTAAATGGTATATATGAATAATTGGAAACGAAAGACATATACCCACCTGTGCCTTCTGAAATATTCAGCCATAATCTAAATAACGTTTTGTATCCTGCATAAAATTCCAGTTTTACACACACACACACACACACACACACACACACACACACACACACGACATCTAATGCCAGTCATTTTATTCTTATGTGGCTAGAGTCTTAATTTTAGGGAGCCAATTTGGTAAAATGATGGCTAATTACAGAACCAACTTCATCTACAGCTCTTTTATAGTAATGCATTATACTACACATTTTATTTTTATTCCACTCGATGTAACCGGTGAAGGTTATTTGGCAAATGCATCCAATTCCAGAATGACTTCTCTACCCAAGAGACCTCATGGACGAAGTGTTAGTCCTATGACCGCCTGGGTAGACCCAGATTTGGAGGTTGTTGTCCCCGGGTCCCACAGTGAGCTCTCACACTTCAGGCGAGGGACCTGATCCCAGTGACGATCAGTTTCAAATCAGTTACCACGAGGGAAAGAGTTTCCCACATAATTCTGAAACAACATTTGCTTGTGCCTACTTAAATGTGACAGTTTATAACCTCATATGTCCAGGTAATAATAAACCAGCTATCAACTAGGAATTTTTTTTAACTGGCTCTTGCTTCGAAATGATAATTAATGCTCGCTACAGTTACACTGGGACTATTCAGAAGATTTCAGTGCCTTTGGAATCATTAAAGAAAGATGAAATCGCATCCGGTAGAGTAGCTCTGCATGAGCCTACTGCACAGTGATGTTTTGGTAATGACTATTCTTGGTTACTCCATTAAATTTACACACCATTCCCCAACTGCATCTACATAAAATAATGGTGCAAATATGTACTGTGGTAAACAGTTCTTAAAGTTGGTCGATAGTGCGTACGTATGAACTGCGATATCTCTGATTTTCTTTCTTTTAGTGGATATTTGTAGGTGAACAACCCTGGAAGGAAGACACTGTGTTTTCATCTGTAGATATGCCAAGATGGCAGGAGAGATTTCTTCTTCCTCCTCTCAAAATGCTAGGTCTGTGTGCTAGGTGATGCCAGGCTGGCTACTTATCACTTTCACATTTTTTTAAGTTTATTCATTTATTTGGAGAGAGAGAGAAAAAAAAAATGGGGAAGGGACAGAGAAAAAGGGAGCCAGAATCCCTAGCAGCCTCCACGCTATCAGTGCAGAGCCCAATTCGGGACTTGGACTAACGAACCGTGAGATCATGACCTGGGCCAAAATCAAGAGTCAGTCTCTTAATGGACTGAGCCACCCAGGGGCCCCTCTCTTCTGCATTTTAATTTATTCCTCCTTAGATGGGGTGCCTGGGTGGCTTAGTCAGTTAAGCGTCCACCTTTGGCTCAGGTCATGATCTTGCAGTTTGTGGGTTTGAGCCCCGTATTGGGCTCTGTGCTGACAGCTCAGAGCCTGGAGCCTGCTTTGGATTCTGTGTCTCCCTCTCTCTTTGCCCCTCCTCTGCTCATGCTCTGCCTCCCTCTCTCTCAAAAAAAAAAATAGATAAACATTAAAAATTGTCTTAAAATTTATTCCTCCTTGGGGCGCCTGGGTGGCGCAGTCGGTTAAGCGTCCGACTTCAGCCAGGTCACGATCTCACGGTCCGTGAGTTCGAGCCCCGCGTCAGGCTCTGGGCTGATGGCTCAGAGCCTGGAGCCTGTTTCTGATTCTGTGTCTCCCTCTCTCTCTGCCCTCCCCCGTTCATGCTCTGTCTCTCTCTGTCCCAAAAATAAATAAAACGTTGAAAAAAAAAATTTAAAAAAAAAAATTTATTCCTCCTTAGAATGGAACAAAATACCAATGGTCTCCACATTTATTGGGCACATCATCAATCACCATTATTTAAATATCCATTAGACATGTTTATAAGGGGTGGGAATTGGTAGAAAAGTAAGTTATTTCTTTGGTGGAAGTGCAAGGGGGAAAGGGGACCATTGAAGACCTGTGACACTTAGGACAGAGGCACAGCACTGACATGAGCTACATGGTGAGGAGGGGATACTCTTATTTTCATTGTCTTGGTCTTTAGTGTGAAAATGAAATGCACCCATGGAGCCAAATATCCTAGTTGCCAAAAAAACAAAAACAAAACAAAAACAAAAAAACACAGGATCTTTGCATTTCAGATTCTACCCCAAAAGCTTGCGTTGGAAAAGATTGTAGAGATCAGATCGCCTCACTGAGGACTGAACTGTAGAAAGCCCAGTGCTGTTCCTTGCACACAAGAATATTCCCAAGCTTCTCTTTGTCCCTCCACTTCTCCACATGGATCAGACTCAACAGGGTGACACGGAGCACACCATGTTCTGTGCAGTGTTGGCCCGGATGGATCATTCTTTCTCTGACCCAGGTCAGCCCATGATTCCCACTGAGCCTACGGCTTTGAAAGGACACAGTCGTTCCTTCGTAAAGTAGCACCTAATGTGAGATAACATATCACACAACATATCACATGGTGTTATATGTTCAAATGGCAACAGAGTGAGCTAGACCAGAGTGTCCTGAGATGAGGAATCTGGACAGACCTGCTGGGTTATAGGAAAGACTGACGCTGTACAAAAGTAGGTCAGAAATCAGAGGCTTGAGGTAGCAAAGGAGTGGTAGGACCTAAGACTTAGGAGCAGATAACCTAACCCAAAGTCAAGGTCTGTCTCCTCACTTAAGAGCAAGGAGGCTAGTGACATAATTCCAACCAATCCCTGCCAAACAGACCACCAGGTGAGCCAGAAGTGATGGTGAACTCTGTCACCATCAGGGTCAGTAAAAGTACTGGGGAATATTAGGCTCAGGGTGACCAGATGCCCCGGTTTTCCTGGGACTGAGGGTTTTACAGAGATGTAGGGCTTTTGTTGCTAAAACCAGGACAGACGGCCCTTGGCAAAGCCTGAAGGTTGGTCACTCAGCCTGGATTCATTTATTCTTCAACCAGCATTTATGGAGATCCTGGACTGTGCCAAGTACTACACTAAGCACTCGTAAAACAGTAATATGTTATCCTCAAGAAGCTTGCACTGTGGAGGCCAAGAGAGGTGTTGACTACATAGCACACACACCGTAGTGGACGCTGTCGTGGGCAGCCCAGGACCCCTTCCAGAGCCTGAAGTGTTGCCAGCCGATGGCTCACCGCCAAGTCCTTCAGTTGTTGTCCTGCATTGCAAAAGCTGCCTTGCCCAAGGTGCCACCTGCTCCTTGGAGTCTCTCCGATGACGGTCAATGCCAGGTTCAAAGGCCTAGCCCTCTTGCCCCATTCCAGACAAACTCCAAGGGCTATCTTAGCCACAGCCCCACCCCCTGTAACCACTCACCAACATACTTCTCACAAACAGACTTCCGCGGCTCAGAGCCAGCCTCCCAGGGAAGCCAGCCTAGGACCAAGGGCTAGAGTGGCAACCGTGCAGATGACCTGAAAGAAAGGTGCACGGTGCCCTGGGAGCCCAAGGGAGAGACTTGACGTAGGCAGGGTTTGAGAATGAGCAGGAGCTCACTATGTGGACAAGGTGCGGGGGCGGGGGGGACGGTCCAGCCAAGGTAGGGACCACAAAGACGGTCATGAGGGATGAGTATGGCCACAGCAGAGAAAGTGAGGGTGGGGGCATGGTGGGAGCCAAGGTCAGAGGGGCAGACCCAGGGGGAGGTGAAGGAGCAGCGTCTGTGGCCTGAGTGCAGTGAGAGGTCACAGAAGAGTTCTAGGCTGGCAGGTAGCAGGATCCTGTCCAAGTGCAGGAAATCAAATTCACTTCGATGAGAGCTGGTAGCAAGCAAGAAAAGTCCAGGACCCTGGCCTGCTTCTAGCTTCTTCCTGCTGCCCAGGGTCAGCACCAGGCCCAGTTTGGAAAATGGCCGAGCCTATTTTCGGGGGTCTGAAATGCAGGGGGTCCAAGAGCTCCAGCTGAGCCGGATAGGACCTCAGGGCAAAGAGCCAGCTCCGCGGCTACAGGAAGGCAGACAGGTGTATATTATTATACTGGCATACTCAAATTATCTATGTTTCAGGTAAAAAAAGAAAGCAGTGGGCAGAGGCTTTGATTAAGGGTATCTTCTATTCTTTTTTTAAAAATTGATTAATTTCTTTTGAGAGAGAGAACACAAGTGGGGGACGGGCAGAGAGAAGAGAGGGGGAGAGAGAATCCCAAGTGGGCTCCGAGCTGTCAGCGCAGAGCCCGACACAGGGCTCAATCTCAGAAACTGCGAGATTACGACCTGAGCTGAAATAGAGAGTCAGCCGCTTAACTGACTGAACCACCCAGGCGCCCATCATCTCTTTGTTCTTGACATAAATTTAAACCTCCAATAGCTCTTTGCTTGTCTTCTCTCTCCTGCTTTGCTATTTTCCTCTGCTTCTGTAACCGAAGTGCCTGACTGAGCTTTCTTGTTGTGGAGACATCCGTGTCTAAAGACATCTATCTTGACTAAACACGTTGCCGGCTGTGCAACACAAATACCAGCAAAACTACCAGGTAAGGAACTAGACCTTCACCTCCCACGAACTTCCCTCTTTCAGAAAGCCCTGGGTGCCAGGTGGCTGACCTGTTGGGTGAACCTTCTTCCCCCTCCCATGCTCTAATTCCCACTTTTATGTTTAAATGAGCCAATAAAGAGCGAACCCATTTTCCACTCATTAATGGAATCTAAAAAAAGAAGATGGGCACCTGGGTGGCTCAGCCAGTTGAGCGTCCGACTTCGGCTCAGGTCATGATCTCGTGGTCCGTGAGTTCGAGCCCCGCGTCGGGCTCTGTGCTGACAGCTCAGAGCCTGGAGCCTGCTTCGGATTCCGTGTCTCCCTCTCTCTTTGCCCCTCCCCCACTCACACTCTGTCTCTCTCTCTCTCTTAAAAATAAATAAACATTTTTAAAAAATTTAAAAAAAGAAGATGAATAAACTAACAAACACAAAGTAGAAACAGACCTATACATACAGATGATATACGTGATGGTTGCCAGAGGGGATGGGCAAAGTGAGTGAAGGGAAGAAGGAGACATAGGTTTCCAGTTAATAAATGAATAGGTCATAAGAATAAAAAGCACAGCATAGGGGACATAGTTGATGGCTTTTTTTTAAGGTTTCTTTATTTTCAGAGAGAGAGTGTGTGAGTGGGGGAAGGGCAGAGAGAGAGGGAAAGAGAGAATCCCAAGCAAGCTCTGAGCCCGACACCGGATTTGATTCCATGAACCGTGAGATCATGACCTGAGCAGATATCAAGAGTCTGACACTTAACTGAGTGAGTCACCCAGGCACCCTTATAGCCAATGATCTTGAAATAGTGCTGTATGGTGACACATGGTAGCTATGCTCGTGAGCGCAGTGTAGTGCATAAACTTGTCGAATCACTATGGCGTACCCCTGAAACTCACGCAACGTTGTGGGTCAACTATACTCAAAGAAAAAAATTTGTATTAAATAATGAACCCATGTAACTCCAGACACCCCACCCTCAGACCCTAATAAAGGCAGAGCCCCAGGTCTTCTCTCTCTCTCTCTTTCTCTCTCAACTGGTAACCTTGCTGTGTGGCTCTTGGCTGTGCCACGTACCTTCCAGCCCCATCACTGGCCCCGGTCCATGGAGGCTTGCTACCCAGGTGAGTGCCCAGGTGTTCCTAGCCAATAGCATCACTAGCAGTAGGCTGGGACCAACACAATAACTTCATTTATTTGTCTCATCTTCATTTTGTGAACTTTATTTGCCAATAACTACTGGGTGATAACAGCACACAGGGAACCAGGCATGGTCACCATGGGAGGCCTCATCCTCCATGGTGACCCTGTGTGGGTCACTGTAGAGTTCAAGGGAGAGAGACCCTTGGTGGTTTCCCTATATCCTCAGTGCTCTGAGCTTCCCAAATCCTCCTCCTCTCCAAGACAACACTCAGGCCTGTTCAACCTGAGTGCACATCACCACCGGTTCTAGTAAATGTTTAATAAGAAAAGGAGTTATGGGAACTGAGTGGACTAGGGCAGATTCAAGACCTGTTAAATCACTTGAGCTTGAAAACTAACCCTGTGAAAGACATTGCCTCTAGAGCAACCACTTTGCTGGCTCAGAGTTGTTTGGGACATTCCCCAAACACCCACTGTTTCCAAAAATGCGCTAAAGTTTCTTAACCAGGAAAGCAGAAAGCTCTGTTGGAAGGGTGTAGCTATTAAGTGAGAAGAGAGGCAAGGTATGTCTGTAATTGAACATCCTGGTAAGAGTAATATTCATGGAGATGAGTGGATTTGGCTTTCTATTTATGAAGGCAAAGAGTTAGGAACTTTGACCCTTCTAGGTCTGGAAAGATCTTAGTCCTCGCAAGGAAGTATGTCTGATTGGAGTACATAGGTGTCAGATAGATGAGCTGTAGGAAGAAATGCAGACATGAGGGAGGGTGGGGTTAAAAATCAAGTAGGATTGGGGCACCAGAGTGGCTCAGTTTGTTGAGTGTCCGACCCTTGATTTCAGCTCAGGTCATGATCCCAGGGGTCGTGGGATTGAGCCCTGCATTGGGCTTCACGCTGAGTATGGAAACTGCTTGGGATTCTCTTTCTCTCCCTCTGCCCCTCTACCCTGCTTACATCCTCTCATTCTCTCTCTCTAAAATGAAACGTAATATATGATTTTGGGGGGGGGGAGCATATACAGTCAGTATTTAATTGCGCTCATTCTAATATTGCATTTTTTCCCCATGATTGTCTCCCAGGCATTATGAAGAGATCTCAAAGCAAGCCATGAGTATTAGCTTTTTACGCATAAAATTGTTATAATTAGGAAACACAAACAAAACAAAAACATAAAGATACATAGTGTGAGAAGTATAATTAATGACCTAAGAAAGTGGGGTTACATTTTCTTGTTGACATCAAGGGTCTCCTTCCATATAGAACTTGACTTACCCCTGGCTGATGGAAAACACAGGCGGGCAAAGACTTGGTTTTTTGTTGCCCAAATCACAAATGGAAGTAGAGTCAGATCACGTTCTGTAATAGAAGGCAATGTTCATTGTATGAAAACATTGTATGAAAAGTTAAGATCTAAGCCTCTTTATGGGTGGTAAGCACGTCGCATACACTGTATTATCATTGACGCCCACGGTATTTCCATGAGAGAAGTCAGTGTCACTATCTTTGTGGTAGAGATGAAAACGTTCTAAAAAACACAGGATCATTTTATCCTGTTAATACGCAAGTAAATACTTGCGTGGCCTTGGCTCGGCTGACGCATTTAGAAGAAGTAAGGTTTTGCCTGAGGGCTTCTTTCCTTTAGTACTGATGGTGGCATGACCATCTCAAGGCTGAAGAAACAGGAATTTACCTTAGATCTTTAGATCTGATCATCGGGTCTTCCAATTCAACTGCTTCCTGGAAATTGAAATACTGTCACCTTTTTCTCTTCAAGTGAGGCATTATTCAATTTTCTGGGCAAATCCTTGACCTCCATCCTATTCATACTTCTCTTTGCAGTAAGTTTCTTTCCAAGAGAAGGCATTACAAGTATCATTGAATACTCCTACTGTAAGTTTATTTATTTAAATGTAAGCCTTCCTTTGGTGAAAGCAAAAAACAGGTTGGTTTGTTTTGTTTGTTGTGTTTTGTTGGTGTAACTTGAGGCTCAAAATATGTTATCAGGTCTAAAGATTGGTGGCTGCAATGGAACAGAGTGTGTTTGCTTCACAACCACAGCAGCCTGCATGCAATTCCACTCCTGCCATGGGACAGGAGTGTTTCCCCTCATCGCCGCCCTCTGTCTCTCCCCGCAGAATGCGGAGACACTATTCTGTGAGGCGTTCAAAGAACATTAGTTGTCATTGTTCTTTATTTCAGAAAAGAACTCCAGATGTGGCAGAAAGGAAGGCTTAAGTTTCTATCTGTCAGCTCTTAAAACCACTTCGTCTCCATTCTAGGGCAAGACTTGGAATGACTTGGGCATCTGCCAAAGAGCGTTTGATAAGCTGAGCCTGTAACCTCGGCTCCTCATCGTGCTGGGGACCTGGACTGGGCCGTAAACTCACTTTGTTGGCTGATGGAGGAGACTCCAAACACAGCCTGGTCACTCCGCAGCACAGAGGTGCAGAGTTGGGGTTATCAGATCCCCTTCTCTTAACTCTGTGTCTGACTTGAGATAAAGGCAGCTGAAAGTGGGGGAGAAATCTCATCATAATTACCAAAATCCAGAGAGAGGTCTTTTAGGAACAATGTGTAGACGGTATCTGGGCAAAAGAGATGTGCTTCTACTGTAGATACAAGTAAGCCTAAAGGGCAACTGTAGGGGAGATGTTAAGCTGGAGTACTTTGAAATGCTGGAGCGACCTCTCATGACTTCTGCCCACAGCCCCTCAGTGCTGGCCTCTGATTAAATAGAGCATTAACCATGAATTTGATTTCTTAAACATCGATGAGACTCACTTAGCAGCTTGCTGCTTCAAAACATTTGACGTGACTTTGTTTTTTCAAGGGGAGACTGTTTCACAACCTCCTGAGAAGGTCTGACACTTTCACGATTACGAGGGTGGTGTAATGTGAAAGGAGTCAGAATCTTAAGGCAACGTGACTTCTTTGGGGGCTTTGCCACGGGCTCTGTGTGGGTCTGAAGCTTTAGTCTCACTATTAAAGTTTCATTTTCCTCACCCCCAGCTTTGCCTTCCCTTCTTTTTTTTTAATTGAAATCCATTTTACATACAACATTGTGTAAGTTTGAGGTGTACAACGTGTTGATTGGATGCATTTATATGTTACACTATTATGCCATCACAACATTAGTTACCACCTCTATCACGTCACATAATTATCATTTCTTTTTTGTACTGGGAATAATTATGATCTAGTCTCTTCGCAAGTAGGAGTAAACTTAGAGTTCTTCACCTAGGAAGATGGAGTTAGAGGTATTTCCCCCTATTCCTCTCACTGATTGCAACCCCGGACGTTCTATATAAAATAAACACAAGAAGACTCGGAACAGTGGAGCCAAGAAGACACAACAAGCACACATCGCAGGAAAACAAAACAAAACAAAACAGTGGTCCTACCCCATGGATGCCGGCAGAGACAGATTGGGAAGCCTAGACTTCTATCTTCAGCGGGCTATAGTGAGGGACCCCAATAGTGTCCACCCAGGTAGTGCAAGAGAACACCTTGCAGGGGACTGCTTACTGGGCAGTCATACGCCTCCTTGTCCCACCCACTCCCCTCTTTTCCAACAGTATCAGTAGAGCCTGACTTTCACCTGACAGGTGCCCCTCCCTCTCCTGCTGGGATGGTGTCAGAGGAGGCCAAGTAGGTGGTCAGGACTTTAGTTGCCACCCGTGGTAATAGACCACCCACGCGATGGTGTCAGCGGAGATCACATGGAGAGCCAGAATTCCCACCCCCGTGTAGAAGTAACATTGAGTTGGGGCGCCTGGATGGCGCAGTTGGTTAAGCCTCCGACTTCAGCCAGGTCACGATCTCGCGGTCCGGGAGTTCGAGCCCCGCGTCAGGCTCTGGGCTGATGGCTCAGAGCCTGGAGCCTGTTTCCGGTTCTGTCTCCCTCTCTCTCTGCCCCTCCCCCGTTCATGCTCTGTCTCTCTCTGTCCCAAAAATAAATAAACGTTGAAAAAAAAAAATTAGAAGTAACATTGAGCCCCCTTCCTCTCAGGTATCCGTGAGGCCAAACGACTTCTGTCTCCTCCCATTAGTAATGAGGCAGTGCCCCTCACCATGCCCTGCCGAAGCCGTATCAGAGAAAACAAATGAAAACGGAAGGTTTAAGTAAGACAGAGTCTCATTACATAATACAAAGCGGTTCAGGTTTCAATGGAAAAACGCTCATACCAAGAACCCAGAAGGTCTCCAACTTAACGAAAAACAGACGCTAATGACATGACTTAGATGTTAGAATCACCTGATGAAAATTTACAGCAGCCCTCATAAAACACAGTTATGAACCTGCTTGAAACAAATGAAAAAAATAGAAAGTCTCAGCCAAGAGGGCTTCCTCTGCTTGATACACAGCATATACAAACAAAACCAACCAAATAAAAAACCTATAGCTAAGAGTATATTTAATAATGAAAAACTGAATACTTCCCTCCTAAGAATGGGAACAATGCAAGGATGTTTGCTATCACCATTTTTATTCGCCGTAATTCTGGACACTGTATAGTGTCCAGTGCAACAAGTCAAGAAAAGGAAATAAAGTGCATAAATATCTAAAAGGAAGAAATAAAAACTGTCCCTATTTGAAGATGACATGACAGTGTATGTAGAAAATCTTAAAGAATCTACAAATACTGTCTAGAACTCACAAGCAAAACAAGGAAGTTGGACACTAACCTTGATACCATATACTAAACTTAACTAAAAATGGATCAAAGTCCTACATGTAAGAGTTAAAACTATAAAACTCTTAGAAGAAAACATAGAGGAAGAGCTTCACAACATTGGACACGGCAGTTATTTCTTGGATATGACAGCAAGACACAGGCAACAAAAGAAAATAGATAACATTTGACTTCATCAAAATTAAAGACTTCTGTGCATCAAAAGACGCTATCAGGGGCACCTGGGTGGTTCAGTCAGTTGAGCGTCTGACTTTGGCTCAGGTCATGATCTTGCAGTTTGTGAGTTTGAACCCCGCGTTGGGCTCTGTGCTGACAGCTTGCTCAGAGCCTGGAGCCTGCTTCAGATTCTGTGTCTCCCACTCTGTCTGCCCCTCCCATGCTCATGCTCTGTCTCTCTCTGTCTCTCAATAATGGATAAACGTTAAAAAAAAAAAATTAAAAAAAAAAAGACACTGTCAAAAGGTGCCTGGGTGGCTCAGTCAGCTGAGTGTCTGACTCTTGATTTTGGCTCGGGTCATGATCTCAGGGGCGTTGGATTGAGCCCCACATCAGGCTCTACACTGAGTGTGATGCCTGCTTGGGATTTTCTCTCTTTCTCCCTCCCTCTGCCACCAACACCCCCACCCACACTCCTTCTCTTTCTCTAAAAAAAAAAAAAAAAAATATATATATATATATATATATATATATATATATATATATATATATATATATAAACTATCAAGAGACTGAAAAGGCAACACAGAAAATGGAGAAAATATTTGCATATGACATATCCGATAAGGGATTAATATCCAGAATATATAAAGAACTACAACTCAGCAACAAAAAGCAAGCAACCTATTTTTTTTTTAAATGGGTAAAGGGCTTGTATCCAAGAAGATATACAAATGGACCACAGCACATGCAAAGAGGATAACTAAGCATTAGGAAGATGCAAGCGAAACCACAGTGAGATACGTCTTTACGCCTGTTAGGATGGCAATTATTTAAAAAGAAAACTCAAGGGGCGCCTGGGTGGCGCAGTCGGTTAAGCGTCCGACTTCGGCCAGGTCACGATCTCGCGGTCCGTGAGTTCGAGCCCCGCATCAGGCTCTGGGCTGATGGCTCAGAGCCTGGAGCCTGTTTCCGATTCTGTGTCTCCCTCTCTCTCTGCCCCTCCCCCGTTCATGCTCTGTCTCTCTCTGTCCCAAAAATAAATAAACGTTGAAAAAAAAATTAAAAAAAAAAAATAAAATAAAAAGAAAACTCACAGGAAAGAACGGAGTTTGTGAGGATGGGGAGAAACTGCAGCCCTTGTGAATTATAGATGGGAATGCAAAATGGTGCAGCTGACGTGAAACACGGTATGGTAGTTACTAAACAAATATGCACGAAGTTAAAATATGATCCAGACTTTCTACTTCTGGGTTTGCACCAAAAGAATTGAAAGCAGGGTCAGTCTCGAAGAGATACTTTTACGCCCACGTTCACAGCAGCATTCTGCCCAATCGCCAAAAGTGGAGACAGTCCAAATGTCTATTGATGGGTGAATCGATAAACCAAATGAGGTGTACATATACAATCGGATATTATTCAGTTTTTAAAAGGAAGGAAATGCTTCATTCCGGTAATATGGCGGTTTTAGTTTTAGCTGTGTCTATACAATGTCTGTTCTGTAAGAAAACTAAATTAAAAAAAAAGTAACCAACAGGCTGTTCACCTCCAAAACACTGAGCACTGGAGGTAGATCAGTCTGAAGACAGAATTAAAATGTCCTCAGAATGTGTTCTGGCATTATGGAGGGCTTGTCTTTGTCTATTAAAATAAGATAGATGTCTAGATTGGTTGAAAAAGAAAACAGGTGGGGCGCCTGGGTGGCGCAGTCGGTTAAGCGTCCGACTTCAGCCAGGTCACGATCTCGCGGTCCGGGAGTTCGAGCCCCGTGTCAGGCTCTGGGCTGATGGCTCAGAGCCTGGAGCCTGTTTCCGATTCTGTGTCTCCCTCTCTCTCTGCCCCTCCCCCGTTCATGCTCTGTCTCTCTCTGTCCCAAAAATAAATAAACGTTGAAAAAAAAAAACAAAAAAAAAACAGGAAAGAAATTCTAATACATGCTACAACTTGCTTTGCAGTACGTATGTCTACATGTTACACCATGGATGAAATGTGAAGACTTGTTAAGTGAAATACTCGCCACACAAAAGGACAAATGGTGTATGATTCCACTTATATGATGTGTCTGGAATGATCACATTTATGGAGATAGATAGTGGTTGCCCACATCTGGAGAAGTGGAGAGTGGGGAGTTATTATCTAACCACTGCCGAGTTTCAATTTGGTATGATGAGAAAGTTCTGTTGATGGATAGTGGGGATGGTGGGTGTACTTAATGCCCCTGAACTTAAATATGGTTAAAATGGTAAATTTTATGTCATGCATATTTTATCACAATAAAAAAAAATCCAAGGAATTAATGAGTGCCACAAAGTCACAGGATACAAGATAAACATACAAAGAAGTCCATAGTAGGGGTGCCTGGGTGGCTCAGTCGTTTAAGTGTCCGAGTTTGGCTCAGGTCATGATGTCATAGTTCATGAGTTAAAGCCCCCCATCAGGCTCTCTGCTGTCAGTGCGGAGACTGCTTCGGATCCTCTGTCTCTTTCTCTCTCTGCCCCTCCCCACTATGCACGCACACACACACTCTCTCCCTCTCTCAACAATAAACAAACATTTAAAAAATCAATTGTATTTCTATATGCTAGTAATGAACACATAGACAACAAAATTTAAGATACCATCCCATTTACAATCGACTCAAAATAAAATGGAATATTTAGATACAAATCTAACGAAATATGTACAGAACTTAAATTTTGAAAACTACAAAAGCTGATGAAAGATATTAAAGATGATGTAACTAAATGAAGAGACATAACATGTTCACGGATTGGAAGATGCACATAGTAAAGAAGTCAACTTTCCTCAAACCGATACCCAAGTTTGATCCAAATGTTTATCAAAGTCCAGCATATTATTTTGTAGATATAGACAAAATTATTCCAAAATGTATATGGAAATGAAAAGGAACTTGAATAGCTAAACCAATTTGAAACATAATGAAGTGGGAAAAATCAATCTACCTGATTGTTTAAGATTTATTACATAGGCAGACAAATTGGGCAGTACTGGTAGAAGGACGGACACATCAATCGATGAAACAGAGAACCCAGAAATAAGCCCTCACTAATATGACAAACTAACTTTTGACAAAGGTATAGAAACGACTTAGTAGGGGAAATACAGCTTTTTCAACAAATACAAACGGGGCAGTTGACAACCACAGGCAAAAAAAAAAAGTTGTTTTTCAAAACTATCTTGAGGTACATTTCGTAAGTATACGGTTGTACAAAGATGAACTCAAAACGGACCATGGACTTAAGGATAAAACATAAAGTCATGAGACACTTAGAAAAAAGAAGAAAATACTCAGAATCTAGCAGCAAGCAAAATGTTTTTAAACTTTGCATCTGAAGCATGCTCCATAAAAGGAAAAAAAAATGACACACTGGACTTCATAAAAATTAAAATTTGGCTGGGGCACCTGGGTGGCTCAGTCGGTTAAGCATCTGACTTCGGCTCAGGTCATGATCTCACGGTTCGTGAGTTCAAGCCCCGCGTCAGGCTCTGTGCTGATGGTTCAGAGCCTGGAGCCTGTTTCAGATTCTGTGTCTCCCTCTCTCCCTGACCCTCCCCCGTTCATGCTGTCTCTCTCTGTCTCAAAAATAAATAAACATTAAAAAAATTTAAAAAAAAAATTAAAATTTGGCTCCGTAAAAGACTCTGCTGAGGGGAGTCCCTTTCTTCATATAAAACCAGTTTTTTAAAATGTGGAAGCACCATATATAAGTAGAACACATAAGAATGTAGCTACAGACGTTTGGATATTGAAATGGTGTGGGATTCAGAGAAAGAGGCCCTTCCTTTGCTGTACATCCCAGCTTTTCTAGAGTTTCCCACGGGACCACTGCAGAAACACTGGGGCTCTAGGAAGAGCAGGGAGAGAACCATGGTGTGGAGAGAGAGAAGCATCATCTACTTCGACGAAGGCAGAGTTGCACAGACACGTTAGAAATGGAAATATTTGGAAAAGAGGTGTGATCACAGAGGATCAGTGTAATTCATTCAAGTGTTAAGACATACCGGTTCTTCAGTGTTGAGAAATAACTCTCTGTGAACATTTTCGTGTTTATCCACAGTCAGAGTCTTCGGAGCAAAAATCACCAGCCACTTGGGTGAGAGGATGACTGAACAGCAAACGTACCTCAGAAGTTAGAGATTGTGAATTGCTCTGGAGAATGTCAAGTTTTGTCTCCTGTGGAGCCATTTGCTTACTTTCAGGTGGGTAATAAAAAGGTAGGAATGGCTTTTGGCTCAGTTGGTTATGTGTCCAACTCTTCATTTCAGCTCAGGTCATGATCTCATGGTTCGGAAGTTCGAGCCCAGCATCCGGTTCTGCGCTGACAGCGTGGAGCCTGCCTGGGATTTTCCTTCTCTCCCTCTCTCTTCCCCTCCCCTGCTCACACTCTGTCTTGCTAAATAAATAAATAAAAACTCTTTTTTTTTAAAAAAGGTAGGAACATCCCCTCCTTTCCCAGAGAGTATTTGTGTACATTCCAGAGCAAAAGTCTTTCTCTCTCTCTCATCTCTCCCTGCCTACCTCCCCTCACCCATCCTGCCCAAAGAAGAAAGGAAGGATAAATGTGCCAGTCACCTACATAAACTCAGTTTCTTAGTGTCAGGGTTCCTCTCTTGTGGTACAGTCCTGCTCATGTAGGCACATCAGGCCTTTGTTATGTCACCCCATGAGAAGTTGGGGTACAAGAACCAGTACTGCTCAGATGCTCTATGAACAAGTCTGATCTGTGACCCGGAGACCTCATGTTTCCTGTCTCGATGCATAGATATACATAGATATAAACACTTAAAAGACAGGTTCTCTTGGGGTGCTTGGGTGGCTCAGTTGGTTAAGCGTCTGCCTTCAGCTCAGGTCAACAAGATCTCATAAACCATGAGTTCAAGCCCTGCATCGGGCTCTATGCTGTCAGCACAGACCCGCTTCGGATCCTCTGTCCCCCCTCTCTCTGCTCTTTCCCTGCTTGTGCTGTCTCTCTGTCTCAAAAATAACAAAAGTAAAAGACACGTTCTCTTGCAAAGCAGGTCTCACTTTCCAAGAGTGATGCTGAATTTTTATATTCTCTTTCAAAGTTGAGGCTTCGTAATGAAATTTTCTACCAAGTTACATGTTCTCATTTATCACGCACTGACCGAAAGCCTCCTAATGAAGACCTTCTTCTACTTTCTCTTTTCTTTGGAGCATTAATATACTTGAATATGATTCGTCCACATGACAGATCAGGACCTACAGAGAGTCCTATTATTGATATAGAACCATCCTCTCGGGGGGTCCTGGGGTTCCTTATAGGGGTTGGCATCCCCAAAGAAACATACTCTATCTTCTTTTGTTTACTCCTTCCAGGAATTTAGGGGAAATACAAACATGCTGTTGAGGGGGAAAGAACATGCCATGTAAACCCTTCAGCTACATGTCTTGTCAACAAAGTCCCAGATGCCGAGCTTAGCACAGCGCCTACCGCGCAGTAAAGGACGTGTGGGAATCGGTGCGTGTGAGAATGAGCAGGTCTTATACTACGTGTTCATCTGCCTAACTTCAATTTTACTGCCACTTCGGGTTCTACTCGCTTCCTCTTTTATTCGCCATCGTCCTTCGCACCAGCTCAGCGTCCATTTCTCCCGCCTGCACTCAGCTTGGTGTTCTAACAACCCAATGCTGTTCCAATGCCAGCTTTCACCTTTGTGTCTCTACTGATGCCAGTTATAGCCCTGTTCCTGCTGTTTCCAATTTTCTCTTCCTCCCTCCTCCTTTCCACCCCACCACCTGCTGGGTACGGACGTGACATTCATCTCCAGATTCTTCTGTTGCTGTTTCAAAACTGCTCCCTCGAGTAATGCTGTTCAATCTCCATGTTTTCTGTTCGTCCCTTCCCCTATGTGGTTTGGCTACATCTCACACTATATTTTTTTCTTTTTCTCCTGGATGGATTTTTGTATCTTGCTATCGAGTGATTTTGTCAGGCCATTGAACAGGAGCCATGTCTAATCCTGCCTTATTTCTCATGTCTGGCAAGAGTGACCTGAATATTTGCCCAAGACAGGCAAGATATATGGGGAGCAGAAACGTCTTAATGTTGTGTTCGTGCATAAAAACGTGGGAATGAGGATAGTGGACTAACAAACATTTATTTTATCAACAAATATGTTTTCAGCTTACATTAGGAAGACGCTTCCCATGTGCCAGGCCCCATTTAGATCATTTGCATATGTTATCTTATTCCCAAATGGCATTAAGAATGTTCTTTTGACTGAGTCTTCATTCTCTTTTCTGTGAGAGGTGGTCAATGCCTGCCTCATAAGGTAAATGTTAGGACACTAATAATTATCGGGCACCTGTCCTGTGCCTGGCATCTATTTTAGGTTCTTTGTAAGTGCTTCTTCACCAACTCTATGAAATGAATGGTCTTGTCTCAATCAGGTTAAAAAACTCAAGTATCAGAACCATAGAATAATTTGTTTAAAGTCACATAGCTCCTAAGTGGGAGACATTAGCTCAAACCAACTCCTGTCTGATTCCTCATGCTAACTCAGGAATGATTCAGGTGGAAGTTGTTGTTTATTGAGTATCTTTTACGTGAAAAGTAATATGACAGTACCGAGATAGATTAAAATTGCCGACATGATATTCCTGCTGTAAATAACTTCACAATCTCGTGGGGGAGATAAGTTTCATCCCCACTGTTACAATTAAAGCAATTTATTAGACTATGGCAAGGAGGAATAGAGTCCAGATGAATTGATTTAGGACACGTGAAGGTTTGCTTTTCATCCCGGGGCTCATACATATTGGTTTTGAGGGACCTTTGGGACATTTAACAGTTGAGGGCCAAAGGCAGTTAGGCATGTGGTTGCAGATCTCAGACAAAACTGTAGCTGTAGAAGTTGGAACTGTGGAGTGGATGGAATTATCCTGGACTAGTCTGTAGAGCAGTAGGGAAAGATGCTGGTCTGGACAGAACAACCCAAGGGACACTAACATTTAAGGCAGTGGGCCCCAAATTTGATGGTTCATAAAAACTGCCTAGGCAATGCTTCCCAAAGCTTTTCCCCTCTTGGCATCTATGCAAATGATCCTATTGGTAAGAGACCTGGGAATAATGAATGAAACTGTTCATGCAGCACAACCAGCCCAGAGCCTGTGGCTTCCTTTGTTTCCAGACACTAGAAACCTGGGGCGGGGGGGGGGGGGGTGGTCAGGGGCATCTGTATCTTGTTTAATTCATTTGCGGCAGGTCGGTTGGGAAGTTCTGACCTAAAACGTATGCTGACAATTCAGTTTCTCAGGCCATGTCCCCAGTGATTCTGCTTTAATAAGTCCAGGATTCTAGATTTTTCATTAGCACCTGCAGTGATTCTGATCCAGGTAGGCTGAAGACCTTCCTGCCAGAAACGATTCTAAGGGTCATACGGAAGGGGACGTTTCCATTCTCTGAGAAGCGGAGTCCAGAACAACAACTACCAAAAAAAACCAAAATGGACGGGGATGGTGCCATGAAAGCCACGCAAATCCAGAAGGGAAGCAGAGGCTGACAGTCAGGGATGCCAAGAAGCCAGGGAAGATACGAACGGAAAAGCGTGCATCTGGTTGCCAGCAAGGGAGAGTGACTGTAACGTTGAAGAGCTCAGAGGGGCAGCGATCAGACGTAGAAGATAGAGGAGTGGAGACGTTGGGTAGAAAAGCAACCCTTGTCTGGTTAAAACAAGAGCTTAGCTGGAGAAAAGTATGGGGTTGAGGAATGACGTTTTGTTTGTGTGTTCCTTTTTAAAGACGAAAGACTGGAACTTGTCGAGTGCTTAAGGAACAGCCAGCAAAGGGGAAGAGGTTATCATTTATAAGCATGAGATGATGTGCTCTCTAGAATTCTCTGAGGGGACAAGAGATGGAGGAGGGCCAAGGGGCTTATTCTAGAGAAGAGCTATCATCATTTTTGGAGGACTCTTCAAGGCTGCACTTCTCAAATGCATAATCACTAGAATGACAAGGGAGCTTAGAAAAAAATCAAATGTCTCCCCCTTCTTCCAACTCCTGGAAAATCTAATATCGTAAATATGGAGATTTCAATATAGTAAAAAGGCAGCAAACCGATATTGTTTTAAAACCCTCTGGGGCGCCTGGGTGGCTCAGTCGGTTAAGCCGCCGACTTCGGCTCAGGTCATGATCTCGCGGTCCGTGAGTTCAAGCCCCGCGTCGGGCTCTGTGCTGACAGCTCAGAGCCTGGAGCCTGTTTCAGATTCTGTGTCTCCCTCTCTCTCTGACCCTCCCCTGTTCATGCTCTGTCTCTCTCTGTCTCAAAAATAAATAAACGTTAAAAAAAATAAATAAATAAAAACCCTCCAAAGGAAGTCTGATAGTTATCCAAGCTTTAAAACTATTGGCTGAATGTTCATTCACTGTTGAAAAAAGCACCTCCTCTTAGCCTTTCCTAGAAAGTAAACACCGAAACACTTGGGGGGAACACAATATATTCTGGGTCTGAGTACTTGGAAGCAGGGAGCAGGATCAGTTAACCTTCATTCAAACAGTGTTCAAGGAGCAAGGCTGATCCATTTCTCAAACACAGTAGCAACCTTCATTACCTTGGGGCGTCAACCACCTTGAGCATGGATGCATTCCGTCGCTTGTGGTTGTGGGAGCAAAAGAGATGAGAAAAAAATCTATTTGAGAAAGTACAACATGGGGATGGACTTACCCTTGATTTCACTATAGAAACACAAAAAGCGCCTGGGGTGGGATGATGCCATTAGGGAAATCAAGAACCAAGGGCTTCAGCATTTGAGCCAAAGAATCAGGGCTGCGATTTCAGAGCCCGGGTTCAGTTTCAAGTCCTTCCAGCACCTGCACATGTCATCAGGAGCCAGACATCAGTTTTCTGGTCTATATTACTGTAGGCAATACTTCTAGTCCCCAACTGCCTTTTGGGAAGGTCGCAGCATTAAAATGACATAATAGATGTGGTGACATTTTGCTATAAACAGCCATATAGGCCCAATTATCGTGCTGGCTGATGGCCTCCATGGAAAATGTATCGCCTTACATAGTTTGCAAAACTGGACTGTAAATCCTGCAGGAACTCGGCTTTCTAGATGACGCGCCAATTCCATCCACCTGCTATCAGAAGGAAAGTAATGGAGAAGCGTTTTCTGGCTCTTTACCAGTTTACTGATAAACTGGGGACATGGTAGGCAGATGACATAAAAATCTGCATAAAAAAGCAATGTGAATCTTACTCAGTTTCTTCAGCTAACAATTTCAAGGATCCCTGGTTTCCAGATAGACAAGGAACAAAAGCCTTTTTATAAGCCTTGAGTTTTAAGTGAGTATTAAATCTCCTTTTACCCCGCCTCATCTTAATCACCACTTACAATATGTAAGATCCGTCTAAAGTTGGCGTCTTGGCAAGTTCAAAGTCTCTCCTCGGCAGAGGGCATCATCATCACACCTTTATGCTTAAGCCCCAAACCCAAGATTTATCCATTTACCTCCTGAAACCTCAGACCTTTTGCTCCTTCAATTCACTAGCTACAAGAGTATCAGATTATTTTCAGTTGCTCAAGCAAGCCAAGCCTTTTTTCACTTACAAGCTTTTGCATTGGTGTGTTACATTGATGTGAAGGCATACTTTTTTAACATATTTTATTTTATTTTTAAAAATTTTTAACGTTTATTTATTATTGAGAGACAGAGACAGAGCATGAGCATGGCAGGGCCAGAGAGAGGGGGAGACACAGAATCCGAAGCAGGCTCCAGGCTCTGAGTCGTCAGCACAGAGCCCGAGGCGGAACTCGAACCCACCAGCCGTGAGACGGTGACCTGAGCCAAAGTCGGATGCTTAACCGACAGAGCCACCCAGGTGCCCCTCTTATTGACATATTTTAATATCTCTGGGATCAAAATGTGTGTTTGCAATCCATGGTGATTTGCAATGATGATTACATTGCCTTTTTTCTTTCTTAGAGGTCTAGTAGTGGTGTCTTGAATCCGAAAAATAAATACAAAAACAAAAATAAAATGAAGAATAAAGAATCAATATAAAAATAAAAGAATAAATAAAAAAATACAAAAAGTAGGAATCAATACAAAAATAAAAATAAGTTTAAAAAACAGAGACAAAAACAAAGCCAGCAGTGTTCTCTTCACCCCACAGATCTCCGTGTGGGTGGCTTAGTCCTGGCCTTCTTGTCTCAGCTCTGGCCCACTGACCACCTGCTCAGGTAGATGTTCTGGCACCACCTTCCCTGAAGGTCTCCACACCCTCCCATCCCATCATGCTGTTCATTTCCCTCCATTGCGTTTCTGCAATTAAAAAAAAAAAAAATCTAATTGCTTCCTTGCTTGTTGTCTGTCTACCCTACAGCGTGTAACCTCCATAAAACAGGGGTTTTGGCTTGTTCTCTGATATATCCCCAGATTTGGTGGGTGATCAATGAGTATTTCTTGAAGGAATCCCAAAGCAAGAACATCTCTTCTTTAGGAGATTATGTGGCCCATTCCCACTACCTCAGTATCCAAGATGAGCAACTCCTTCCCCTTCCCCATTGCTCCCATCCCTCCACCACAAGTAATTGCTATTTAAAATCTCCACCATCACTGCTAGGAATTTACCCAAGGGATACAGGGGCACTGATGGGTAGGGGCACGTATACCCCAAACTTTATAGCAGCGCTTTCAACAATAGCCAAATTGTGGCAAAAGCCTACATGTCCATCAACTGATGAATGGATAAAGAAATTGCGGTTTATATACACAATGGAGTACTACGTGGCAATGAGAAAGAATGAAATATGGCCTTTTGTAGCAACGTGGATGGAACTGGAGAGTGTTATGCTAAGTGAAATAAGTCATACAGAGAAAGATAGACACCATATGGTTTCACTCTTATGTGGATCCTGAGAAACTTAACAGAAGACCATGGGGGAGGGGAAGGAGAAAAAAAAAAAGTTAGGGAGGGAGCAAACCATAAGAGACTCTTAAAAACTAGAACAAACTGAGGGTTGATGGGGGATGGGAGGCAGGAGAGGGTGGGTGATGGGTATTGAGGAGGGCACCTGTTGGGATGAGCACTGGGTGTTGTATGGAAACCAATTTGACAATAAATTTCATATTAAAACAAAAATAAATTAAAAAAATAAAAAATAAATAAAATCTCCACCATCTAAAACTCAGCAGGACTTTCGGTGTAGTGGACAGTACCATGAATAGAATTCCTGTAGGGAAAGGCATCTGGCAAAAACAAAAAACAAACCAAAAAAACACCCCAAAAACCAAAAAAACTCTTTGAAATAACTCTGTCCTTTAATCCACTGTTGGTATGAAGGGTAAGGGAGTCTCAGTTCTGAGGCTTTGGTGGTGATGGATGACAATAAGTCTCCTCTAACATTGTGGTCTGTTAGCTTGAGGCTGGCTGGTTTTATAAATCAGATGAGGGGTGCCTGGGTGGCTCGGTTAGTTAAGCGCCCGACTTCAGCTCAGGTCATGATCTTGCGGTCCTTGAGTTTGAGCCCTGCATCGGGTTCTGAGCGGACAGCCAAAAGCCTGGAGCCTGCTTTGGATTCTCTCTCTCTCTCTCTCTCTCTCTCTCTGTCTGTGTGTGTGAGTGTATGCCTCTCTCATTCTCTGTCTCTGTCTCGCAAAAATGAAAATGTTAAAAAAAATTTTTTTAATTAAAAAAATAAATCAGATGGAAGTATACAGATTAAGAAAGTTCTGTTTCTTGGAGACTGACTGATAGAGAACCACATGGGTGCTCGACGATAGAGATTCAGTTACCAGTTGGCCCACCCTGCCCCCCTCACCTCCTGACCCCAGCCAAACACATCCAGAATTCCTGAGACCGCAGGAAATCATATCTGGAAACCGGAACGTGGGACCAGCATTTAATGAGTGGACTGGGGCCGAAGGCAAAAGACCAGAAAGGAGAGGAATATTCCTTGTCTTCTCTACTGCGGTAGGGAAAAACCGAGACAAGTGGAAATTAGGCCTCTTTATAAACCAGCAAGTTACCACTGTTGCTGTGCCTCTTATGCACAAAAAGCTGCATTAAAAAGTCTTTCTCAAAAGAAAAATCAGTTTCCAAATTCCTTAGAGTGTGTGCTCCGTGGAGACAAGATTATGTTCCCATCATTCCTCGATGCTGTGACAGGTTAGTATGAAGCCGGCCGTCAGCCTTCTCCATTCACCCGTTTACAGTGAGCACCGTGGGCAGCTTGGAACATTCCAGGGCTCCCAGGCTGCAGTGGTTGCTCGAGGCACAGAGCCACATGCCTCCCAGGCCGCTGGCGGACTGGTTTCACTACATCCCTGGACGGGGGCCTCTTGGGGGCCTCTTTCTCCCCCCGAGTCACTCTCGACATTGTAACACAGGCCACGTCTGAAACAAAAATACCCTGGGAATCTTGTGATGCGTAAAGACAAGCCTGGTGAACCACCTGGGAAGGCAGAGAGTCCGCGTGTTACACTCTGAGGTTTACTCGCCGACCGTTTGTACCCCGGCCCAGAGGCCCCTGGAACTGAGAAGTGCTCTCACCCCCTGGATCCCCTGCTTCAGGGGGAAACTCCGCTCTCTGAGGTTTTCCTAACAACCACAGCCCGGCCCTGCTGCATCTAGGCAGAGCAAACAGCTCAGGTCTGTGATTATTTTGTTTTAGACGATGGCATTTTCTCTCACCCCGTGAGCTATTCTGATCCCGTCCCCGACTCTCCTGTTTTTATTCCAACATTTAAGCCTGCTGTGAAACCCAACTGAGCCCCAGAATGGAAAACCAAGGCGGCCACCTTGACCAAAAATTTCACCAAAAGGGTTAGCAGTGATGTGACAGCTACTGTCGACTATAGAGGCTGCGCTCTCTTTTTTTAAATCTTATTTAAAAAAAAAAAAAAAAAACAAAAACAACTTTTTTTTTTTTTTTTTTTTTTTTTTTTTTTTAAGGAACCTTGAGATCACGACCTGAGCTGAAGTCTGACGCTTAACAGACTGAGCCAGCCAGGCGCCCTCCAAGGCTGCGCCCTTTCATAAAATTGAATGAAGGACCCCGCTCCCTGCAGCTGAATCCCAACGCTGCTGATGGAAACAAAGAATTCTGCGGTGCTGGGAGCAGCTACCACGTGACCCTTCACTTTGACCGTGGCTCCAGCTGCCTGCGTCCCAAACTGACTCTCCCGTTGATTGCAGCGGCTGCCTTCCCATAGAAGGAGCCAATATTGCTGCAGCACCCCCCACCCCCGCCCCCACCCCCACCCCGGGTAGACCTTCCAGGTACACGGAATATAAAAACCCTTATGTTCCAGACTCCATTGTCACGGCGCTCCCAGAAGCCCAGGGGCCGGTGGACGGATCCTTGTAAAGCGCCCCTATGGCCCTGCTCGCAGGGGACAAGGGGCTCCCGGAGACACGCCCACGGGAATGGGTTCTGGCCGTTGTAGGACTTGGCTGCACATTCATACGTCCGTACGCTTCCGGCTTCAATTAAGTCATATCTGAATGAGTCATTTCTCCACCTCCCCATTTCTCACTCTGACGCCTGCACCCTAGACGCGACAGTGCGTCCTTAACCGGATTTCTCTCTGTACCCAGCCTGTCACTCCCAGCCCTCTCAGCGGACACCAGCTGGCCTTTCCAAATGCACATTTTAAGATGTCACTCTTCAGCTTAAGTATCTTTTTTTTTTTTTAAGTTTATTTGACACAGAGCTAGCATGAATGGGGGAGGGGCAGAGAGAGAGGGAGAGAGAATCCCAAGCAGGCTCTGCACTGCCAGCACAGAGCCCCCCAAGGCTGGACCTGAACTCACGAACTGTGAGGTCATGACCCGAGCCCAAACCAAGAGTCCGGAGGCGTAACCAACTGAGCCACCCAGGCGCCCCAAAATGTCGCTCTTCAGCTTAGAAAACCCCTGGGGGCTCCAGGCAATGCCTGTCTGATGAAATCTATACCACCCCTCCCCTCCCGCATCCCCCTCCCCGACTCTGGCACATGAGGCTTTGAGGGCTCAGTCTCCCTGGCTTCATCTGCACTGATTTCCTCCCAGAACCCCCCTCCATCCCGCGGCCCATTCCCACCAGGCCCACTGACGCCTCATGTACCCATATCAAGGGCAGGCCTGTCACTCCGCTTGGGGCTCTCACACCTGGATGCAGAAGGATCAAAGGGGTACAGAATCTGTGGCTGTGCTCAGGCCCACGAGGAGCCAGGCAGTTGCCCAAATAGTCAAAAAAAAAAAAAAAAAAAAAAAAAAAAAAAAAAAAGATGCTCAAAGATCTTTTATTTCCCGGACACCCAGGAAACCTTTCGGTGCCTCTATTGTGGAAGGCTTTGCGTGCATAACAAATCCGGTCTCCCTTCTGACCACTGAGTTCCTGAAAATTATTTCCCCACTGTCCAAAGGAGGGGGAAAAATCCTTTCAGGGATTTTCACATTAAATACAACATAGAGGTGACTATTTCTCTCAGTCCTAAAGAAATTATTTTCCGCCGCTCGGAAGCAAATTATTGGAAGTCTTCCAATAATGATGTATCAACGTAACAATACTATTTTTGGAAACAGAGGTTTGCTGTACCAATAGCACTCTTGCTCAAACCTGGTTCTAATGGAAAATTCTTCCCTGAAACGGATTACATAAATACAGGAAAAATATTTGATAGGGAAATGTAATACAGTTTTAATAAAATGTATAAAAATGGTTTCAACCAAGCTGCTAAATAAGGAAACTTTTCTTATTCTAGTGCTTTCTTTACAATTCTCAAATTTTTACATTTCAAAATTCAATTTAATTTTAGTTTTAATAGTAAAGTTAGATTTAAAAAAAAAAAACCCAAGTGTCATTTGTTTGGGGGAGGGGGGGTTCTGTGTTTCCTAGTTTTATAATGCTCCAGAATTCACACTTCAAACATAATTCACTGAAGTCATAAACTCCAAAGTGGTTGTGTCTTGTTATTATAACATTGGGGTCTCAAAGTTCATTATGTATCTAGAAATTTCCTAGAATGTATGATTTGAAAAAGCAAACACATGAAGCCTCAAAAAAATTGTACTTTCCTTATGAACATTAATAACTTCCCGTACGAGGAGTGCCTGGGTGGCTCAGTTGGTTGAGCATCAGATTCTCAATTTCAGCTCAGGTCATGATCTCATGGTTTGTAAGTTTGAGCCTCGCATCGGGGTTCGAGATGACAGCACGGAGCCTGCTTGGGATTCTCTCTCTGCCCCTTCCTCGCTCTTTCTCTCTCTTGCTCAAACTAAATAAACTTAAAAAAAAAAAAAAGAACTTCCTGTAGGAGACATAAATTTGGAGCACAGTTCAGCAGATGGAACACAGTCATACAACTGTGACCATGCAAATCCTGTGTCACTGGAAGCCAACAGCCCCTGCACGGGCTTTCTGATCTGTCCCAAGGTTGCAGCCAAGGTGGTATCATCCAGAAGCTACCAGTTAGGATTACCAGAGGCAGGGTTAGCGGTTATTTGTCCCGAGGGTCCTTCCAGCAATTCTGTAGACCCCTTGTTCCCTGTATTAATCCCCTTTTGATTAAAGTACCTGGAGTGGTTTCTGGTATCTCCTTCTGAGTAATACAAAAACTAATCCTTCCTATCATATGATAAGGCAGATGTTATTTCCCCCATTTCAGAGATGAGGAAATTGAGGTGTCCTGGTGACTCATTTCAAAGACTAATTCCTCCTTCTCCTATACCCTCTCTCCTCATGAAAAAAAAATACTTATAAGATAAATTGCTTACTTTTCATGCTTATGTGAGAAGCATGAAAAGTACTCAATCATGGGTAAGAAAAGATGTAAGATGCTTATTAAATAAACTGAAGAAGTGAGACTTGGACTTAAAAAAGACTTTCATCGGAATGTCAGACTACTCCAAAGAAGGTAAATTTGAGGCACTCTAAGAGGTGCGCTTGAGAGCAATAAAAACAGTAAGATTGGAGTGTGTGTTTAACCGGTACCAATGTTCCTAAGAAATGTGCCTCCTTTACTAACCTTCAGAACAATGTATAAGATAGACATACCTGCCAGACATACCATACCTGCTATGGCAATTGTTGGCGCTCCCCGTTGAGGCGGAGGGATTATGTATACGATGGGTCATGAGAACGGGTCTCTTGGATCTCTAACCCCTGGGAGTTTAGTCAATCAAAGGCTTCAGCGGCTGTGCCCTGAAATCTACAACCGCATTTGCCCTGAAGTTTTGGATTCAGCCAATAGCTAGAGCAGCCAGAACAATAGAGCAGGACCATTCCCTAGAGCCATGACGTCTCTGACATCTGATTTGGCTTGGGGCCCCTGATGGCCCCTTGCATCTTCCTGAGATGGCCCTGGTCACTGCCAACGGACATTCCCTTCCTCTCTGCTTGACTCCGTTGGGTTTGCATTGTGGTCAAACAGCCTTCCTAGACTTCAGGGCTCCTTCCCTATTTCCTCTCACGGGTGTGGCCCTAATAAAGTCCTTAATGTTTAATTTCATCTTGGCATTGACTTCTCCCAGCACCTTGACTAATGCATTCACTAAGTATCAAAAAAAAAAAAAAAAAAAAAAAAACAAAAAACAAAAAACAAAAAACAAAACTCATTCTCTGCAATTGAACCCAGGGAATAAGGACTCACTCACTTCCAAAATGAACTGTGTTTGATGGTGAATACAAGTGAGAGACACCCTAAAATGCCTTCCTGAGTATTCACTCTGTACCAGGCGCTGGGATAAGAGATACTCTGACATTTGTAGCGAGGTCATACTTTCATCAAGGCTGAAATTTAGATATGCAAAGTCTCTATAAAAATTTGGTCTGTCTAGGGGCTCCTGAGTGGCTCAGTTGGTTAAGCGCCCAACTCTTGATTTCAAGGTGGATCATGATCTTGCATTTCTCGAGTTCAAGCCCCACATTGGGCTCTGTGCTGACAGTGTGGAGCCTGCCTGGGCTTCTCTCTCTCTCTCTCTCTCTCTCTCTCTCTCTCTCTCTGTCTTCTCTCTGCCCCTCTCACTCTCTCTCAAAATAAATAAATTAAAAAATATATATTTAAAAAGGTTTGGTCTTCCTACCAAGCCCTTAACTTTATTCATTTTTAAATGTAGATTGATCTGATAATTCATATAGTCCCATTCGTGCCTTTGTGCCTGATTTCCTTTTTTTGTTTGTTTGTTTTTAATGTTTATTTTTGAGAGAGAGGGAGAGATAGAGCTTGAGCGGGGAGGGGCAGAGAGAGAGGGAGACACAGAATCCAAAGTAGGTTCCAGGCTGTGAGCTGTCAGCACAGAGCCCAACACGGGGCTCAAACTCACGAACAGTGAGATCATGATCTGAGTGGGAGTCTAACGCTTCGCCGACTGAGTCACCCAGGTGCCCGGTGCCTGATTTCTTTGAATTAGAAAAGTTGTCTCTCTGGTAGCCTCTTCTATTTCCTGCCTCCCTTCCTGAAACAGTGGCTGGCCTGTGGAAGGAATGTGGTGAAGGAATCTTAGCTCCTCATCGTCCGGTCTTTCTCTGCTTGTTCAGAATCCCGCAGAGCTAATAGCGGCTGGTTTGTCCTCACCCTGGTTCCTGCTGGACGTCACATCGTCCATCTGGCCTTTGCCAGTGTCTGCCATGGGGCACTTGGCCCTGCCTCAGCAGGCACATCAATGTCACAGACATCTGGGCCCCATCTGAGCATCCACACTGAGGACGGCTGTAGCAGATATGTCTTTCGAGGTGACGTGGCCAGTCCCACTAGATGAGGAGGTATTGCAAGACGTGGCAGCTTAATGGAGTTGGAATGGGGCCAAGGGCACCAATACGTCCGCCCTTGATTTTGGTGTAAGGCTCACCTATCTAAAACTCTCACCCTGGGGCACCTGGATGGCTCAGTCGCTTAAGCATCTGACTTTGGCTCAGGTCTCGCTCTCACGGTTCGTGAGTTCAAACCCTGCATCTGGGTCCATGCCGACAGTGGATTCTCTCTCTGGGATTCTCTCTCTGCCCCGCCCCCACTCGTACACGCTCAAGCGTGCGTGTGCTCTCTCTCTCTCACTCGCTCTCAAAAATAAATAAATAAACTTAAAAAAAAAAAAAAAACCTCCCACCCTCACCACACACACACACACACACACACACACACACACACACACACACACACACACACTGCTGACCAAAGCCTGGAAAGGAGAAAATCGAGGGGCACCTGGGTGGCTCAGGCGGCTGGGCGTCTGACTTTGGCTCAGGTCGTGATCTCGCGGTTTGTGAGTTCGAGCCTGCGTGGGGCTCTGTGTGGACAGCCCAGAGCCTGGAGCCTGTTTCGGATTCTGTGTCTCCCTCTCTCTCTGACCCTCCCCTGCTCACGCTCTGTCTCTCCCTCTCTCTCAAAAATAAATAAACATTACCAAAAAAATTGTTTTTAAAAGAAGAAAATCGAGACACATATGCCTGAATGTCTACCATTTCCCCAAGACTTAATAGGGCATGTTTTCTGTCTCTCATTATGTCCTGTTTCAGACTTCAAATGTTCCACGAAGCCATCATGGAGAGCAGTGAGTCCTGACTTGGGGACATCTGTTGGGGGGGATGCAGAACATGCATTTTGTTGGTGCAGGCGGAGTGTGTTTTGGGAGTTCTCAATTCTTCCAACAGCTCCCTGGTTCCACAGCTTCCTGTTATGTCAGGGGACATCCTTCATAGAAGCTCCACGAGAGTCTACTCCTCTGCCAGTGATTTGTCAACTGCGAATGCCCCAAAATAAATCCCTTCCCACTTCGGGGAGCAATAGTGGATTCTCTCCTCTACTGCTGAACACTGACCAGAGCAACTCCATATTGAAATTGTTTAGTTAACTGTCTTCCTCACCTCACCCTTGAGCTCCTTGAAGATCGCACGGTATTTTCATCTCTGCAGACTCTGCAGTGACTACCTTACTCGGGGCCCAGTAGGAACAAGAAGGAGCTTTTCTTAGGGATGAAATAGCCCACGGGGAAGGTGTGGAACAAGAGTCAACTAGCAACTTTGTATCAGAGCCCAAAGTATACTCTCTTATTCTTCATGCGGGCTCAGGATCCTTGGGTCTCCAGCTGATAGCTTTGCTTTAGCAGTTCATCACTTACTGCCTTTATTCTGTCCATCACCTTATTGTGTAGGTTAAAAAATCGAACAAACTCTGTTATTCCCTCGATATGTAACTTGCCTACCACATTACCTTAGATTTGTGGATGAATGAGGCTTATAAATATTTTCTTTGTATATATTCATTTTGTCTTCTTTCAAGTATCTTTTGTTCAGCTCTTTGGGAAAAAAATAGGTATTTTAGACAGTTTTAACAAATGTGAATCTTTCTGCCACCAAAAATGTCAAACTCAGATTAAAAATATGGTTAAAAATTTCATCTGATATAGATTTTAAAGAAATAGTCTGATACCTTCTCTGGATTGTTACTATTAAATGAAATTGTCCTCCAATTTTCTTGGAGGGAGAGAATTGCTTTGGGGGATCTTTAGAGGTTTTCTCTTTATTGATAAGAGGTACAGGGGTCAGTCTTCTAAATGGCAACATTTATTTGTTCTAACGCTCTATAACGATAGTCTTCTAACTTTAAAACCAACCTTAAATCACTAGCTTGTAGTAAAACAAAATTCTCTGCCCGGAAGGCAATATTAAACCACCTTTCTTTCCCAGATTTGTCTATTGTGTTATGATTAAATCCATGTTACTATGCTAATGGATTTAAAGATTTTAGAAGAAAGAAAAGGAGGGAAAAGTGTTATAAAATGATTAATAACTTCTTGGTCTCCCTGACTACACAATTCGTGGTGCTAATCCCCTGACTACAAGAATACTTTTTGCAAAAAAAAAAAAAAAAAAAAAAAAAAAAAAAGTCTTACTGAGACCTGCATTATGTCAAGGGAGGCAGATTGGCTTTGCTGTGTTTCTACAAAGGGTCAATGTCAGTTATACACCCTGCGCTTTACACACTCACTGAAGGAAAGCCCGCCACCCCTTCCCCAATCCCTCCCTCCCTTCCTCTCCCTTCTCCCTGCTCTTCCTTTTCTTCCTTTTTCTTTCTCTCCTACTTTTTACTGTAAAATATGATTATACTTTAAACCCCTTTAAGGTCCTCAAACTAAGCAAGTTCAATTTTGTCTTCTTCATAATTCTGCCTACCATCCACCATTGATCAATGGAAAACTTTCTGAAAAGTCATATTTGCGTATATTTTAAAAATTAAACCTATAGGAAGGTATACTATGAAAAGCCCAAGTCCTTCTCTGCGCCCCATCTCTCAACATTACCTACCAAGAGTACCATTACTAACCTTAATGTATGTATTTTTTATATCCATATGTATACATATGTAAAGGTTAAAAATATATTTGTGGGTATGTATGTAAGGATAGATTTCATTTGTGTGTATATATTGATTGATAACTATAGATACTGGTGTAGATTTATATATGTGTGTGTAAAGATTCATGTATGCTTAATTTTTTTGTATTTATTTTTGAGAGAGAGACACACACAGAATGCGAGTGGGGGAGGGGCAGAGAGAAGGAGACACAGAATCTGAAGCAGGCTCCAGGCTCTGAGCTGTCAGTACAGAGCCTGATGTGGGGCTTGAACCTACGAACCGCGAGATCATGAACTGAGCCAAAGTCAGACACCCAACTGACTGAGTCACCCAGGCGCCCCTATACATGTATATTTTAAAGTTAATAGTGATGATTATACAGTTAATAGTTATAATTGTACAGGTTTGATGTTTTTACCTAAAACTATATTTTGGATTTCTTTCCATTCATAATTGCTGCATAGTATTATAGCTTGGGTGGCTATTCCCTAAATGGGCTGCTACTCTTTCTTTTAATTGGGTTATTTCCTATTTATAAAATCATCTATGTCCATTATTGAAAATTCGGAAAACACACATGAGAGTGATGAAGGAAATGAAGCCCATCTACCATGGTATATTTGTGCTTTGGGACTACCTGGCAGGACTGCCCATGGAAAGCTGTGCCCAAGAAGACCACCTCTCCAGCCTGAGGAGAGAGAATTCTTACTGAGAGCTCTTCTCAAGGGCTCAGATGGGTCTCTGACATGACACTGGCCCTGTGAAGTCAGTACAGACTATATAAGTGACCAACGCCAAGAGGTATTTTAAAAAGGCTTATCAGTGGGGGGCCCCTTGGTGGCTCAGTTAAGTGTCTGACTTCAACTCAGGTCACGATCTCATGGTTTATGAGTTCGAGGCCCGCATCGGGCTCTGTGCTGACAGCTCAGAGCCTGGAGCCTGCTTCAGAATCTGAGTCTCCCTCCCTCTCTGCCACTCCCTCACTCACACTGTCTCTCTCTCTCTCTCTCAAAAATAAACATTAAAAAATTTAAAAAAAATAAAAAGGCCTTTCACGGTCAATTACTCCTTTGACATAATCAGTAATTAATTTTCTTCAGGGTACTTGGAGTGTTGACCTTGGAGAGGGAAGTTTGTGGAGGAGTGATCATCAGTTGGTCAAGGAAATTCAGTGTGCTCTAACGAAGAATGTGTCTGGTCTTTGTCCCCGGTTCCTGACACAGCTTCAAAAACCCTAGGATCTTCTGAGTCATAGGAATATCCTTGCTATGCTCGTGATCTGACTGTAGATGGGCCCCAGATAGGGTCAGGATGCAGTCTGGTCACCAGAAAGATCGAGCAGTTCATTAGAGAGTTGAAAGTCCTCCAGGAGATTGAGTTCAATCACCGGACCATTGAGTTCATCAATCCTGCCTATGTAATGAAATCCCAATTAAAAACTCTTGACGCTAAGGCTCTATGCCTACATTCCCTCCAAAGCACAGGCCCCCCCAAATCATGTGTATGTAAGCTTTGCCTTATTCCTGGAGCATTTAATATGGGTGATTTACTAAATTTCTGCAACGACACAATCTCTGGGTGACAAACCACACGAAATTACACTTCCTGTTGGTGTTGCTAAGTATAATGGGAACCATCAGAGCTGGTTTCTAATCCCCTGTTATTAACAAGACCTGTGGTCTGTGGAGTTATGTAACTTTCCACTGCCTTAGTTTTCTCATTCATAACAGAGGCAGTGAACACAGTGAAACCGAAGAACAAGATGACGTTGGAAAAGTGCTTTGAAATGTTCAGAAGTCCTAAGCACCATGACCTTTACCGCCAGCAGTCAGATTATTCTAGTGTTGACTCATTGCAGTGGATCCCAGGGGACTACAAGTCTCTAGAATTAGTATTTGCACTGATTTCTTCCTGAGTTTACACAAGCTGAGGTACATGAGCACTTGTGCTTTGCTAATTTGCCATGGATTTCCTTTTTCAATGTTATCTTACTCAATGTTTGCAACAGACCTGTGAGATAGATACTCTGATGGTTCCCATTTTATGGATGAGGAAAATGAAGGTTAGCAAGGAAAGAATGAAGCTATTCATGGATATCCAGTTAGTAAGTAATGGAAACCAAGGCTGTTTGCCTCTGGAACCCTTGACCTTGGCTATAATCCTCTCTACTTCTTAAAATATTCGCCATCATACCAGATCCCTATTCCTGTAACACAGTTAAGGAAGAAAAGGAAAACAAGTTGATTGTCAGTCATTCTACTTTTATGTTCTTCACTTTTCGTATTTGTCCCCAGCAATAATATGTTCTTTGCAACAACATTGTTGCTTGAGCACTTGGATGCTTTTTTTTTTAAATTTTTTTTAATGTTTATTTATTTTGGAGAGAGAGACAGAAAGACAGAACACAAGCGGGGGAGGGTCAGAGAGAGAGGGAGACACAGAATCTGAAGCAGGCTCCAGGCTCTGAGCTGTCAGTACAGAGCCCAACGTGGGGCTTGAACCCACAAACCGTGAGATCGTGACCTGAGCCAAAGCCGGACGCCCAACCGACTGAGCCACCCAGGCGCCCCCCTTGGATGCTTATTTTTAAGGAGCTTTTCTTTAAGGAGCATTATTAACCATTTTGACTATCAATTGCCTTTTCTTCCAGTATTGAAATTATGCTTGATTGCATTCATTTTTATTTTATTGCATTGGTTATGCCATAGTTAATTATGTCCTATTTCTGAATTCCTCTGCAGAAGTTACTCTCTGTTATCTTCATGCAGTGGACTGTGTTGCATAGAAATTCTCTCACCTGCTTAGTAAGTAATTCATGTGCTACCAGCAAAATACAATCTATAAATCCTATAACTATGCTATCTTAGAAATTACCCTTGATTTGTGAAGGATATCGCATAGGCTGAAATTGTTTGACATAAATATTTTTTAGCTCGCATGTCAATGTGCTTTCAACTGTAATAGGCCAATTTTGAGAGAGCCTTATATTTTCTGTATGCCGGTTGATCACACAGCATGCTAAGGAGAGGAGCTACGATGTGCCCAGGAGACCACATTCACACACATAATGTATGAGCTCTCCTGCAAGGGTGTCATTTGAAATAATAGCATCCTTTATTCTCTCCTGGTCCCCCAACCTTCCCACCCCAATTATCAGATATGGGAAAACAGTAAAAAGTTGTTAAGCTCGTGAAGACAAGGCATTGGCTAGGTTCCTGTATCAGCTCAGACAATTCAAGTTTCTCTACAAACAAAGAAATCCCAAATGCCGGAGGTTTGCAACAGCAGAATTTAATTTTTCCTGATGTGACAGTCCAATGTGTGCGGACTGGGTGGCTTTCTGTGCAGTGCCTGAAGATTTGGCTCGTTCTGTTTTGTGGCTCCACGCTCTCCCAGGGCTTTAGCATCCTTTATTTCCAGCTGGAAGAGAGCCCTAGCATCCTGAAGAATACCAAATTTGGTTTCAATGTCAGCAACAGCTGAATGAAGCAGATGACCCGGAGAGAAAAGAATGAAAGCAAAGGATGTCAGTTACATGATATGAATATTCAGTGTCACCAGTCTCTGGCTTCCTGGTATGTCCATCTTCACAGCGGGGACATCTGTAGCAAGGTGAATCTCCCTATAGACAGTAACTGGACGAACTGGGCGAACACTGCCAACTCTGAGACTCTCCCTTGCCTGTGCTCCCTTTTGCAGACCAGCTCCTTCTGACCCATCCATTCTTTCTTGTTAACACAGGCCCGCCATATCTAGGAAGATTTGAGATAGAATTCTTGGCATCACTTGAGAGCAAGCCCTCGTTCTACTGACCGCCCTTCCCCCGCTTTCAGTGCCCCCCCTCCCCTCGCCCCCGCACCGTGCTCACTTTGAGGACCTAGATGGATATGGGTCACGCTCTAGGTTTAATGAGATTCATACTAAAACAATTGTAAAGAATGCAGAGAAGATAGAAACATCAGCCAACAAAGCTTCGATGGCATTTACGTTGTGTAGACTACGTTATGAAATGCGATAATTTAAATGTTGTGGATTCACACCATTTTATAACTGTGTCTCGTGAGCCTGGTTAGCACTGGGTCATTAAGATTCCCATCTCCAGAACCACACCCCGTGCCTCCATGATTATATCGGGATGTGTGTGTTACCACCAATTAGGCTCCCGTCTCTGAGGAACCTGCGATCAGGGGATCCACTGGTGTGCCCTCTCACCCCCACCAAGTGACTACATGAGACATTCACTGATTATTAGTTGTCATCACTAATGATGATTTATTATAACACTTACTAAGATATTCTATGCAAAAAACCCCCCCCCCACTATAAATGCTACTAATAGGCAATTAAGCAGTTTTGTGGGAAATTGTTGGGTTAAAGAGACCCATTTCCCATAAAGTGAGTGCATGGCACTTGTAAAATAATAGAAAATATACATATCGGTTTCTGCTTCTGGTTCCTGGCATGGAGCTCTTAAAACTGTTGTTATTTCCTAAACGATAAGAGCACTAAAAGCATCTTTTGTTCCAATTTTTCGTCTTTGACCCAGGATCCTGCAAAGTTCTTGAATCCCTCAGGATTTCCTGGGTGACAGTGGTGTCTTTGTTTTAATGAGGCGACTGGAGAGGCCGGTCACCAGAAAAAACAAGCCATGATGAGAAGCTTGGAATTTTCAGCCCTTACCCCCTGCATCCTCCAGAGGAGGGAGATGGGTTAGACATGGAGTCGATGATCTGTTATGCCTACCAGAGGAAGCCTCCAGCAAAATCCCAAGAATACCGAGTTTGGAGAGATTCCAGGTGAGTGAACGTGTGGGGGTCTGGGGAGAACGGCGTGCTTGTAGGGAACACGGAGGCCTTGCACCCCTTCCCACGTACCTTGCCCTCTGTATCTCTTCCGTCTGGACCTTCATCTCCAGACTTTATCACATCCTTTTGCAATCAACTGGTGAAAACACTAAGTGAACAGTTTTCCTGAGCTATGTGAGCTGCCTTAGCAAATTAATCGAACCGAAGAGCCTCAGATTTATAGCCAATTGGTCAGAAGCAGAGGTGATAACCTAGACTTGCAATCGGAGTCTGATGAAGTCGGGGGGCTGGAGGGGGGCAGTCTCCTGGGACCGAGCCTTTCCCAGTGGGATCCGGCACTAGCCCTAGGTACATAGTGTCCGAGTTGGGTCAAAGCGTGGGACAGCCCTCTGGTGTCACAGATGGCTTGGTGTGGGGGACAGAAGTGCTATGACAGTGGTGGTCATATGGGAGTACAGGAGACACCAGAGGACAGGTGCAGAGGACAGGACTATACAGCACTGGACAAAGTTTTGGGGTGACCTAAGGAAGCAGACGGTTTCCCGGGTTGTATATTTCGAGAGCGATTAAAAGAAGAAAAAGAAAAAGAAAGAAAGAAAAGAAACACCCAGCTAGCTGTTCAGTCACTTCTAGCTTGGATGCAGTAGCATCTCAGTGTCTGAAATCTAGTCGGATGGGCTCAGCCCCACACGGATGACAGTCAGCCAATCTAGCTGACCCCTCGATGCCCACCAAAGATCAGGGCTTGAGGTCACAGGCAGAACCATGTGGAGGACCGAAGGTCCGCAGAGGAAGAAAGCATCGTGGCTTCGGGAATGGCTCCAGTTCACTGGGCCAGTCAAGGCTTGGCAGGTCCCACTGGTAAATATGAGAATCCTCCAGCCACGGGAGAAAGGTAGTGTTTAAACATGCCTTCCTCAGTGACGTTGTTTCCAGGCGGCAGGTTACAATGACAGCAAATATTTAACCAAAGTATGCCAAAGGTACCGACGTTTGTTAGCCAGCAGTCACAGAAACATCTGGCAACCTTTTTTGCAAGTCCGTCGAAGCCCTACTCCGTTTTCCGGCTCTCTGTAGGCATCTTGCATAAATGGTTCTCTCTGAGGGGGGAGGTGATAATCTTCTGAAGGCAGGATAGGCCAGCCTTATCCTCAGAGGAAGAGCGTCCTTCATGTAGTGGGGAGTGGTGGCCAACAGGAATTCAGGCTTCAAGCCCTGTTGTGAACTCGGGGAGCTGGGACGCCTGCCTCTTGTTTAGACTTGTTCTTCATGTATAGACAGGACCTGGAGGAACTTTTTAGACCACCGCATGTTCTCAGCACCACCTATTTATCCGTAGAGAAACTAGTCCTGATATCTGTTCTTCAAATGATCGAATCTCTCGAATATGATTTCCCCAACCATATTGGAAGCGCCTAAGTAAAGACCTAGAGTCACCATCGGTTGTGACCACATCGTGGCCTTTCTCAAGGCAAGGGTTTAAAAAAATTTTTTTTAATGTTTATTTATGTTTGGGAGAGAGAGAAACAGAGCATGAGCGGGGGAGGGGCAGAGTGAGAGGGGGAGACCCAGAATCCGAAGCGGGCTCCAGGCTCCGAGCTGTCAGCACAGAGCCCGACGTGGGGCTCCAACTCACAAACCCCAAAATCATGACCTGAGCCGAAGTTGATGCTTAACTGACTGAGCCACCCAGGCGCCCCTCAGGGCGAGGATTTTAACTTGTTTTGTGCTTTGTTCTATCCCCAGTTCCTAGAGTGATGTCTAAATGATTTTATGCACTCAATCCACATTTGATATTTGAATGAATGAATGAATGAATGAATGAGTGAATGTTAATCATGGTTAGGGTGCTTTGCATGCTAGCTAAGTTAAATCTTCAGGTCTGGGTGAAAGCTACTTTGCACACGTACCCCATGTTGATTCTAAGGAATTTTTAAAAAATATTTGTTTGTTTATTTATTTTGAGAGAGAGAGAGATCGAACACGAGAGGGACAGAGGGAGAGGGATTCACAAGCAGGCTCCACGCTATCAGCACAGAGCCTGACGTGGGGTTTGAACCCACGAACCGTGAGATCATGACCTGAGCTGAAACCAAGAGTTGGACGCTTAACCAGCTGAGCCACCCAGGCACCCCTGATTCTAAAGAACTTTAGAGTAAGTTGCCACATGGACAGTAGAGCAGGAACACTGTTCAGGAGCGGCCTCAACATACGTGGGTTGTGAAACGATAGTAGAGATGGGAGAAAAAGCTCCCTGAATCTGCTCAGGTATTAGAATGTTTTTTATGCGCTTAATATCTCTGCAGGTACCCTTGAGCGATTCTAAGAATGGACCCTTCACAACCCCACTCCTGTTCCTGACTAATCTCTTAAACCTCTGATTATCCATGTGTGTTCGTATTCAGTAGAAGGTTGATAACTATTACTTCTGCTATTATTAGCTGTTCAAAGGTTTCATCCACAACTATGTTTAACACAATGCACTGTATTCCTCATATCCTGTGCTTGGGTAAGAGCTCTTTAGAATCATCTGAAAAAAAGAGTGTGCTTATCACATGCGTTTGGTAGATTGACACCTCTCCACTTACGCCTGCCAGTAATGACTTTGCTATCTGCCGAAGAGAACATTTCTCCTCCACATGCCTTCCTCTCTCTGCTCGCAGCTGAAAAGCTGATCCCACTCTTGCATGTATTCTGGAACCATCTATGTCGCCTTATTTTAACTGGGCACGTGCTAATTGGGCAGGAATAGGGCCAGAGTGAAGATGCATAGCAGTTAAGGTGAAGTGTTGCCAGAGAGAAGCCCCCCCCCCACCCCCCAAGGGGACAGTAACATCCATCGCAAGGAAAAAGATGGGCTCTGTAGGAAGTGAGTATTGATTTGGTCCATCCATCCACTCGTTCTTTTTTGCGCACCACTATGAAACAGGAACTCTGAATCAAAGATGAATAAAACCCAGTCAGTGCCCTGGAGGAACACAAGGTCTGGCATGGGGGAGGGGGGAGGCACCCACATACAGTGTGCAGGGTCAGAGGTATGCATGGAGAATTAGGAGAGCAGAGAGGTGGGACAAAAACCAGCCTGAGGAGGTAGGGAAAGCTGTCCAGAGGTAATAGATAAGACCTACCGGATATACTTCTGAAGTGACGAGGTTTTTTAACTTCATGGAGATGACACTAATGAGGGAATCATCAGGCAACAGGAGAGGGATGTTGAATAAATATTTCAGACAGATGGGGAGCTGGGGATGACTCTTAAATCACAATATTTGAGTGGTATGTCTTCGACACAGAAGCAATTCTTTTTATCTTATATAGAATCCACAAGAATTATAGGGAACTTGGTTAAAGGAATAGCAATTTCTCAGCACCAGGCGCTTTTTCATCTTAAAGCTGAGCTGGGTGAGGGGCATCATTGAACTCTCTTCTTCCCGGCTTGGTAACTAGCAGGTGCTTTATTTGTTCATTTCTGTCTGGCTTGCAGGACAAGGGAAGGCTGTGTTCTAGCCAGTGGTTTGCTAATGCCGTTGTTCTTTCCCAGAGTGGCCCTTGCATGCCCTCTGATGGAGAACCCAGGGTGATGATGGCGGACCCGGCCCAGGTCAGCCTGTGAGCACCTCGGACTGGGGGACACTGGAGGTTTCTGCCATGAGCTGGGTGCACCCCAGTACCTCCACGTTGACACTATTTGCAGTGGGAGAAATTCACTCCTTAAAGTTTGTGTTGGTTTGATTGTTTTCTGGGAAAAAAGTAGTTGCGGTAGGGTTATCATTTTCATCATAAATCGTGTGTCCCTCTGAGGATGTGGGCATGTTGGACGGATCTAAAGAGCTGGTGACTGGGGCCCTGGAGGGGTTATTTACACGATGCATAAAGAAACTGTCAGAGCAAATCAGTCACCTTAAGACACATGAGGGCAAAGGTGTTGGAGCTTATTATAGGAGGAAAGGAAGCATGAGAGGGAGGGAGGATTTTGAGAATAGTGCCATCTTTTTTTTTTCTTTCTTTCATCCAGGTTAGTTAGCATATAGTGCAATAATGATTTCAGGAATAGATTCCAGTGATTCATCCCCTACTTATAACACCCAGTGCTCATCCCAACAAGTGCCCTCCTTAATGTCCCTTACCCAGTTAGCCCCTCCCTTTAGCCCTGACCCCTCCAGCAACCCTCAGTTGAGAGTTGACTCTCAGTTGACCCTCAGTTGAGGGTTATATTTAAGAGTCTCTTATGTTTTGTCCCCCCCTCCCTGTTTTTTTTCCCTTCCCTTATGTTCATCTGTTTTGTATCTTAAATTCCACATACGAGTGAAGTCCTATGATATTTGTCTTTCTCTGACTAATTTTGCTTAGCATAATATCTCTAGTTCCATCCAAGTCATTGCAAATGGCAAGACTTCATTCTTTTTGATTGCCAAGTAATACTCCATTATATATATATACACACACACACACACACACACACACACACACACACACATACATACCACATCTTCCTTATCCATTCATCCATCGATGGACATTTGGGCTCTTTCCATACTTTGGCTATTGTCAATAGTGCTACTACAAACATTGGGGCGCATATGCCCCTTGAATCAGCTTTTTTGTATTCTTTTGATAAATACCGAGTAGTGTAATTGCTGGTTCATAGGGTGGTTCTATTTTTAACTTTTTGAGGAACCTCCATACTGTTTTCCAGCATGGCTGCACCAGTTTGCATTCCCACCAGCAGTCCAAAAGAGATACTCTTTCTCCGCATCCTCACCAACATCTGTTGTTGCCTGAGTTGTTAATTTTAGCTATTCTGACTAGTATGAGGTGGTATCTCATTATGATTTTGATTTGTATTTCCCTGAGGATGGGTGATGTTGAGCATTTTTTCATGTGTCTGTTAGCCATCTGGATGTCTTCCCTGGAAAAGTGTCTATTCATGTCTTTTGCCTATTCTTCATTGGGTTATTTGGTTTTTGGGTGTTGAGTTTGGTAAGTTCTTTATAGATTTCTGATACTAACCCTTTATCTGATATGTCATTTGCAAATATCTTCTCCCATTCTGTCAGTTGCCTTTTAGTTTTGCTGATTGTTTCCTTTGCTGTGAAAAAGCTTTTTATCTTGATGAGGTCCCAATAGTTCATTTTTGCTTTTGTTTCCCTTGCCTCTGGAAACGTGTTGAGTAAGAAGTTGCTGAGGCCAAGGCCAAAGAGGGTTTTGCCTGCTTTCTCCTTGAGGATTTTGATGGCTTCCTGTCTTACATTGAGGTCTTTCATCCACTTTGAGTTTATTTTTGTGTGTGGTGTAAGAAAGTGGTCCAGGTTCATTCTTCTGCATGTCGCTGTCCGGTTTTCCCAGCATCATTTGCTGAAGAGACTGTCTTTATTCCATTGGATATTCTTTCCTGCTTTGTCAAAGATTAGTTGGCCATATGTTTGTGGGTCCATTTCTGGGTTCTCTATTCTGTTCTGTTAATCTGAGTGTCTGTTTTTGCACCGGTACCATACTGTCTTGATGATTACATCTTTTTAATACCTTTTGAAGTCTAGGATAGTGATACGTCCAGCCTTGGTTTTCTTTTTCAGGATTTCCTTGGCTATTCAGGGTCTTTTCTGGTTCCATACAAATTTTAGGATTGTTTGTTCTAGCTCTGTGAAGAATGCTGGTGTTGTTTTAATAGGGATTGCATTGAATATGTAGATTGCTTTGGGTAGTTTTGACATTTTAACAATATTTGTTCTTCTAATCCATGAGCATGGAATGTTTTTCCATTTTTTTGTGTGTGTCTTCTTCAATTTCTTTCATAAGCTTTCTATAGTTTTCCGTGTATAGATTTTTCACTTCTTTGGTTAAGTTTATTCCTAGATATTTTATGGTTTTTAGTACAATTGTAAATGGGATAGATTCCCTGATTTCTCTTTCTATTGCTTCATTATTAGTGTATGGAAATACAACCAATTTCTGTGCATTGATTTTATATCCTGCAACTTTGCTGAATTCATGTACCAGTTCTAGCAGTTTTTTGGTGGAATTTTTTGGTTTTCCATATAGAGTATACCATATGTCTGTGAAGAGTGAATGTTTTACTTCCTCCTTGCCAATTTGGATGCCTTTTATTCCTTTGTGTTGTCTGACTGCTGAGGCTAGGACTCCCGATACTATGTTGAATAACAGTTATAGTGCCATCTTTGACAAGAAGAATCTCAGGACAGGTGCCTGGGTGGCTCAGTCAGTTAAGCATTCAGCTTTGGCTCAGGTCATGATCTCGCAGTTCGTGAGTTTGAGCCCCACGTCAGGTTGCGCACTGATATCGCAGAGCCTGCTTCTGATCCTCTCTCTCCCTCTCTCTCCCCCTTCCCTGCTCGTGCTCGCTCTCTCTCTCTCTCTCTCTCTCAAAAACAAATAAAACATTAAATAAAGCAAAACAAACAAACAATTTTAGAAAAAGAAGAATCTCAGGACAAGACAGCTATCAAAATGTATTACTCAGCAACAACAACAAAAACAAACAACCCCATTAAAAAATGGGCAAAGGATTTGAACAGACCTTTCTCCAAAGATACACAGATGGCCAAAAAAACACATGAAAAAATGCTCGACATCACTAATCATTAGGGAAATGCAATGAGATACCCCCTCACACCCATTACAATGCCTGTTATCAAAAAAACTGAAAGCAAGTGTTGCTGACGATGTGGAGAAAATGAAACACTTGTGCACTGTTGGCAGGATTGTGAAATGGTGCAGCTGCTTCAGAAAACGGTATGGTGGTCCCTCAAAAAATTCAACATAGAATTACCATACGATCCAGCAATTTCTGGATATATACACAAAAGAACTGAAAGCAAGGTCTCAAAAAGGTATCTGAACACTCAGGTTCTTAGTATTATTCACAATAACCAAAAGATGGAAATGGCTCAAATGTCCATCAGCGATGAATGGATAAACAAATCGCAGCATATACACACAAAGGAATATCTTTCAGCCTTTAAGGAGAAGAAAATTCTGACACATCCTACAACACGGATGAACCGCAAAGACTAATTATGCTAAGTGAAATAAGCCAGACACGAGAGGATAAGTACTGTTAGATTGCACGTATATGAGGTACCTAGGATAAGCAAATTTATAGAGACAGAACGAGACGAGTGGTTGCCAAGAGCGGGAGGGGATGGAAGAATGGAGTTACTGCTTAATGGGGATGGTGTTTCAGTTTTGTAAATGTTTAAGGTGGTACCTTTTATGTTATGTGTATTTATTCGAGTAAAATTTAAAATTAAAAATTTTTTGGTGGGAGGGTGCCTGGGTGCCTCAGTCAGTTGAGCGTCTGACTCTTGATTTCGGCTCAGATCACCATCCCACGGTCATGGGATCTAGCCCCGAGTCGGGCTGCATACTGAGCATGGAACTTGCTTAAGATTCTCCCTGTCTCTCTCTCTCTCTCTCTCTCTCTCTCTCTCTCTCTCTGCCTCCCCCCTCCACCAATAAAATAAATAAATACAATTTTCCAATTTTCGAAAGGTGGGGAAAGAGAAAACATGTTAAATACATTCACTTAGTGAATGAAACAGGAAGTGTCTCCAGTGACAGGAGCCATGGGCAGCAGGCAGGACAGGCCACTCTGATGCAGGTCCCAGCAAGGAATCATAAAATCGATCGTGTGGCTATTTCGTGCGTCTATCAGGTGTGCAGAAAACTTCATCTTCTTAACATCGAGTACCTTTGACTTCCAAGACTGCCACGTCCCACGTGGCTGCCCCAACCCCAATCCCAGGAGGGGAATCCATTCTCAGTGATGATTGGAGCTGCACCCACACTCACTCTAGTATTTTGCAGGGTTACCTGGCCCCGTCATTTGTCTGGTCTTCCCCCAGGCCCGCATTGCGGAGGCTGTGGGCCCTGCCTCATCCTTGATCTGCTCTACGTGATCCTTTCTTATCCGAAGGCTTTGCCACTTCCCAGCTAGGCTCCAAGAGGCAGGGTCTCTGGTAAAATTGTGAGACCTATAACTGGATCTAATTTCTCCTGGGGACCATCCCTTCTCCCCAGATGCTTTTTCCCCTTTTAGAGCTATGACCAGAAGACCTGCGAAGATCTTCACTCATCAAGGGACTGGCTGCTCTCCCTGTCTATTCCTTGTTATTTTGCTTCGTAAAAGCATTTCAGTCAGCTCTCCTCAGGCACACCCAGCAACACCAGAGGAGGCAGTGTTGACTTCAGGCTGTCTTCCTATCCAAGGTGACTGAGCCTCTGAGGCGAAAAATTCTAAAGCCTGGCTGCTTACTTGATTGGGGGAGGTGGGGGGGGGGCAGGTATAGGGAAGACAAACACAATTTAATTTTTAAAATAAAGTATCTTGGGGCGCCTGGATAGCTCAGTCGGTTAAGTGTCCAACTTCAGCTCAGGTCATGATCTCATGGTTCATGAGTTCGAGCCCCACATTGGGCTCTAACAGCTCAAAGCCTGGAGCCTGCTTCAGATTCTGTGTCTCCTTCTCTCTCTGCCCCTCCCCTGCTCGTGCTCTGTCTGTCTGTCTCTCTCTCTCTCAAAAATAAATAAACGTTAAAAAAATAATTTTTAAAGAAAGTATCTTGCCATGATGACCACTGCTCCCAGTAGCAGCAAAGCTGGCTCCTTAGCATATCTGTCACCTTCCCTTAATCATTGAGTTTCCTAGAGAGTCGAGACATTGTGTCAAGGGAGGAGTAGGTGACAATTCAGTTCTTAAACAGTGTTGAGGACCTCTCCCTTCTTTTCTCTGATCCTCCCTCAAGGGGGAGCTCAGTAAACTTCAGAGATATGGCAGGAGAAATTGCCTTATTGACAGGGTTACTTTGAGTCTCCTATCACTGGATCCTTCTATCTGGCTGGGATGCCTACGGTGCTTGGTGTAGACGTACTTCTAAGCAACTAAGCTTATAAAATGGAAATTCCATGTGCTAAAGAACCAATTCCAAGGAGACTTCCCCAGAGATACTATCACGGAGGATGGAGAGGTCCCCTCCCGTGCCTTTACAGGTGACTGTTTTTAGATGTTCAGTATCTTGTCAAAGAACATCCAAACCACAGGAGGACCCATCCCAGATCTTTTTGAAAGGCCAGCACTAAAGAAGTATTTGTTCAGTGAATGAATGGATGTCCTCAAGGTTCCTGCATTTGTAATTCTAATCAGGCTCCTTATCCTACCTTTCCAGATGCCTTTTCCCGAGAGTGAAAAGCGCCTCTCTGCCTGGAGGGATCATGAACTCCCTTCTTTGATCTGATTTTCTTTCTAGAAGGCACAGTGGGAAGGACGGAAACAACCAGCGCCCCACCCCCCCCAAATGGGACATGAATCCTTTGAACTCCATCTGGCCAGCTGTGCACAGGGCTTCGGCTAGGGGCTCAACTGTAGGGCCAGACTCACCTCCTACCTCCCACCTCCCACCTTACCAGGGCGCCTCTGATCCACTATCATCAGGATCCTGATGATACAAGGGAAGCACTTGGGACATGCTTATGAAAACTGCTCAAAATTTTTGATGCTTGGTCCATAGTCAGAAACCTGGCAGGTACCTGCTCCCATCCCTTCTGGGCAGTCTTTAGGCTCCTACACACCGTCATGCTCTAGCTTGCCCACACGGCACCTTGACGTTCTCCAGGAGGAAGGAACCAGCCGATGGCAAGTTACGGTTCAGTACACGAGATAGTCTGTTCTGTTCACGCAAAGAAGAGGAAGGATTTGCCAAGCACACCCAGGACACGGGTGCCCCTCAGAATCTGATAGCGGCTGCCTGAGGGAGGCTAGGGCACTTCTGGACAGTGGCCCTGGCCTCTGGTCACAGGAGACTGCTGCAAATGCCATTTCCCTGTGTGCCTGTCTCTGTCTAAATGTGCCTCTGTCTCTGCTTAAACTCTCCTCTGCTCCCTGTGCTATAATAACAGCTGTTTATGAACCATCTACTATGTGCTGGGAAATTTCCGAACCCTTTACATGTTATTAATTCACTTAGTCTTCAGAGCAACTCTAGGAATGAGGATTATTATTGCCTCTTCTTTTGCATAGAAGTTCAGTAACCTGCCCGGTGTGACGCTGACAATGAGTGATGGACATGGGGTTGAACTGAGGCTTCCAGATGCCAAAGATGAGGCCACGGGGAACCCTTGCCTTTTCTAGCCAATTCTATCTGATTCACAGAATATTTAGTACACTGAGGCAAGCATAGCATACGTTTTTTTAGTTGTATGATAAGTAAGCTATGTCTATCTTGGCGAAGATGCTTGGACACCATGCCATTCCCAGTCAAGCTGTTCCCTTTATCCTCATGCCTAACTGGCCCAACTGAGGAAGCTCACCCCCTGGGCTTCTTCTCAGCCACTAGTTTTCCCCAGCTTTTGGGGTCAGAGGCATAGGAGGTAAAAGTGGCAAATTGGAGAGAAGTAACTCTCTTGTCAACTTCCAGTTTCTGCCTTGACTTAGAAGGACCGTGCGGAGTGATAGATGACGGCCCAGAATAGCTAAGCCCAGTGAAGAATCCGCTTTCCGGCGTCCAGGCAATCGAGCACCATTAGAACCATTCCGCTCTTTCTTGGCTGTGACCTATCATGTTGTAACAGTGTTCTTATTTCGTGTGATGGTTTCTCTTCTTATGGCAACACCCCCTTCCCTCAAGATGCCTTCATACTCACAGGATCACCATGACATGGGCTCCCAGGCTTACTTTGTTTTATAAAGCTAGGTCAGCCACGCTAGCCTGCTTCCAGGGCTGCAGGGAAACAGTGATAAAACCAGTTACTCAGTGGACTGCCCTAATCAGCTGTGGTCATTATCCATGGATTTGTTATTAATGATGTGTTCTGATTCCGTATAGGTCCTTGGATCCTCATATAGCCCAGCAAACCCGATCCTTTGCCCTTGGCAGTGACTGGCAGGTCTTTTCAGACACTCGGAGCAGCCAAGATTGCATTTTTAAAAGTGCCACTCTATATTTAGCGGGCCAAATTGCCTATGGCTCAGTCTCCCTTTGTACTTGCGTCACCTAAAAAAAGATCACCTTCACATACAAGGTCATACAGATCGGGCAGACATTGATTCTGCTGTCTGTGGGACCCAGGATAACTCCACTATGGAAAATGCCACACAAGGGGGGGCAACTGAAAAAAGAATAAAAAATGGATGCTATCCCATTCAACTTTGGCAAAGTGCGGAGCCAAAGATAATTTTTGCAAGGTGAGTGCAATAGAGGTCCTGGCTTGCCCCAGAGAATTCCAAGTCCTGTCAGGATCAGTCTGGCAAAATGCCCTAAGGCTCCCGCTATAACTTTTCCATTTCCTCTTGTAATCTTTTGTCTGTCATCATTGTCCTCTTTTGTTCTCCTTCCTTCCATCCTCTTTCCCTCCTTTGCTTCCTCCCTCTCTCCCTCGCTCCACTGGTTCATTCCTTTCTTCCTCCCTTCCTCTGTATCGTTCACAGTTATTAAGCTCGGACTGTGTTTTGTGCAGCGTCAAAGGCACTGGGATTATCACCAAAGGTTATTAACCCAAACATTACTGTCCCCGCTAGAAGAGTAGACGAACAGAGCATCATCCTGGGCCATCGTAACAGGGTGACACAGAGAGAGGGCACTCAGCTGGCCTCTGGGGTCCAGGGAAGCCTATGCAGTGAGGGTGGCCCCGAGCTGAGTTACTCCTCTCCTCACAAGATAAAACTGGCCCAGTCTTAAATCATCAGGTGCAGAGGGGAGCACTCTCCTTATTTCTCTTCTTTTAAGCTTGCACGAAGAAGAAAGCAACATCTGGGACTCTCATCCTGGCAAACCCATCACCAGCTGTCTCCTGGCTTCCTTTCCAATCCTCACACTCTGGCCCCTCGTTAGAGAGCCCACACCTCTCCTTGGAGGTTAAGAGGTCTAGAACTAAAAAAAAAAAAAAAAAAAAAAAAAAATCACAGAAGAAAAATCGTCACACTCCATTGTATGAGTAAAATATTTTAAAATTTATTACCTGCACTTTCAAGGGACAAGAGCTCTAGGGGTTAATGGTGTGCCTCACGGCTGCCATAAGTAATAAACACTTAAAGGTGAATAGAGATATCTAGTCTGAAATAAGCTTTTTTATCCAAAGTGAGTCTTTTAAATAAGAGAGTTTGCCCTTGGCTGTTGTCTTGAGAGTCAGAAGATGTTTTAAGGGGTCTGTGTGCACAGTCAGCAGTTAGGTCTGATGTTCGTAAGAATGACCTTGGACCAAGGTCTCCAGTATCTTGTGATTCTGCTAGTGAATTACTGTGTGGATTATCACATATGGAGGGAAGAACTTTGTTTTCTGAAAATGAAGTCAACTGAGGACTGAAGTCTCCACTTAATTCTGCCTGTTCAGGGAGGTTTTGTTTCTTTTAGGTTAAAAGTTCAGGATTTTCAGGCTTTGAACTTGATCAAACTGAAGTTCAGTTTCTCTGCGATTTCTGTTCTGCCTTCCTCCAGTCTCCCAGGTTGTGTCTGCATGCAGGGCGTTCCAGTCTTGTGCTGTCACCTGGGTCCTGTTGACCCCACTGGCTGGGCTATCATGCTTGATCTTTGTAAGGCAGGTCTCTAGTCCCACTGCCTGTGCTATGGACCTCCCTGGTCCCACCTGGCCCCAGGCAGATGCCATACCCTGCAATGTCTTCTTACCAGCCCACGTTCCTTCTAGTGCCTAGCCCCCTCTACTGTCCCGTGATCCCCACTGCATATGCAGAAATATCTGCATCTCCCTCAAGGCAGGCACAGGGTCTAGGGGACGTGCTGTCTTAGGCCTTTTTTCTCTGCAACTATCCTGCTGCCATTCCTATAACACCGTCTCAACCCGTCATAAGATTGGGGCTCCTTCTGAGATGCTTCTCTTTCAAGACATCCAAACAGGAAACAGGAGGCAAGTCTCATCAAGTGTCCCTTTTTTTTTTTTTTAAGTTTATTTATTTATTTTGAGAGGGGGTGCAGAGAGAGAGGAAGAGAGAATCACAAGCAGACAGACTTCACACGGTCAGCACAGAGCCCAAGATAGGGCTCGAACTCACAAACCATGAGATCATGCGCTGAGCTGAAATCAAGAGTTGGGCGCTCAACCGACTGAGCCACCCAGGTGCCCCTCATCAAGTGTTCTTTGTCTGTTTCCTGCCAATCCTTTCTGTTCACACACCTACTTAGATTCATTCGAGGGTCTCCACCGCATCCTTTTCCAGCCCAGGAAGAGTTTCCATGTCTTCCTTTGAGCCAGGGAAATTCACTTGCATTTTGTCCTCATCCTCATTACCCACAGTTTAGTGTATAAACCCAGACTCTAAGAAGCCTGGCCTCACTAGGATCTGCAAATCCCCTTTTCACCCAGAAAAGTCTAGCTCTAGCTTTTTGCAACTGTTGTTTTTGAAGAGGGCTTCAGGAGCATTTCTGGGAGTCACAAGGTGACCGTTAATTCCTTTGTTCTTGTTTGGATCTTGTCCTCTCCCCCCTCCCCCCCGCCGCCCCCGCAAGGGAGGCTGCCCCGGTGTCGTATAGGTGCAGGGACAGCCTCAGGGCTGCAAAAGTGACACAGGTGGATCTTGCTTTTGTTAGCCAGTGGCCATAGGGGTAGATTGTTCCTTTATACTAAATTGTTATGTGAGCTTGCACGTACACAGGAATGGAGAATGCTCTCAGGTCATATTTCAAAATATCTGTCAGCTGCCTGCAAGCTCTCTATGTGCCCACCCTCGATGGCCCGGTAACCCCTTCCTCTTGGCCCTGTACCCTTGCCACCTGCTCCATGGCTTCTGAGCCACAGGCAGCCCTCCGTTGAAGGGAGAAGTGACTGCAGTCGCAAATGCCCATTCCTGTCCTTGGCAACAGTTCCTCCACGGGAAGAGGGAAGGGAGTGTCAAGAAGGGTCATTCTGCCACTGTCACAGCTCTTATCTAGATCAGAAATTAAGCCTGCCTTCCATATGGTAAGGCAAAATTGAAGCGAATAGATTTGATAGGCACCATTGACCTATGGCTGAGCCAGCAGGAAAAAGGGGATTTATATACTCAGTTGAGAAAAGAATACCTAAAGGAGATGGGTAAATTAGATACAAAGTTAAAACAAACAAACAAACAAACAAACAGGGGAGCCTGATTGGTTTGGTCGGTTAAGTGTCCAACTTCGGCTCAGGTCCTATCACGGTTTGTGAGTTTGAGCCCCGTACTGGGCTCGGTGCTGACAGCTCAGAGCCTAGAGCCTGCTTCAGATTCTGTGTCTCCCTCTCTCTCTGCCCCTCGTCCACTCATGCTCTCTCTCTCGAAAATATCATGCTCTCTCTCAAAAATAAATAAACATTAAAAAATTTTAAACAAACAAAAACTTCTGATGGTAACTTCTCTAACAGGTAATCAACATCTCTCTTAATCTTTTCCTGACAGGCTGTTAACATAAATGTCATCTTTTCCTAACTGATGTAAGCAGTAAGTGTCTCTGTCAGCTGGGGATTGATAAGCAAATCTACAGTGACAACACCATGCAATGCCACGGGGCTGTCAGATGGTGACCAATTCAGGAAGAGCAAAACCCCATTTTCTCTAAAGTGGCTTCATTTAGCATGGTATGAAAACTGTAGCAAAGAGTTTTTCTTTTTTGTAAGTTTGGTAAATATATATATTATACATCTATATATCGATTTAGAGATTTTCATCTCTGTATTTTCTTTCTCACATGTATAAAGGTCAGATGTCTAAAACATAGAGATTCTCACTGTTGAAAAGAAGCAGGTTACAAGGAGACACGTGTTGTCACCCTTCTGAACTTGAACATCTCAAAAGCTCTCTTTTTGATTGGTTCCCTGAGGCCAGGCTCATGACGGTCTTTCCTGGGGCTATGTTAGACCTCCAGCAACCCTCAGTTTGTTCTCCATATTTATGAGTCTCTTTGTTTTGTCCCCCTCCCTGTTTTTATATTATTTTTGTTTCCCTTCCCTTATGTTCATCTGTTTTGTCTCTTAAAGTCCTCATATGAGTGAAGTCATATGATTTTTGTCTTTCTCTGACTAATTTCACTTAGCATAATACCCTCCAGTTCCTTCCACATAGTTGCAAATGGCAAGATTTCATTCTTTTGATTGCCGAGTAATACTCCATTGTATATATATACCACACCTTCTTTATCCATTCATCCATCGATGGACATTTGGGCTCTTTCCATACTTTGGCTCTTGTTGATAGTGCTGCTAGAAACATGGGGGTGCATGTGTCCCTTTGAAACAGCATACTTGTATCCCTTGGATAAATGCCTAGTAGTGCAATTGCTGGGTCATAGGGTAGTTCTATTTTTACTTTTTTGAGACACCTCCATACTGTTTTCCAGAGTGGCTGCACCAGCTTGCATTCCCACCAACAATGCAAAAGAGATCCTCTTTCTCCACATCCTCGCCAACATCTGTTGTTGCCTGAGTTGTTAATGTTAGTCATTCTGACAGGGGTAAGGTGGTATCTCATTGTGGTTTTGATTTGTATTTCCCTGATGATGGGTGATGTGGAGCATTTTTTCATGTGTCGGTCGGCCATCTGGATGTCTTCTTTGAAGAAGTGTCTATTCATGTGTTTTGCCCATTTCTTCACTGGATTATTTGTTTTTCGGGTGTTGTGTTTGGTAAGTTCTTTGTAGATTTTGGATACTAACCATTTACCTGATATGTCATTTGCAAATATCTTCTCCCATTCTGTCAGTTGCCTTTTAGTTTTGCTGATTGTTTCCTTCGCTGTGCAGAAGCTTTTTATTTTGATGAGGTCCCAGTAGTTTATTTTTGCTTTTGTTTCCCTTGCCTCCAGAGACGTGTTGAGTAAGAAATTGCTGCGGGCAAGATCAAAGAAGTTTTTGCCTGCTTTCTCCTCAAGGATTTTGATGGCTTCCTGTCTTACATTGAGGTCTTTCATCCACTTTGAATTTATTTTTGTGTATGGTGTAAGAAAGTGGTCCAGGTTCATTCTTCTGCATGTTGCTGTCCAGTTTTCCCAGCACCACTTGCTGAAGAGACTGTCTTTATCTCATTGGATATTCTTTCCTGCTTTGTCAAATATTAGTTGCCCATACATTTGTGGGTCCATTTCTGGGTTGTCTATTCTATTCCATTGATCTGAGTGTCTGTTCTTGTGCCAATGTTTATTTTATTTATTTATTTATTTTTAAAATTTTTTTCCAACGTTTTTATTTATTTTTGGGACAGAGAGAGACAGAGCATGAACGGGGGAGGGGCAGAGAGAGAGGGAGACACAGAATCGGAAACAGGCTCCAGGCTCTGAGCCATCAGCCCAGAGCCCGACGCGGGGCTCGAACTCACGGACCGCGAGATCGTGACCTGGCTGAAGTCGGACGCTTAACCGACTGCGCCACCCAGGCGCCCCTGTTTATTTTATTTTTGAGAGAGAGAGAGAGACAGAGTGAGAGCCGGGGAGGGGAAGAGAGAGAGACACACACAGAATCCAAAGCAGGCTCCAGGCTCTGAGCTGTTAGAGCCCGATGTAGGGCTCGAACTCGTGAACCATGAGATCATGACTTGAGCCGAAGTTGGACACTTAACCGACTGAGCCACCCAGGCACCCTGACGCCTGCCTTTCTGATCTCAGATATGCCCACCAGGGATTCCATCAAAGGAGATATTACAAAAAGCTCTCCAGGACTGTTCAAGAAGCTAGGTATAGTGGGAATTGCCTTTGACCTGGATATTAAAACCATTCCAGGAGGATTCTGGCATTTTGAACTCTTGCTCTCTGGCTAACACTTCTGTGAGAGATAATATTTTCATTTATTTTCCCCACTCATGTTAATATTATACATTAATATTATACATCCTGTTATACACCATGTATATTCTAGGCATCAGGGCATAGGAATGAAGAAGACAGATAAGGTGTCTGCCCTCACTGATGAGCTTCATGCCCTATTTTGATAAATATTTAACATTCACTAAGATGTGTATTGAATGTCTACACGGTGCCAGGCACTGCTTTAACGGTGGGAATACAGGTGTGGGCAAAACAGAGCTCTCCTCTCACAGAGTGACAGAAGTGATAAGCCAGCAGAGCCAGGAACGATACGATGTTTCTCTGCCCCCTGTCATTTCTGTATTGCTCTCCTCCCCACCCCATCCAAGCCCTTGGAAGATTTTCTAGCTATAAGAGTTTGAAATTAGATAATTCCCCTCCACGGTTTACATGGTCAGCAAAGTTTTTTACTAGGCAAAGAGGGAGGATTCAGAACATTTCGTCCAACTCTTCCATGTTATATTTGCAGAATTTGAGATTCAAATAGGTTGTAACTTGGCCCTCTATCATTACTGCATGGTATAGTCAACACTGGAGCCCATGTTTCCTGATCCCCATCCTTGAACTCATCCTACTTGGTCCACTGCTTGTATGAAAACAGCTGATGATAGCTATATTTGCCATACATGATCAATGATTGACTTTAAAATAAGAATGGACTTATTTTTTTTTCATATGGAAGTGTTTTTGACCAGAAAGTAATTAATTAAGTGTAAAAAAAGGTAGACCCGGAAGTGTGCAGAAACATTGTTATCTCTAGGGAATATTAATGGTCAAAACTTAAAACTTGAAAATCATCATGATTTAGATTTTTCTTTGTAATGGATACTTGGTTGTGGGAAGAAAGTTTAGAGATTACATATAGTCTGGAATTAGGTCACTGCCAATAAAAGATCGTGCTAATATTAAAAATTTGTAACCCAATGTTCTTTGGTTTGGAAGGATGTTATTTATTGTTTATATATGTATCTACTCAGAGAATTATTTTCCAAGGTGACCTTGTCATGGAATGCAGAGTTAGTACAGAAATCCCTGGAGTGTCTTTATAGCCACTTAGAATTACAATAGACAGCAAGAATCTAGTCTCCTAAGGGCTAACTTGGAACATGTAGAGGAAAGAAAAGGGCTAATGGAAGGTGAGAGATTTAGATACAGGATTCAGCTCTGGGTTTTGTGACATCAGGGAAACCACTGTCAGCAGAGCTTTGACCTTCTTGGGAGACAGATAATAAATCTAGCACATCAGAGTGATGGTGGAGCTGAACTGCTGAATGACAAATAACAGTGTTGCTGATGGGCTGTGGTAGAAGCCTAGCATGTGAATGTTCTGGAGACGCTGTCCTCTCTCTGAACACCAAAATACCTGTCACTTCAGGGGGCTGACATCCTCTTCCTCTCAAGCCATTGACTGCATTTATGTTGCAAGACAGAGAATATGGCACAAGCAACAGTTCTTAGTAATTTAATTCTTATACATACAATGCTTAAGGGTCTAATTGAAATATAATAACACGCACCCATGTTGTACCAGTGAATTTTGCCACACGCATACACCTGCACAGCCACTACACTGTGAAGACAAAAACATTTCCCCTACCTGGAAAATTTCCTTACCAGTCTGCAGTCAATTGCTCACTGGAGTCAGTTGCTGTTCTGCTTTGTAACAATGTAGTTTAGTCTTGCCTGATCTAATATTTTTGTATGAATTGAATCAAACATGGACTCTTTGTTTTGGGGGGGGGGTCTGGTTTCTTACATGTGGTGTAACGTTTGTGAGATTCGTCCATGCTGTGTTAGTAGTTCATTCCTTTTCATTGTTGAGTAGAATTCCACATGAAACCTATTCACTTGATGTTCCTTCAGGTGTTTTCTAATCTGGGGCTGTTATGAACAAAGCTGCTATGAACATTCTTGTACAAGTCTTTTCAGGGACCTGTCTCTCTTTTGAAGAAACACACAAGAGTGGAATTGCTGGGCTATAGGTTAGATGTATGTTTAACTTGTGTGTGTGTGTGTGCAAATTTCCAACATTTCCAAGTGGTTGTGTTATTTACGCTCCAGCCAGAAGTGTACAAGAATTCCATTTGCTCAATCTCCATACTACCAACTTCTGAAATGGCCTGGTTGCGATTTCTTTCTTTTGCCCTGCTAGTGGTTGGGTAGTATCATCTCAGCCTCTTCATGATAACTAATAATTCTGAGCATCTTTTCTTACCCTTATAGACGTATTCACATTCTTCTGTGAAGTGCTCAATTTTTATTGTTTTTTTTTATTTGTTATTTTTTGACCTTCTTGTTTTTATTTTAATTCTAGTAAACACACACTGTTATATTCGTTTTAGGTGTACAACATAGTGATTCATCATTTCTATACATTACTCAGTGCTCAGTGTGTCTCCTTTCTTAATATTGACTTATAGTAGTTCTTTATATATTCCAGTTACATATGTCAGATATAATGTGTCACAAACATATTTTTTAGTCTGGGTCTCACCTATCATTTTCTTTCTTTCTTTTTTTTTTTTTTTAATGTTTATTTATTTTTGAGAGAGAGAGAGAGAGAAAGAGGCAAAGAGAGAGAGGGAGACAGAAAACAAAGCAGGCTTCAAGCTCTGAGCTATCAGCACTAAGCCAGAGGCAGGGCTCCAACCCATCAACCCTAAGAGCATGACCGGAAGTCAGAGACTTAACTGACTGAGCCACCCAGGCACCACACACACACACACACACACACACACACACACACACACACACACCTATCATTTTCTTAATGGCACCTTTAAAAAATATATTTTAATAAATTATAATTTATTTTCTTTAGTAATTATAATCATGAAATCTTTGCTCCCCTAAGGTTGCACAGATGCTCTGTCATCTTTAATATTTTTCTTCCACGTTTGAGCCCATTTACTTGGTGTCAGGTGCACCAGGCCTGCATCACCAGCCTGGGTTTCTCTACCTGCGCCGATACTCCCGAGCCCGTGAAGCCCGAGCCACCCGCTGCAGCATGCCGGTGTCCTGATCCAGGAGCTTCTCCTGGTTCACCGGGTCCACCACGTCCTCCGTCATCAGCTTCATCCTGCGCTCCAGGGTGACCACGACCGCAGAAGGCCAGAGCAACGGCGTGAGGCACCGCACCTCCCAAGCTGTCGCGGGTCACGGCACACACGTGGCGCGGGCTGAGCTTGATGAGCCTCACGCGATCCATGAAGGCGGCGAACGGCGTGGGGCGCATGCGCCATGAGGTCTGACATGCGCCGTGACGTCTCAGCCGTAGGGACAGTGGCGGTGCTTGTCGGCTTCCGAGCTTGGCGGTCTTGGCTTGGGAGGTCAGCGACGGGATCCGGAAGCTGGACAGTGCTTTGTCTTTGTCCTGCGGGACCTGCAGTGGCCCGGCTCAGGCGTCTTCTGGGCCTGTTCCCCAGACGGCCTTGGGCATGAAAGGTTGAGCACCAGCTCAGTGTGCACGGTGGCCGCGTCCTCTCCCGGGAAGCCGTGCACTTGCCCCTGCGCCGTGGCCGCCGCGGCTGTTTCTGCACCTCACGCCCAGCCCCCGGCTGCTCCTGGATCCTCATCTTCGCCGTGGTCTCCTTCTGGTGCGAAGTGTACTCCAGGATTGCCTCGCGCTCACGCAGGTAGCCATCTGGGGGTGACGAGCTGTCGTGGCGGGGCCGCGCACACAGGTGGCAGCCCTCCACATCTTGAGGGCTTGCTGGAATGTTCTGGGTCCTGCAGCCTGAGGCCGCTGTGGCCTTTTTTTCTCACTGTAGGGGCAGGCAGTCCCCACCCTGCAGTTCTTGCCATAATGCCTCCCTCACAAACGACTCCTTGTCCCTTCGTTGCTTCTTCAACTGTATCTATGCCTTGCTTTCTTTCAGAAACTTCGTGGCTTTATGTTTATGTGTGTGATCCACCCCAAATTAATCTTTGTGTTTTAGCGTAAAGTAGGAGGCACGGTTCATGTTTTTCTGTGTTTATTTAGTTATTCCATTTGTTGAAAAGACCTTTCTTTAATGAATTGCTTTGGTGTCTTTGTTGAAAATTATTTTGGAATCTCTGTGTGTCTATTGCTGGACTTTATTTTTACACCAGTACCAGTCTTAAATTATCTTAAATACTGTAGATTATAACAAATGTTGTGATCAGAGTTCTTTTTCAAGATTGATTTGGTTTGGCTAATCTTGGACCTTGTCATCGCCATATAAATTTTACAGTGAGATTACCAGTACCTACAAAGAAGCTACTGGGTGTTAAGTTTGGGTTTGTGTTGAGCCTATAGATTTGGGGAAAACAGGCATATTAAAAATATTGTCTTTCAATCCAGGAATGTGTTATATATGTCCGTTTATTCAGAGCTTTAAAAAAACTTTCTTTCTGCAATTCATTGTAGTTTTTAGCATATAAGTCTTACACTTGCTTTGTTAAATTTATTCCTAAGTTAAATTCTTTGCATTCTTATGAGTGAAACTATTTTTAAATTTTGTTTTGTTTATACCTATTACGTAGAGGTGCAATAGACTTTTGTATGTTGACCTCATATCATGACGTCATATCAATATCAAGCTTGCTACCTTCACTTATTGTAGTGGCTGGTTCGTAGACTCCTTGTGTGCATACATCATCAGGTCATCTGTGGATAATCACAGCTTTCCCTCTGTTTTCTGATTTTAAGGTCTGTCATTTATTCCCTTGCCTTATTGTACTAAGATCTCCAGTACAATTTGAAGAGAAGTATACCTCAGTATACTTGCTCGGTTCCTGAAATTTGGAGGAAAGGATTCGGAAAGGTAGCAAAATATGCCACTTGACTTTCATTATTCAATTCAGTTCGACCTTTCATTATTATTCAAGGCCCCTCATTGTCTTGAAGCCTACAAAGTTTGGTGTTAGTATAGTTATATCAGCTTTCTTTTGCATTATTTGCACGGACTACTTAAAAAAAAGTTTCTTGTGAGTTCTTGTTTTCTTGCCTTTGTCAAAAGGTATCATTTGGTTTCCAAATATTTGGAGATACGTTGGTTTTCCTAATGGTACTGATTTCTAACTTAATTCTGGTGTAGTCAGAGACTATGCTCTATATGATTTCAGTCCATTGGAATTACTGGGACTTGTTTTATAGTCCAGCATAGGGTCTGTCTTACTGATAGACTTGTAGAGGCTTTTGGTCTTGTGTAGGCTCTTGGGTTTAGGCTTTGTTAGAGTAGGTCTCTTTCTTGTTTTTCATGGTAGGGTAGGGAAAACTGCTCCTGAGATATAATCTTTACTCCTAAATCGTGGCTCTCTGGTGTCCAGTGAAAGCAAGATGTGTTTTCCATGCCTCCACTAGAGCTGGACCCAAACCCAAACTCCATCTGCTCAGTCTGGGGCATTGCTGAAATCTCTATGCAGCCGTCTCAGCCTTTCAGAGTAAATTCTTTGATTCACCTCACACATGTGCAGTTCAGGTACAGCCAAGGATTGGGGCTCCCCTTACTATAATTTTTCTGTTCCAGGATTTCTGCCCCCCACCCCCCCACACACAATTTCCATCTCATGTCTCCTCAGGCCCATACAGCTGAATCTTTCTACTTGAGCTCTGTTAAAGGTTATGCCGACTTAGAAGTGTCTTCAGGGGAAAGGCTGAATAAATGTGCATTTCACAGATGTGGGTCCCTTGTTTGATTGCATGCTCTCCATCGTCAGCTTGCTTTCTTTGCTCATCATTGCCTGCAGGTATTGTCTTCAGTATTTTATACAGCATTTATAATTGTTGTTTATAGGAGGATAGTCAAATATGTTTTTATTGGAAGTCTGAACCTGTGATTCCATTTAAAACACAGATGGAGTGTAGACACCACATTTGGAATCTTGATCTAGACCGTCTGGATTTGCATCCTGGCCCTGTCACATTTAGCTATGGCCTCTTGCAGTCTTGTGTATTCTAACATTCTCACCTATACAATGGAGGTGATAATAGTTCCTAAGTCACAAGGTTGTTGTGAGAATAAAACAAGTTAATTCATGTAAAGCTCTTAAAATAGTATCTGACTCTGACGTTTGACATATTTTAGCCAAATCTCTTTGGAGGCCCCCTGTTTTTCTTTTGTGAATAAAGAGAAACACTTTATCTTTAGCTGTTTCTCTTTGACTTAATTCCAGAATGTGATTCCAGTTAATTAGGGTCATACTAAATTATATAACTTTGCTGGTTCTTATTCCAGTGTATTGCACTTGAGGTAAATGATATTGTACATATACTTTGCATGCCAACAGAGCTCTTGTTAATTTTTTTATTATTATTTTAGAGAGAGAGAGAGAGAGAGAGCATGCACATGTGAGTGAAGGAGAGGCACAGGGTGGGTGGAGAGAATCTCAAGCAGGCTCCAGGCTCAGCATGGAGCCTGACACGGGGCTCACTTCCACGACCCTGGGATCGTGACCTGAGCCGAAATCAATAGTCGGATGTTCAACTGACTGAACCAACCAGGCGCCCCAGCAGAGCTCTTATTAATGATGTAGGTCGTTCAGTAATTTCTTTTATCAACCTTTTCCCCCTGAAAACTTAAGACTTGCTTTTCAATTGAAGGTATATTTAATGTGCTTTTCTCTTCAAAATGCATATTAAAAAATCTTCAAAGCTGAGTTTATAAACATGATGCCAGAAGTAAAGGAATGGTCATATTTTTGCTGCTTCGTTCACTTTTTAAAATAGAATCAAGGTAATATTTTTGAACTCCATTATCTCACTGCCAAATTGGGACTTTTTATTTTTATCTCCAAACAAGCACTTTTTTCTTTTGGACTGACCTTAAGTAGCAGTGAGTCACCGCACTTGTAAAAGCAAATTCCAAATCCAGGCAGGACAACAAAATATACTAATGTGGTAGCATGTGAGGGGTAGTATAAAATGCCACTCCAAAATGTGATCGTACGAGTTCAGGACTTGCCTCCCCAAAATAGGCTGCTTTGGTATATTGATTATTTTGAACTGTAGGCAACTGAAAAATAGCAAATGCAGAGAGAAGCTTATCTGCCTAAAGACAGATGCTCCACAAGGAACTCAATTGCCATAGGTCCTCCTTGAGGAGTTTCATCAACCAGAAAAGATCAACTCCTGTAACAGGAGAGGAAACTAGAAGTCAACACCACACCCAGACAAACCATGTCCCAAACTGTCATACCTCCCATCTCTTCTTGAGGGCCCATGCATCTTTCCTAAAAATCATTTACTCTCCCTTGAGAGTATGTGCTTTGACTATAACAGAATTAGGTTAGAACTCAGTAGCGTTAGGATAACCAACATATTAACACCTTTCTACAAAGCCCATGGGTCAAAGAAGAAACCACAAGGAAAAAATTAAAAATATTCTATGCACACAATGCAGAAGGAAGCTGATAGAGCTGTATGTTCCCAACAGTTTGAGCTACGCGAAGATGCGCTTGAGCTTTTCCTTAAGCCACACCGACTTGAAGATGTCAGTGATTAACTTGCTGTAATTCTAAATATTTGGAAATGAAAGACCTTCATAAAATATCCCTAGAGCAAGCTAGGTATCTGCAAAATTTGGAAATAATTTGCCACCACCTCGCCCCTTGCAATGGCTGTAATTGTTTCTTTATACCATGAAGAGCTTCTTTCTGCACCCCTTGACTCTGGGCTAGAATTGTCTCTTGCCCTGACCAATAAAAATGCAGCAGAACTCATGTGCCAGTTCCAAGTTAGCTCTCGAAAGGCGTTGTGTACTTCCGCTGGCTCCCACACAGCTCTGACCAGCTGCCATGTGAGCAAGTTTGGGCCGGTTTGGAGGATGCGAGCACATGGTGTGCAGATGAGCCTTTCCACGAGGCCTACCTTGACCTGTCAGCTCCAGCTGTGCCAGCAGTTGACCAAAAATACAGGAGCAGGTCCAGCTGAGAACGGCCCAGCACGGCCCGGATCACCAGAACCACCCAATCGTGCACACACTCGTGAACTCACTAAATGATGGTTCCTTTCACTCCACTAATTTTGGTGGTGGTTTGTTACATAGAAATAACTGCCTGATACAAAAATTGGTGCCCAGAAGGGCAGTGCTGCCATAATAAAAATTTTAAAAATGAAGCATTGGCTTCATAGACTCAAAGTAAACCCCTGTTTTTCTGATCATCTTATACCTTTCAGTACTTAGAATAATCCAGGCCCCCCAGAAATTGAGGAAATACCTAGCTGACTCTCTGTTCCTCCTTTCCCTCAACAAAATCTTCTTCTAGAACTTAACGTGATTGCAGATAACTATACTTCCCAGGAATCAGCAGCTGGAAGGATAAATAAGGAAGAAAAGGCCTTCTGGAGTCACAAAATTTAAAACCCAGTATAGCGATGGGGTTTAATTAGATTGTTTTCCCAGCATGTAATAAAAAGGTGCAGGGTGGCTGGATCAAACCTGGATGGAATGCCATAGTGGAAGGAGGGAGAGATTGCACAGCCAGAAAGCAACAGTACTGCACTGACTGTCGAGAGTATTGAGGTCACTAGGAAATGAGAGATCCACATGGAACATGTGTACACTTGTGCACCTGCGCACACATCCTAGGAAGGACAAGCCACAGACTCGGGCATTTTTCATATCCCAGCTGCTCTCTCTGTCTTGTCTGTCCTGGCCTTTTCTGTCTGGAGTGGCGAGGTGCACATATGGGGAGTAATAGACCACCATTGGAGAGCTGGCTGTGTGCTGTTATTTAGCTGGAAGCCAGACGGGAAGACAAACAAAAACCCTGAGCCCAGCCATTCTTTGTGCAGCCCTACACCCACATAGGCTGCCAGAACCTGTGCTTACAGGGGTTTACTTTGAGATGAGGTCATTAGAAATAAACTTTCTCTAATAGCAAGCATTTACTCTGTCTTCTCAAAACATTATTGTGGAAATCACTTTCTAAACTACTTCTTTTTCCTTGAGGTTTTCCTAGAAAAAAATTAGATTCCTCTCTGCAATCTAGAGAAAAGTATGACTCAACAGTTTTGTTGACCCAAATTGTGTATCTGTGAAATCTATCCCTGGGAGAGATCCAGAAACAAGCACAAAAGGAGAGTCCTGAATGACTGACAGTTTTTTATGCCCATTTGTCCCAAAGCCCTTCAAGATAGAAAACGACTTAAGGTCTTTGACTAATGCAGCATCAACTAAGGGACAAGAACATCCGATTCCAATCTCATACTCTAAGTTTGTGGCAGTCTGGGCACTGTTTTGCAGCAACCTTTGTTATGACCTCACTTTATCTTTTATTTGCCCGAATGAAATTGGCCATTTCCAAGAGAGGCCTCAAGCTGGCTCAGAACTTTGAGAATGAACCTGCATTGTCATACTAGGCAAAACTCAGCCAAAGATGAGGCATCCTGCTGGTCTGTTTTTCATTGACTGCATTTTCAATTACTTCCATTCTGCATCTAGTCCAAGTGGAGAGGAGATTAAAATAAACATAAATCACACTATCGTAGTTTTAGGAATTAGAAGAAATAGCAGCAGGCATGGCATCTCATTATAGCTCTGTGTCTGTAGGAAGAGCAAATTCTCTCAAAGCGGAGACATTGTGATGTCTTTGATGCTATAAAATAATAAGTGATAATAGCCTAGAGAAAAATTGAAGAGTGAAGCTCAGCTCTGCTTGCACTTGCTAGAGGCTTAATGCGTCAGAGCGAAAGCCATAAAATGGAGCTAAAATCATAAGGCACGTGAAAAAAAATTTCAATGTTTATTTTAAATAAACCTCCTTTGACAAAATTCTATATTCATCAGAACTAAATCCACAAACCACAAGTTGATGTCTGGTTCCTAAAGGTTTTGAAACACGGAATGTTTGATGCAGCCTAATAATTTGCTCCTAACGATGGGAATAAATGCAAGTTCTTTGGGGCATATACCTGGGAGTGGAATTGCTGGGTCACACGGTTCCTCTGTGTTTTACTTTTTGAGGAACTGCCAAACTTTCCCACAGCAGCTGCACCATTTTACATTTCCACCAGCAACGTATGGGTTCCCATTTCTCCACATCCGTGCCAACACTGATGTCTGTTTTTTCTATTGTAGCCCTCCAAATTGGAATGAAATGAAATCCAATTATGTTTTTGATTTGTGTGGTTCCTTATTGACTATCGGTAGTGAGCATTTTTGTGTGTGCTTATCAACTATTTGTATACCTTCTTTGGAGAAACGTGTGTTAAAATCCATTACCCATTTTTAATTGGGTTATTTTTTGTTACTGCGTTTGGTAAGTTTTTCACATATTCTGGCTATAAATCTCTTATCAGATACATAGTTGGCAAATATTTGCTATCGTTCCGGGGTTTGGACTTTCACTTTCTTTGTATCATTTGCAGCGCAAAAGTTTTACATTTTTATAAAGTCTAATTTCACATTTTTTATGAAGTCTAATTTTGTTCTGCTTTTGGTTACTTGTGCTTTTTCCCAACCCAAGATCATAAAGATTTACTCTTACATTTCTTGTAAGGGTTTTATAGTTTTATCTCTTACATTGACATCTATAATCCATTTTGAGTTATGTGTGTGCTGCGGGAAAAGGGTCCAACTTCATCTTTCCTTTTTATTTTTTTTTTAACATTTATTTATTTTTGAGACAGAGAGAGACAGAGCAAGAATGGGGGAGGGTCAGAGAGAGAGGGAGACACAGAATCTGAAACAGGCCCCGGGCTCTGAGCTGTCAGCACAGAGCCTGACGCGGGGCTCGAACTCACAGACTGTGAGATCATGACCCGAGCTGAAGTCGGACGCTCAACTGACTGAGCCACCCAGGCGCCCCTCATCTTTCATTTTTATGTAGATATTCACTTGTCCCAGCACCATTTGTTTAAAAGACTATTCTTTCACCATTGAATTGTCTTGGCATCCTTGTTGAAAATCTGTTGACTGTAAATGTGAGGGTGTGTTGTGGACTCTGAAGTCTATTACAGTGGTCTGTATGTCTGTCCTTAGGTCACACCTTGTAGCCTTGGTAACTGTAGCTTTGTTGTAAGTTTCAGAATCGGGAGAATTTGAGCCCACCAACTTTGTTCTTAGTTTTAAAGATAGTTTTGGCTTTTCTGGGTCCCTTGAATTTCTATATGAATTTTCAGATCAGCTTGTCTATTTCTTCAAAAAAAAAAAAAAAAAAAAAAAGAAAAGGCAGCTGAGTTTTTAATAACTTCAAATTGTTTTGAATCTGTAGATAAATTTGGAAAGTACTGTCATCTTAACTGTATTAAGTCTTCTGATCCAAGCACATGGGATGCTTTCCTTTTTTTTTTTTTTTTTTTTTTTTTTTTAGCTCTTCTTCATTGTCTTTCAACATTTTGTGGTTTTCTTTTTTTCTTTTTCCTCAGTTATTTTGACTATTTTAACTATTTCCTTAGTTATTTTGAGAGAGAGAGAAAGACAGAGGGAATCCCAAGCAGGTTCAGTACTGTCAGTGCAGAGCCTGATGGGGGCTCAAACTCACAAACCGTGAGATCATGACTTGAGCCAAAATCACAAGTCAGATGCTTAACCAACTGAGCCATCTAGGCACCCCAGCATTTTGTGGTTTTCGATGTACAGGTTTTACACTTACTAAATTTATTCTTACATATTTTTTGATGTGATTATAAATGCAGTTTTTTCTTAATTTCATTTTCAGGTTCATTGCAAGTGTATAGAAATAAAATTTATTTTTATGTTTATCTTATTTCCTACCATCTTTCCTACTAGAACTTTCTTATTCTAATAGATTTTTAGTAGATTCCTTAGGATTTTCTATATTCAATATCCGGTCATCTGCAAATTGAGATAGTTTTAATTTTTTCTTGCCAATTTCATGCCTTTCTATGGTATCTTTGTTATTTATTTATTTATTTTATTTTGTTGGCCTACAAAGAATGTCCAGTACAATACTGAGTGACAGTGGTAAGAGCAAACGTTGTCTTTTTCCGGAGGAGAAAACATTTAGTATTTCACCATTGCTGTGGGTCTTATACTTTTTACTAGGCTGAGAAAATGTCCTTCTATTTCTACTTTGCTTTGTGTTTTTATCCTGAAAGGGCAAAGCCTCATGAAAAAATGTTCTCGTCCTTTTTCTTCCTTCCTTTTTCTGCCTGTAACTTGGATTCAGTGCTAGAGTTATAGCAGCTGTATTTTAACGATGATCATAAAGGCCAAAAGCTAAATCTTGCCATTTTATTGTTTAGAATTGGCAGAACCCAAATACTTGATGGCATTTTTGAGCAGTTGCACTTGCCCTGGATGATCCATCCCTGAACTTTGTGCCATGATAGAAAATCAGCTGGAATCTGAAGCTCTTGGTAAGATGGTTTTAAACCCTTTATAAGCCCTTGGTAGGGTTGCTCTAATTTTTTATTTTTAAATTTATTTTATATCATAATAAATGTACTTTCTAATCCCCATCCCCTATTTCCCCCAACTCCCAGTCACCTCCCCTCTGGTAACCATCAGTTTGTTCTCCATAGTTAAGAGTCTGTTTCTTGATTTGTCTCTTAGTCTCTGTCTCTTTTTTTCTCTTGCTAATTTGTTTTGTTTCTTAAGTTCCACGTATGACTGAGATCATATGGTATTTGTCTTTCTCTGACTGACTTATTTTGCTTAGCACACTCTGTAGCTCTATCCATGTTGTTGCAAATGGCAAGATTTCACTCCTTTTTATGGCTGAATCACATTCTAGTGTATATACGTGTACCACTTTATCCATTCATCTACTGATGGACACTTGGGATGCTTCCATAGATTGGCTATTATAAATAATGTTGCAGTAAACAGGGGTGCATATATCCATTTGACTTAGTGTTTTTGTATTTTTTGGGTAAATACCCAGTAGTGTGATTCCTGGGTCATCGGATAGTTCTATTTTTAACTTTTTGAGGAACTTCTGTTTTCCACAGTGGCTGCACCAGATTGCATTCCCACCAACAGTGCACAAGTGTTCCTTTTTCTCCACATCCTGGCCAACACTTGTTTCTTGTGTTTTTGATTTTAGCCATTATGACAGGTGTGAAGTGGTATCTCATTGTAGTTTTGATTTGCATTTCCCTGATAATGTGTGATGTTGAGCATCTTTTCATATATCTGCTGGCCCTTGGCATGTCTTCTTTGGAGAAATGTCTGTTCATGTCTTCTGCCCATTTTTTAAATGGATTATTTGTTTTTGAGGCATTGAGTTGTATCAGTTATATATATATCCCTTCTAACCCTTTATCAGATGTGTCATTTGCAAGTATCTTCTCTCATTCAGTAGGTTGCATTTTAGTTCTTGTTTGTTCCTTTCGTTCACCATGTAGAAGCTTTTTATTTTGATAGTCCCAATAATTTATTTTTGCTTCTATTTCCTTTGCCTGAGGAGACATATCTAGAAAAATGTTACTCTGGCTGAGGTCAGAGAGTTACTGCTTTTACTTTCTTCTAGGATTTTTATGGTTTCAGGTCTCACATTTAGGTCTTTAATCCATTTTGAATTTATTTTTGTGTATGGTGAAAGAAAGCAGTCCAGTCTCATTCTTTTATAGGTAAGTGTCTGGTTTTCCCAACACCATTGTTTGAAGACACTGCCTTTTTCCCATTGAATATTCTTTCCTGCTTTGTTGAGGATTAAGTGACCAGATGATTGTGGGTTTATTTCTAAATTTCCTGTTCTATTCCATAGATCTATGTTTCTGTTTTTGTGTCAGTACTATACTGTTTTCATTACTATTGCTTTGTAATATAACTTGAAATCTGGAATTATGATACCTCCAGTTTTGTTTTCCTTTTTCAAGATTGCTTTGGCTATATGAGGTCATTTGTAGTTCCATACAAATTTTAGGACTGTTTGTTCCAGTTCTATGAAAAATTCTTTGGTATCTTGATAGGGAGTGCATTAAATCTGTAGATTGCTTTGGGTAATATAGACATTTCACAATTCCCACGAGCTTGGAATATCTTTCCATTTCATTGTGTTGTCTTTAATTTCTTTCATTGGCATTTTTATAATTTTTAGAGTACAAGCCTTTCACCTCTTTGGTTAAGCTTGTTACTAGGTATTTCATTGTTTTGGGTGCAGTTATAAATGGGATGGTTGTCTTCCTTTCACTCTTTGCTGCTTCATTATTAGTGTATGTGCATGCAGCAGATTTCTGTTATATTGATTTTGTATCCTGTGAGTTTAATGAATTCATTTATTGGTTCTAGTAGTTTTTTGGTGGAGTCTTTAAGGTGCTCTCTATATAATATCCTATGATATGCAAGTAGAGTTTTACTTTTTCCTCACCAATTTGGATGCCTTTTATTTCTTTATGTTGTCTGATTGCTATGGCTTGGACTTCTAATACAATGTTGAATAAAAGTGGTGAGAGTGGACATCCTTGTCTTGTTCCTGACCTTAAGGGAAAAGCTCTCAGGTTTTCACCATTGAGTATGATGTTAGCTGTGGATTTTTTATATAAGGCCTTTATTATGTTGAACTATGTTCCCTCTAGACCTACTTTTCAGAGTGTTTTTATCATGAATGGATGTTGTACTTTGTCAAATGCTTTTTCTGCATCTATTGAAATGATCATATATATATATTTTTTATCATTTCTCTAATTGATGTCACATATCACATTGATTGTTCTTTGAGAATATTGAACCATCTTTGCATCCCGGGAATAAATCCCACTTGATTGTGGTGTATGATTTCTTTAACGTATTGGTGGATTCAGTTTGCTAATATTGTGTTGAGGATTTTTGAATCTATATTCAAGAGAGATGTTGGCCTGTAGTTATCTTTTTTGTGTGTGATGTCTTTATCTGGTTTTGGTATCAAAGTAATGCTGGCCTCATAGAATGAATTTGGAAGTTTTCCTTCCTCTTGTATTTTTTTGGAATAGTTTGAGAAGAATAATATTAACTCTTCTTTAAATGTTTAGTAGAATTTATTTGTGAAGCCGCCTGGTCCTGGACTGTTGTTTTTTGGGAGCTTTTGATTACTGATTCCGTTTCATTGTTGATAATTGATCGGTTCAAATTTTCTATTTCTTTCTATTTTAGTTTTGGTAAGTTATATGGTTTCAGGAATTTATCTACCTCTTCTGAGTTGTACACTTTGTTGGCATATAAGGTTTCATAATATTCTGTTATAATTCTTTGTATTGCTGTGGTGTCAGTTGTTATTCTCATCTTTCATTAGTAAGATTATTTGGGTTTTCTTTCTTTCTTTCTTTCTTTCTTTCTTTCTTTCTTTCTTTCTTTCTTTCTTTCTTTCTGTCTTTCCTTCTTTCTTTCGTCTTACTAGAGGTTTATCAGTTTTGTTGATCTTTTCAAAGAACCAGCTTTCTTTGATTTCATTGATCTGTTGTATTGGGTTTTTTTTTTCCTATATCAATTACTTCTCTAATATTTATTATTTCCTTCTTTGGGTTTTATTTGTTAGGTTGTTTGAGATTTTTCTTGCTTCTTGACGTATAGACTTCCCTCTTGGAACCACTTTTGCTATATTCCAAAGGTTTTGGACCATTGTGTTTTCATTTTCCTTTGTTTCCGTGTAATTTCTGCTTTCTTCTTTAATTTCTGCTTGACCCATTTATTGTTTAGTGGCATGTTATTTAACCTCCATGTATTTGTGCTCATTCTACATTTTTTCTTGTCATTGATTTATAGTTTCATAACATTATGGTCAGAAAAGATGCATGGTATAACTTTGATATTTTAAATTTTGTTGAGGCTTGGTTTGTGGCCTAATAAGTCATCTATTCTGAAGAATGTTCCATGTGTACTTGAAAAGAATATGTATTCTGCTGTTTTAGGATGGAATGTTGAGTATGTCTGTTAAATGTACCTGTTCCAGTGTGTCATTGAAAGCCACTGTTTTCCTCTTTGATTTTCTGTTTGGATGGTATGTCCATGGATTTGAGTGAGATGTTAAAGTCCTGCACTATTATTGTATTACTATTGACGACAAATTATTTTATGTTTGTTATCAACTGTTTTACGTATTTGGGTGCTATTGTGTTAAGTGCATAAATATTTATAATCGTTATATTTTCAGATTGTCCTCTTTATTTTTATATAGTGTTCTCCTTTGTCTCTTGTTACAGTCTTTGTTTTAAAGTCTGTTTTGGCAGATGTAAGTATTATTACCTCAGCTTTCTTTTCGTATCTATTTGCACAATAAGTGTTTCTCCATACACTCACTTTCAATCTTCAGCTGTCTTTCAGTCTGAAATGAGTCTCTTATAGGTAGCATATAGATGGGTCTTTTTTTAATCCACTGCCACCTTGTGTCTTTCGATTGGAGTGTTTAGTCCATTTACATTAAAGTAATTATTGGTAGATACGTATTAATTGCCATTTTGTTTCTTGTTTTGTGGTTGTTTCTATAGATTTTCTCTGATCTTCCTTCTCTTACTCTCTTTTATGGTTTTTTGGTTTTCTTTAGTGATATATTGGATTCTTCTCACTTTATTTTTGCATATTTATTACTGGTTTTTGTAGTTATCATTAGATTTGTGTATAACATCTTCAGCATATAGCTGCCTATATTAAGTTGATGGTTGCTTAAGTTTAAATTGTTCTTTACTCCTCCCACATTTTAGGTATATAGTGTCATATTTTACATCCCTTTATTTTATGAATCCCTTGACTGATTTTTGCATAAATAGTTATTTTACTGCTTTTGTATTTTACTTTTCATACTCTCCCTTTATGGTCTTTCTTTTCCACCCAGAGTCCCTTTTAATATTTCTTCTAGGGCTGGTCATGAATTCCTTTAGTGTTTTGTTTGTTGTTTGTTTGTTTGTTTTATCTGAGTAACTCTATCTCTCTATTCTGAATGATAGCCTTGATGGATGGAGTATTCTTGACGGAAGATCCCATTCAGCACTTTGAAACTATTAAGCCTCTCCCTTCTGGACTGGAAAGTTTCTGTTGAAAAATCTGCTAGCCTTATGGGGGTTTCCCTTGTATGTAACTGTCTTTTTTTTTTTTTTTTTTTTTGCTGCTTTAACAATTTTTTTCTTTATCTCTATTTTTTTTTTGCCATTTTAATACTATGTGTCTTAATGTGGATCTCCTTGGGTTGAATTGTGGGGGGAGGGATCTTTGTGCCTTCTGGACCTGGTACCTGCTTCCTTCCCCAGATTGGGCAATTTTTCAGCTATTATTTTGTCAAATAATTTTCCTGCTCTTTTTTTCACTTTCTTTTTCTGAGATTCCTATAATGCAAAACGTAAGATCCCTTGTTACATTTGATGGAGTCACTGAGTTTCCTAAGACTGTTCTCAGTTTGCATAATTTTCTTTTTTCTCTTTTGCTTAGCTTGGTTACTTTCCATTATCTGTCTTCCAGGTTGTTAATTCATTTCTCAGCTTTATCTGATCTGCTGTTTATTCCATCAAGTGTATCTTTAATTTCATTTATTGTGTTCGTGAATCTGATTAGTTCTTTTTTGCCTGTGTTAAAGGTCTCACTTATGTTCTCCATTCTTTTCTCAAGTCCAGTCATTATCTGTATGACCATTATTTTAAATTATCAGGCATAGTCTTTATATCTGTTTCACTTTGGTCTCTTGCTGTGGTTTGGTTTTGTTCTTTCATTTGGGAGATACTTCCTTGTCTCATTTTGTCTGATTTTTTGTGTCTGTTTCTCTGTGTTAGGAGGGTCAGCTACTTCTCTTGCTCTTAGTGGTAATAGTTTTCTGAAGGAGAGGTCCTGTAGTGCACTGCTGTGCAGTGTCCCCTGTTCAGAGAGTGCTTCAGAGAGTGTCTCCTATGTGTGCTTGTTCTCTGCTTTTGAGACCTTGGCCTTTTTCTTTCAGTCCAGTTATCTACAGAGGCTCTCCATGACTACTGTGGGCAGTGTTTGATCCCTTGCAGGGGTAGGGCGTGTTTTAACAAGATGTACAGTGGTTCTCTTGCAGAATGAGACCTGCCCCTACTGCCATCGGGACTGAGGTTCCATATACCCTGTGGGTTAAGAGTTATGGTGTGGGCAGGGTTTGCTGTGGGACTAAGGCGAGAGTGACTAGGAGGGGCAGAGCTACCTAAGCATGGGGTGGCGGCTTGGTGTAAGCAAGTTACTTAAGGAGTGTCACACCGTGATGGTTCCTACAGGTGGCTGTTATTTATTTGGGGGGAGAGGTAAATGGCACCTGCCAGCTCCTTTGTTCCTGGAGGGGTCTCCTCAGGCTCCCTGTCTCTCCAGGCTGTGTTCTTTTTTTTTTTTTTTTTTTTTTTTTAACGTTTATTTATTTTTGAGACAGAGAGAGACAGAGCATGAACGGGGGAGGGTCAGAGAGAGAGGGAGACACAGAATCTGAAACAGGCTCCAGGCTCTGAGCTGTCAGCCCAGAGCCCGACGCGGGGCTCGAACTCACAGACCGTGAGATCATGACCTGAGCCGAAGTCGGCCGCTTAACCCACTGAGCCACCCAGGCACCCCTCTCCAGGCTGTGTTCTGAAGCAATCAGATCACTCTCCCTCCATCCGCCCCCAACGGTTTTCCCACTGTTGGTTCTATGCTAGATCTACACAGGCCCTTTTTCCTGCTCTGTCCTTAAGGGCACAGATTCCACTTCTAATGCCCCCACCCTCCGCTCTCCAGGCTCTCCTAGAGCCTCGCCCACTGATTTTTAAAATTCCAAGATTAAGTCCCACTGCTTTTAAGAACTCACAAAATTAGGCCCTTCTCACTTTCACAGGCAAATATTATGGGGATTTGTCCCCCCTGTTCGTGGTCTCCCTGGCGTAAAAGTCTGCTTTCCTTTCTTCTCTGTGCCACCAGCTCCCTCCCCACTGCAGATGGCCTCAGTCTGTTTTGCTCCCAGACCGCATCTTCACCCTTCCTACCTTCTTCCATGTGGTCTCTTCTATACCATTTAGTTGTGGAGTTCTGCCATAGTTGGACTCATTTTGTGGCTTACTTACGCCGATGTGGGTGTTATCTAGCTGTATCTGTGGACGAGGCGAGCTTAGTGTCCTCCTGCTCCACCATCCCCAGCCAACCTCTTTCTTAACCAAATCAGAGATGCTTTTAAATAGCATATTCCCTATTGGCAAAGCTGTTGAACCTCAGAAAAGCCTGTTAATCTCTGTGAATTTCAGTTTCTATACCTTTTAATTCGAAGCAGTAATACCTACTTGATAAGCCTGTTGTCAGGCTTAGCAACAATATATGTAAAGGCGCTCACCAAATGGTGACTACTATTATATTTTACATGCAGTCCTTAAAATTAGAGTAAATTGATCAAATGGAAGAATCCTCAAAGTCTAAATGGAGATATGGACCCTACTTTTGAAATTTGAATGTATTATTACTTAAAAATACGGCCAGTGCTTGGTGATCTGAGCGGATGTGTTCAGAGTATTATTTATAGATATTTTGAAGTGAATTTTAGCTAGGGTGTTGCCGTTTACTTCACCAAATCATAAACACATGTTAATTGCAGGTATCAAAATTGGCAAATTTAATGTCACCTTCTCTATTTTTTAAATTTATTTTTACTTTATTTATTTATTTATGTATTTACTGAAGGATAGTTGACACAGTGTTACATCATTTCAGGTGTACAACATAGTGATTTGACAAGTTTATACATTATGCTATGTTCATCACAAGTTGGCTACCATATGTTCACCATACAGTGCTCTTTTAAAACCACTTATTATACTCCCTGTGTTGTACCTTTTATCCCTGTGACTTACCCATTCCAAAATCAGAAGCCTGTATCTCCCACTGCCCTTCAGCCATTTGCCCATCCCCCTACTTCCCTCACACTGGCAACTGTCAGTTTATGTATGGGTGTAATTCTGCTTTTTGTTTGTTTATTTATTTGTTTTGTTTTTTAGATTCCACATGTAAGTGGAATTATGTAGTATTTACCTTTCTCTGACTGACTTCACTTAGAATTATATCCTCTAGGTCTGCCCACGTTGGCATAAATGCGAAGATCTCATCCCTTTGTATGGCTGAGTAATATTCCATGGTATATATACCACATCTTTCTCCATTCACCTATTGATGGACGCTTGGGCTGCTTCCATATGTTGGCCGTTGTAAATAATATTGCAATAAACATAGGGGTGCATATATCCCTTTAAATTAGTGTTTTCATTTTCTTTGGGCAAATACCCAGTAGTGGAGTTACTGAGTCATGGTATTTCTATTTTAAATTTTTTGAGGAATCTCTACACTGTTTTCCATGGAAGCTCCACCAGCTTATGTTACCAACACAAAAGTTCCTTTTACTCCACATCCTTGCCAACACTTGTTATTTCTTATCTTTTGTTTCTAGCCTTCTGACAGGTATGAGGTGATTGTGGGTTTGATTTGTATTTCCCTGATGATGAGCGATACTGAGCATCTTTTATGTGTCTGTCGGCTATTTGGATGTCTTCTTTGGAAAAATGTCTATTCATGTCCTTTGCCCATTTTTAATCAGATGTGTATGTGTGTGTGTGTGTGTGTGTGTGTGTGTGTGTGTTTTGGCATTAAGTCGTGTAAGTTCTTTATATATTTTCGATATTAACCCCTTATGGGATAGATCATTGCCAAATACCTTCTTCCATTCAGTATTGCCTTTTTGTTTCGTCCATGGTTTGCTTTGCTGTGCAGCTTTTTATTTTGGTATAGTCCCAATAGTTTATTTTTTCTTTTGTTTCCCTTGCCTCAGGAGACATATCTAGAAAAATGTTGCTATGGCCGATGTTAGAGAAATTACTGTTTATGCTCTCTTCTAGGGTTTTTATTGTTTCAGGTCTCCCATTTAAGGTCTTTAATCCATTTTGAGTTTATTTTTGTGTATGGTGTAAGAAAGTGGTTCAGTTTTATTCTTTTCTAGCTAGTTGTCCAAATGGCACCTTTTCTTTTTAAAAAAAGGTGAACTCTCAAACCGTGAGATCATGACCTGAGCCAAAGTTGGAAGCTTAACCGACTGAGCCACCCAGGCACCCCTATATAAATAATTTTTTAATTAGAGAATACCTATTCTAGTTTGTTCACTCACAACGTATATTGTAGGTTAGGTGTAGATTGAATAATTTCATTAATTAAATCCCTTTTATATTCATACATCTGTTAAAGGGAGACTACAATCCAGTTAGACTAACACAATTTTGTTTTGATAAAAAGAAGGAAACCCTCTGCATGGCAAATTTTCCTCAAGAAACAAGGTTTCTTTTTTAAATACTGTGCAGACAAGCATCAAGTGGATAACCTAAAGTTCCAACTGAAGAAGCTAGAAAAAGAAGAGCAATGTAAACCCAAAGTATGTTTAGGGAAAATAGTAATAAATAGCAGAAATCAACATAGTAGAAGATATAAAATCAACAAAGCCAAAAGATGGTTCTTTGAAAAGATAAGCAAAATTGATGAACTCCAAACAAGATTGACTTAGGAAAAAAAAGAGAGAGAGAGAGAAAGAGAGAATGCAAATCACCAATATTGGGAATGAAAGAGAAGTCATTACAGATCCTACAGACATTAAAATAAGTTAAAAGAATATTATAAGCAGTTTTAAATCAACAATTCAACAAATTAGATGAAATGGGCAAATTCCTCAAAAGCTAAAATTTACCATGACGAAGGAAAAAACTTAAATAGTAAATTTAAAGAAAGAGAAATTGAATTATCCAGAAATTTCCTACAAAGAAAACTACAGGTCAAGAGTTTTTCACTACTAAATTCTGTCAAACATTTAAAGAGAAAATGGTGCCAATTGTATAAAACCTCTTTCATTTTATGAAACCATCCCATTTTATGATACTAGCATACCAATACCAAATACCAAAACTTGACAAAACATCACAAAGAATAGTAGAAAAGAAAAATAAAATTATAGACCATTGTTATTCAGGAACAGAGAAGGAAAATTAAAGAAAAAAATTACCAAGTCAAATCAGAATATAAAAAGGATAATACATCCTTACCATGTAAGGTTTACCTTAAGTATAGAAAGTTGGTTTGACATTCAAAAATTAATATAATTTACTCTCTTACTAGAATAAAGGAGGAAAATCATATTTCAAGGGATGCAGTAAAAATAATGAGCAAAATTCAACATCCTTTCATGATATAAGTGTCCCACAAACTGGGAAAGCAGGAGACAGTTCCCATTCTATTAAACATCATCTATAAAAATGTACAGCTAACATCATACCTAATGGTCATCATCCTAGATAAAGATAAACTGAGACCAGCTTGAATTACCAGAAATTAAGTTTATTCAAGAATAGCAGAGGAATTGCATTTTGGGAAATGCGTGCTGTAATGAGCTGCCAGGCGGTTCTGCTGAGGGTTTGGGGTGGGCTGTATTTATGGGACAGGAGTGCAAAAAGGGGGAAGTCCAGCCAGAGTCCAAGCAGTAAATTCCTTGGCTTGAGGATGGGGAGAGATTCTTGGTGGATGCTCATGGGTCAAGAGATAAGTCTTGGTATTCTGTAAATCAGGCATTTTCGGGAAATGAGTCTCCCTTGTTAAGTTCTGTTCTTCTGAGGGCTCATGTGTGAGATTCTTCATTTCATATCCTTCAAGACCATTTTTAGATTGAAATCTTTTCACATGGTAAAACAATTGAACCCTTTAACCTAAGATTGGAGACAAATCAAGGATGCCCCCTCTGACCACTCCTATTCAGTGTTGCATTACAGGTTCAAGTTGGTGTGATAATGTAAGAAAAATAAAGACATGAAAGTAAGAAAGGAAGAAGTGAAAGTGTCTCTCTTTGCATATGGCATCATTGTTTACACAGAAGAGTCAAAGATATTTACAAAACAAATAGAACCAATAAATGACTTTAACAAGGTTGTAGGACACAAGGTTAAGTGTATTTTTATATACCAATAGCAAAACAACTGACAAATAAAATTGAAAAACTGTCCTTGAAAGAATTAAATATTATATGACTTAGGAATAAATTTAACAAAAGATGTGCACTGAGGACTATGAAGCATTGTTGAGAGAAATGAAAAAGGAAGTAAACTAATGGCAAAGTGTAGCATATTTATGAATTAGAAGACTTAATATTGTTAATGCCATAATGGATATCAGTTATTCTCAAGTTTCTCTATAGTTTCAGTGCAGTCCCAGCCAAAATCCCAGCAGACATTTGGTGTAAAAGTCCACAAACCGAATTCTCAAGTTTATATGGAAATGTAAAGGGCTGAAAATAGCAAAACAATTTTGAAAAAGAACGATTGGAAGAATTACATGACCTGATTTCAAGACTTACTATACGGTTCCAGCAATTAAGAGGGTTTAACATCCTTAGGTCACTAAAGAAATGCAAAATAAAACGTCGACAGGATGACACCATACACTCGCCAAAACGGCTAACATAAATCAACAACACACAGAACTCTCATACATAGTCATTGGGAGTGTCAAATGGTAGAAGCCCTTTGGGTTTTACAAATCTTCACATATTCCAAATTCTACCTTTGGTTTTACCCAAGAGAAGTGAGAGTATAGGTCCACAAAAAAGCTTGTGCAAGGATATTCATAGCAGCTTTATTTGTAATAGCTCCAAGCTAGAAACAGTTGTAGTGTCCCTCAAAAGCAGAATTGTTGTAAATTCATACTATGGAGTACTACTCAGCTGTGAAATGGAACGGGCTACTGATACATGCAGCAATGTGGATGAATGTCAGAAACTTGCTGAGTGAAAGTGTACTTCCTGTAAGACTCCCTTTATGTGAAGTTCTAGTATAGGCAAAATACTGTATCGTTAAGAAAAAAAATCAGAACTTTGAGGGAATGGGAATGGAAGTTACTGGGAGGACATACAAGGAGTCTTTCTGAAGTGAAGTTAATACACTGTATCTTTATAGGGGTTCGAGGTTCAAGTGATAAAAGATTTATTATTTATTATATATTAAAAGATATACTCTACTCATGTCAATTTAACTCAAAAGAAAAAATCTGTAAGGAAATATGGAATTCTAATGAATGATACGCATGCTGGAGTGTTTTGAGGAGGAACGTCTGATGTCTTCAACTTACTTTGAAAAGTGTGAAAATAAGATGGATTTCTGGTTAGAGTGATGGAGAGATGGATAGATGTAATACTGAAATTTTAGTTGTTGAATCTAGGTGGTGGGTATACGGGTCTTCAGTGTAACATTATTTCAACCCTCCTGTATGTTTGGAAATTTCTATAATAAAATAGAAAACATTGGGATGGTATCAAACCACTTTGGTATTTAGGTTCCATAAGATATAAAAGATAAATGTAATGATTGTTTCTTAAAATGCCTGTATGTATAATACTCCAGAAATTATCATCTTTGCAAGCATGTAAACTTAAAAAAAATTTTGTTGTCAACCTCACAACATGCAGGGTGACAGATTTTTTTTTAATTTTTATTTTTTAATGTTTATTTATTTTTGACAGAGAGAGAGACAGAGAGACAGAGCATGAGCGGGGGAGGGGCAGAGAGCGAGGGAGACACAGAATCAGAAGCAAGCTCCAGGCTCTGAGCTGTCAGCCCAGAGCCCGACGCGGGGCTCGAACTCACAGACCGCGAGATCATGGCCTGAGCCGAAGTCGGACGCTCCACCTACTGAGCCACCCAGACACCCGAGGGGTGATAGATTTTAAACGTGTTTCAGGCACAGGCACAGGCAAAAGAATTTGAAGACAGGTGCCCAAATACCCCTTTGTGCTAGTTGTGTGTATTCACCATCACGTCTGGACCTGCTCCCTGTCTGCAGGGTTTCAGACCTAGGGTGTGGACCCTGTTGTCCAATTTCTGTGGCCTCGGGAATGCATGCTGTCATATAGTGGTTAATGTATACAGTATACGAAGTCATGCCATGCTGGTGGCACTTCCAGGTAACGTGTATGTTTTGCAGTGATACTGTGAATCACATGTGTTCCTCTAGGAGTGGAGAGCCAGAGGGTCTTAGAAGCCAGTTGGGGGAGATTCTCAGGGCCAGGCAGAGCCCAAAGAAGGCTGGCTCCGTCAGTGTGTTGTAGCAATAGTCAGGTAGATATTGGCATTTAGATGTAGGCCAAGAATGCTAAAACTCCTTCAGTGCGTGGGATAATCGTGCCCAATAAAGAATTGTCCCACATATCCTGCATGATTTTCCGTGAAAACCTGATCTGTGTTTACGTAAGTCCGCTTTATATGTCAAATTTCCTTTGGTGTATAAACCTGAACTCTTCTCTGTTTCCGGTTTCAGAAAATTCTGTTGCTTCTGCCATTGTTCTCCTGACGTGTGAGTCGCTAGGATAACACATGCCATCACATTATGCGCGTAGCTGCTGCTTTGCTGGTGACTCAACATAGAGGTGCCAGATGCTGCAGCACGTCCTCTAGTGTGGTCACACCTGAGCGTTTACATGTGGAAAGACATACCCTTTTACATCAAGTGACTTTCCTTCTAGGTTAGCTTATATTGCTGTTCTAATGCTTTGTTGTATTGAAATTCTGTGCGTAGGCGGTAATATTATTTATAGATTTCATTTCCAAATACTAAGGAGGTGGTTACAATTTATTTGTCAAAAGAAGGGAGCAGGGGTCCAATAGGATTGAGGAACTCTGGCCTGTAATGCCGCTGGAATTTAGCATGCCACGCTTTGTGACCCTTAAGGTCATCACTTCACCAGTGTACATACTCAGAGTAACAACTGTGTCATGGCTGATCTTTGTGGAAGGATTTCTTTGAATCCCCTGCTAGCCTGTAGGTCAGTGTATGGACAACATGTTTGCATCCCTGCCCGCCACCGCATATTCATATGTTGAAACCAATCATGTCATGTGTTGAAACACCGTATGTTGAAACACCATCCAGTGGGATGGTGTTAGGAGGTGGGGCCTTTGGGAGGGGATTAGGTCACGAGGCTGGAGCCCCTGTAATGGGATTTGTGCCCTTCTAACAACAGAGAGGAGAGCTTAACTTCCTCTCTGCCTGGTGAGGACACAGCAAGACAGCCATCTGCAAACAAGGAAGCAGGGCCTCACCAGACAAGGGATCTGCTGACACCTTGATCTCGGACTTCCAGCCTCCGGAGCTGTGAGAAATAAATTGTTGAAGCCACCTGGTCCGTGGTGATTGGATATAGCAACCCAAACAGACTAAGTGGGCTTAAATCCAGCAATGCCTCTGGCACCTCCACAGGTGTTCTTAATCTGAAAGGAAGCCCAGATAGGTGCATTTCAGCACCATTAAGACTGTTCGAGAGCCTGAGCCCAGCATGAAAACATTCCCTGAAGTAACGCACCAAGATGCCCAGCCCGAGTGCACAGGCGCGGGATTCCCAGGCACCCTAATGAGCCCAAATGGGAGGAAAACAAACATATGCAAATACAGAGCAGGAGTAAATACAAACACATCTGGTTCTGGAACTCATGAAGGCGTCACTACAAATGCATCCAGGCAGCAGGCTGTGTCTGAGTGTAAAGGAAACACAGGCTGTGGAAATGAGGAGAATGTTTGATATTATGCTATCCAGCTGGCCACCCGCCAGGTTCCGCATTCTGAGAGGAAACCAGGTCGCTCCTGCCCCACAGCTAAGACCCAGGGAGGAGACTGCAGTGAATGTGTGTCAGGACCTCAAGAGCATCATGGTGCCATCTAGGGGTGGAGGCTGAGCTGTCCCTGGAGCCTGGCAGCCTTTTGCACAAGGTTACCCAGGATCTGATGCTGCAGTATTTTGCTTGGCAAACACTCACAAGATCTCATAATATGGCATGTTTCACATGAGTTTTCTAGTTTATTTTTATTTTTTTTAATTAACACTATTTGGATAGGTAACATGCATGGCATGAGATTCAAAAGGTGCAAAATGGTACCAAAAGAAGATAAGACCCCCTCAGCTCCCTGGTCCTCCAGCTCTGTGATTCTCCTCTCCAACAGCGTCTTGTACGTTTTTCCAGAGGTTTGCACATATTTTTACAGGGACCATTGCAAATTGTACACATTGTTCTGTTTTTTCCCCCCATTTATTAAGTTTTTCAGAGATGACTCTGTATCAGGGTATATGGAACTGGTTTGCTCTTTTTAATGATTGTGTGGAATTTTACAGAGTCATTGAACTGTGACTTGTTTAACCTGTCCTATCTGGATGACTATTTACATTGTTTCGTGTATTTTTCTATCATAAACCATGCTGTGATTAACGTTCACATCTTCTGTGTATGTGTGTGCTCATGTACACAGTCATTTTGCACACGTGTATGAATATCTCTGAGGACACATTCTGGTGAGTGGAATTGCTAGGTTAAAGGGCATGTGTCTTCATAATTTTGAAAACGCTTGCCAAATGTTCCTTCAGGGAAATGATAACAATTTACATTGCCAGTGGCAATGTATGTGAGTTCTGTCCCCCCCCCCCCCGCCCCAGCACATAGCATTATCAGACATTTTCATCTTTGCTAACATGATCAGTGAAAAATACTATCTCAGTAGGCTTCATTAACAAGATACTGTCCTAAGCATCCACCTCTCTTAATCCACATCACTATCCTGTTGGATAGCTAAAATTTTGTTAATTTTACACATTTTACTGATGAGAAAACCCAGGTTAGGTTGAATGATCTGCAGAGGGTCACAGAGCTGGAGTGAGACAAAATCCCCAATGTTTTGTATGCAAATGCAGCTCTTTCCACAAGAGCAGAGATGCCTCCAGTGGGTAAAGTAGCTGTGGCCCAGAAAGCAGAAGATTTTGGTGTATTGAAAAGAAAACCACAGGCCCAGAATGGCGTCACTTAGGCCGACTTAGCAAATCGTGACTTCATACCTAACCTAATTTTAGTTTCAACCTCCCCCAGAAATGTGGTCTTAATCCATCAGTTCAGAATTTTCTGATCACCAAAGAGCTAATCTGTCATGTGGGCCCTCCAAAAGAAGCAGAGGTGATCTGCATGATAAAACCCCTGCCCTTCTCTCTGAGGGAAATGAGCTTTTCTTTTCTTTTGCTAATAACTCCTTGCTTGCCCCTCCTTCTGAAAACCTTCTGTTCTGTTGACTCCTCCAAGCTCCCCTCTCCTTGCTAGATGGGACGCTGCCTGATTCATGGATGACTTCATAAAGCCAATTAGATCTTCACATTGACTCGTTTGAATTTTTGTTATTTAACAGGTTCCTGCTGGAAGAAAAGCCTAGATGCCCCACTGGAGACCTAGGCCATAAAAGAGAGAAATTGGTTTCAGGGGCTTAATCCCTTGGGGGGACTTCTGGGAAGTGGTATAAGGCACACAACTCAGAATTATCCCAGCCAAGGGGTGAGGAAGCTAGAGTATTTATATACCAACTCTCAGGAGTCACTGGTCAAAGGCTGTTCTCCGGGAGGTGAATCCCCTAGTGCTTAGGCTCACCATGTCGGAGGGCAGCATGGGTTCTGATGGTCCAGAAAATGCCCCAGACATGCCAATCCTGGTGGCTGCAAGCTGGCAGGAGTGCATGGAAATGGCAGCATGAGGGACAAGGACAGGGTGCAGAGGTGTGCCCTTCAGTGTAGTCACTGGAGAGTGGCCCAGGCTTTCAGTAATGACAGTGAGGGCAGGGAACTGCATTGTACTCTGCACCCCCGGTCCTGGTGAGGGTTGAGCAGAACTTCTGTCTGCCCAGCTTCCCCCTGCCCCCACAACCCCTCATCTCTACTCCAGGTTTAACCCTTCCTATGAGGACCGTTGGTGAACGTTCAACCCCAGAAGCACATGAATCATTTGCAGATTTGACACACACAAGTTAAAATTGTTGCGCAGACATAACATTTTGAATACAGTTGCAAAGGTTTCCCCAGAAGATCATCTGAGGACCCCTGGCAGGTCCTTTGAGATCTAGATCACCTTCCATCGGAGTGTGGCTGCCTGCCTATCTAGTAGCCATGCAAACCCCTCTTCTCTTTCCTCGTTGTCAAACACTCTTGATTACCTGTCCTTAAGCTGATGACAGACGGATTGAATTGCAAGGTGATCGTTTTTAAAGGTTTTATTTTTTCAGTTTCACAGTATAATTCTCTATTTCCACAGCTTCATTAGGGGAAATGAAGAGCATTTATGCAAAAGTTCAGCCAGGAAATACGTGACAGCTTGTAATCAGATACAGTCCCAGCAAAGACTTGAACTTAATTGGTGTTCTCCTGTTTTGAATTTTTATAATGTGCATTTGGAGCATCTTTTTTTAAAAACATCTGTGCTCTCATTATGTGTTACTTGTGTTGATTTGGGTTTTTCTTTAGCGCCTGTGTCCCTAGTATTATTAACCAGGGCACGTGAACTGCTGGTCCTCTAAGAATTTATATGCTGGAATAATACATTAGTGCAGTAGTGTTACTGTGCGTGCATAATTACTGGGTTGCCAGAATTCCCTTAGCATGGGTGATGCACCTCGGTTTCTTCTTTTGCAATTCTAGATGAATGTGCCGACTTCATTCCCGGGAGATTTGATTAAGTTACTCTTTAACTTCCAAACTGCACTTTCTGGCCAAATCAAAGGAAGTCTAATTTGGAGGAAAGAACTAATTATTATAAAGTAAAACCTTAATCATTTTCCATGTTATACATTTCTCCTGAAACTTGCCTCTTTGTTTTTCTCTGTGCGGAGCTCACTGGGACCTGCGGGGAAGGCAGAGCCAAATGCTGTCCAGACTTCAACGTGAGGCAGGCTCCAGGGACGCAGGCTGAACAACAGTTTTACCATTGAGTAGGCTAGCCTTTGAAGGAGATAGTGTAAAGCTGGGGAGGGGTGTGAACAGGTGTTGCAGTAGCAAGAATTAAAAAAAAAAAAAAAAAAAAAAAGCCCAGACTAGGTCACCATTTCTACTCTCTACTCCTGGGGACTGGGAGGGTAGGAAAAAAATCAAACATTTGTCTCATCAGAGTATTTATTTTTAGAATACAGAATCCTAGAGTTTCCTAGAACATATTCATGTTTCACGCTGTATCCTTTTTGGTATATGTAGAAGTTTTTAGTTTTTTCATATCTTTACAGAGTTAAGTAATTCCTGAACATGGCAAGTGGTTCTCAAGACTACGTGGGAAAGAAAACGCTTAAGGAGAGTAAGGACAATTTTGGAAAAGATGCCCTGTGATAAAACTTGTCCTATAAGATATCACAACAGGTTATAAAGCTAAAGTAGTTAATGGGATGTGTCATTGGCATGGGGATAAAAAAAGTAGATAATGGAACAAAGTAGAAAAGTAACAAATGGTCCCGTGCATGTTGAAATGTTTATCCTTACGTTTAAAGTGAAAATTTTCGACTTTACAACATGTCAAATCCGTTCTGTAGAGTGAAGTTGTAAATATGAATAGCAAGACATTGAAATTTTAGGAAAAAAAATCATAGAAGACCGTATTACTGTCTTTAGATAAGAAATTATTTTGGGGGGCACCTGAGTGGCTTAGTTGGTTAAGCATCTGACTTCAGCTCAAGTCATGATCTTGCAGTTCGTGGGTTCAAGTCCTGAGTCCAGCTCTGTGCTGACAGCTCAGCTGGGGCCTGCTTCAGGTTCTGGTCTCCCTCTCTCTGCTCTTCCCCAGCTCATGCTCTGTGTCTCTTTCTCAAAAATAAAATAAACATTAAAAAATAAAAAAAATTATTTTTCAATTAAAATATTAGTTTCCAAAATACATGAAAAATTCATAGAAGTCAGGAGAAGGGCAAACAATTTGGGAAAATAATGGAAAAAAGTTAAAGAATCAAACATTTCACAAAAAAGGATACCTAAATAATAAATATTTGAAATCCATGCCCAAATTTGCTAGCAATTCAAACAGTGCTAATTACATTAATGCTGTGACCAACAAAGTCATGGCTATGAAACTTACGCTCCCACTTGGCAAATTGGATAAAACGAAGGAGATGTTCATGAACATTGGACAAGTACTGTGATCCTTGAGACAAGGGAAACTCTGCGAATTGCACATTCACCCTGCCTTTCCGCTCTGAGTCTGGAAGGATGACCTGGGAACTAGAATGTGAGCATAAAACAGCAGTTGGTAGAGAAAACAGAGCTCAAAATTCAGTGGACTCTAAAGTTCTGACTTCTAATTCCAACAAATGTGTTATCTCTGTATCTGTTCCTATATTTTTCCTATTAGTAGTCACATTTTCTTCATTGCTAGTTATTTTTTTCTTGTAGGCTGGGTTTTAGGAATGCTGCATTGTCGAGAGCCTGGATTTTGTTGTCTTCCTATAAAAAGTGTTGAGGTTTCTGGCATGCAGTCAGTTTGCACATTGGTGTGATCCTACAGAAGTCTGTTTTGGGGCTTTGTTACAGAAGTTCTAGAATAGCCCTTACTCTAGGGCTAGGCATAGCCTTTATTTGGTCTCAACAGAACACCCAGGATGTTCAGCAAGGTCTCTTTACTGAGACTGTTTTGAACTTTAGTATCTCCTAGAATTGTAAGACCTTAAAAACCCCCATCCAACTCACATGCCCCTAGCTGTTTTCTCCCAAGCTTTGCCCTGTGCTTGTAAGGAATAATATCTACCTAAAGATGCAAGGGAATGTTACACAGATTTCTGTAGTTCTTTCTGCATGTACTTCCTTCTTTTTGGAACCCTGACTTATAAGCTCCAGCTACCTCAGCCAGTACCATTGAGTTTTGGGGTCAAGGAGGGTGGGCAGGAAAATTAAACTATGTCCACAGCAAAACATTCAGATTTGGCAAACCCAAGTATTGAATTACAAGTGTAAATAATGTTTGTTTATTTTTGAGAGACAGAGACAGAGACAGAGTGAGCAGGGGAGGGGCAGAGAGAGAGGGGGACCCAGAATCAGAGGCAGGCTCCAGGCTCTGAGCTGTCAGCACAGAGCCCAACATGGGGCTTGAACCCATGAACTGTGAGGTCATGACCTGACCCAAAGTCGGTCGCTTAACTGACTGAGCTACCCAGGTGCCCCCCCCCCAATGATAACCTTTTAGATTGGTTCCGATATTTCTGTATTCCAAAAAAAAATAATGAAAAACTTCAGATAAACTCATTTCATCTGTTGTATGTGTGTATATCTGCATAAATGTATTTTTTTAATTTTTAATTGAAGTATAGTTGACATACAGTATTATGTTAGTCTTAGGGGTACAACATTGTGATTCGACAATTACTTATATTATGAAATGATCACCACGAGAAGTGCTATTACCATCTATCGCAATACAGTGTTATGACAATAATATTGATTATGTTCCCTATGTGTACTTCTCTTCCCTGTGACTTACTTGTTTCATAACTGCAACTTTGTACCTCTTACTCCCCTTCATCTGTTTTGCCTATCCTCCCACCCGCCTCTCCTCTGGCAATCAGCAGTTTGTTCTCTGTATTTATGAGTCCATTTCTGTTTGTTTTGTTTTTTAGATTCCACATAAAAGGTAAAAGCACACAGTACTTATGTGTCTCTGTTTGACTTATTTCACTTCGCATGGTACCCTCCAGGTCCATTTATGTTGTCACAGATGCCAAGATCTCATCCTTTTGTATGGTTAATAACCCATTGTGTATATACACACCACATTTTCTTTTCTTTTTTTTTTTTTTTTTTAACGTTTATTTATTTTTGGGACAGAGAGAGACAGAGCATGAACGGGGGAGGGGCAGAGAGAGAGGGAGACACAGAATCGGAAACAGGCTCCAGGCTCTGAGCCATCAGCCCAGAGCCCGACGCGGGGCTCGAACTCACGGACCGCGAGATCGTGACCTGGCTGAAGTCGGACGCTTAACCGACTGCGCCACCCAGGCGCCCCACACACCACATTTTCTTTATCCATTCACTTGTTGTTGAACACTTACGTTGAGTCCGTGTCTTGGCTATTGTATATAATGTAAAATGTGCATAAAGGTGAGTATATCTTTTCAAATTAGTGTTTTCATTTTTGGTGGTAATTACCCAGTAGTGGGGTTGCTGAGTCATATTATAGTTTTCTTTTTGATTTTTGAGGAACTTTCATGCTGTTTTCCACAATGACCACACCAATTTCCATTCCCACCAACAGTGCATGAGGGTTCCCTTTTCTTCACATCCTTGCCAACACTTGTTGTTTCTTCTATTTTTGAGTGTAGCCATTCTGACAGGTGTGAGGTGATATCTCGTTGTGGTTTTGATTTGCATTTCTCTGATGGCTTATGCTAAGCATCTTTTCATACATTTCTTTGGCCATCTGTTCTTCTTTGGGAAAATGTCTATTCAGGTCCTCTGCCCATTTTTTAATTGGATTATTTGTTGTTTTTTGATATTGAGTTGTACAAGTTCTTTTATATTTTGGATATTAACTACTTATCAGATATATTATTTGCAAATATCTTCTCCCATTCAGTAGGATGCCTTTTCGTTTTTTTTGTTTTGTTTGTTTTGGTTTTTTGTTTTTTTTTTTTTGATGGTTTCCTTTGCTGTGCAAAAACTTCTTAGTTGGATGTAGTCCCAATTACTTACTTTTGATTTTGTTTCTTTTGTCTGAGGAGACAGATCCAGAAACAGATTACTAAGGTCGATGTCCCAATAGTCTACTGCCTATGTTTTCTTCTAGGATTTTATGGTTTCAGGACACATTAGGTCTTTAATCCATTTTGAATTTATTTTTGTGTATGGTATAAGAAAGTGATCCAATTTCATTCTTTTGCATGTAGCTGTCCAGTTTTCCCAACACCCTTTACTGAAGAGACTGTCTTTTCCCCATTGTATATCCTTGCCTCAGTTGTCATAGATTAACTGATCTGCACAATACATTTCTAATTGTGCACAATACATACTTGAAAGATTACATTTTGAATTTATAACTTGTAATTCATAATGTCTATAGATAGGCCAAATATCCCTCCTTAAAACATGTACCTGTTTAGATTCTCACTGGCAATAAATAAGAGTGCCAGCTTTCCTGCATCCTTGCTAACGTAGTATATTATCAAATTCTATAATTTAAACAAAAATGAAAGATAGAATTACTTTGAACTGTAGAAAATGGACTTGTGGAGAGAAAGCCTGAGGGCAAAGAAACTATTTAGAGAGTTATTGCTCTAAGTGAGAGAAATATGGCAGGAACAATGGGAATGTAGAACAACGGATGGTTTTGAAAGGTAATTAATAGCTATAATTGACAAGATTTGGTCACTGCTTCTAATATAAGACATTAATTTTCTCATTTATAAAATCAAAATAGGAGACCTATGTTTTCAAAAACAGGAGACGCTTTAAAGAAATTATAGTCTGTCCCCATGATGGTATGTCATATAGCAATTAAAAATCAAGCTGCTAAGAAACATACCTGATAATGAGAGAATGCTCATGGTATAAAGCTAAACACAAAAAATTGGATACAGAACTGAAAATAAAGTAGATCTCAATTTTGCGTTGTTATACCAATATCTTTATTTTCAAGGAAATGCACCAAAATATTAACAGTGTTTTAACTATCGTTCCTGAATGGTTGGATTATAGATCATTTTAGTTTTTGCCTTATGTGTTTCTAAATAGTGTACACTTTCTTCACAAATGTACTATTTTGTATAAGAGAAAAAGCAGAACAGTAGCATTAAGAGGACTGTATAACAAGAGCTGCCATTTCCAGTTTGATGCCAGTGACTTTTAAGTCGTGGACATTTTTATTGATCTTTCTTCAAAGCTAGTTTCTCTTTAATGTGTTCGAAATACAGTTGAATTATGTTGCCCCTGAAAAGGTGAGTATGGTGCCTGTAAAATGCAAGGTAATGGCCCTGCTTGCTGTATATCAGTGACGGAAATCCCTTCTCCAGTTATACGTAAGTACTCTTAAAAAGCTCCCCTAAAACCCAGACTGCTTGACTCGTTTCCTAATTAAACCCAAACCAGTTTTGATTCTCACTGTGTCTGTAATTGCACAATCCTATCCAGAATCTTATTTATTGCCCAAGACGCATTAAGGTGAAAGCAATCCGACAAGTCTTTTTTTTTTTAATTTAAGGTTTCTGCATTTATTTCCTGAAACTGTTGCAGTGTATTTTTTTAGTGAATTTTTTAGTGAATTTATACTCAGAAGAAAAGCAAGTTAAACTGTTTTGTAATTTTGAGGTAGAAAACGTGCTTTGTAGACATTAATATATTAACTTTCCCATTCATGCTGTAATTGGCTGTGTGCTAATACATTTTTTTTTTTTTACTTTTTTGACCTAAATAAAGGAAGTAAAGAATCATAAAGAAGGAAGTTGACATAGAGTAATAGCTAAGTTCAGTAGCAATTTGTCCTTATTAATATTTTAAAAAATTCCTTTAAAAAAATCTTCCCTAAGTGTTCACCCCTAATTATATTCCCAGCAAATGAAACTTTTAGTTCCAGATTATTAACTATCTTCACTATTCAATTAATCACAAGAGCACAGGGTTTGGTCCAGTTTTTTGTTTTTGTTTTTGTTTTTTTTAATAGCAAGCACTTAAGATACCTTTCCATAAGTACCCAAAACCAGAGTGCACTCCTTTTTCTGACTGCTCTGGGCCAGCCACTCTTTTCCACTTTGTCTCTGTTGTGCCTTATAGGGTCACAGCCTTAACTCAGAAGCAGCCATCAACTGTAGACGAAGACAAAATAAAGCAAGCATGAATAGAAAGACACTTGCAGCCTTGAGTGTATTGACATCTGTTGGTCGCAGTGGAAGCCTGGATGGCTTATAAACTGATGACGCCTGTTGAAGTGTGTGTGTGTGTGTGTGTGTGTGTGTGCGCGCGCGCGTGCATGGTTAGATGACACAAGTCACTGTCAAAAGAACAAAGCCATAGATCATTTTGCTTGCATCTAAAAAGATCACTGTTGTTCTTAGCAGGATGTAACACTTACAGCAAGCCATTTAGCCAAATACAGTGGAAGTCTTGTAGTTGGCTAGGCTTCTGCAGGTGATACTGTGGTTGGTGCCATGGAATGTCTGGCATTTTCCATTCTGCTCTCCTCCTGTCTGGTAATATAAGAACTCCAGGAGTCGTAGTAATAATACGCTTTTAAAGATATGGAATAGATAATGGTCACATTTCTAGAACTGAAGTCTGTCTTGTATATATGTGTGTGTATATATATATGTGTGTGTGTGTGAATTCCATTGTAGAGTATATAATATGTTATGATATCCTCAAGAATGCAATTGGTAATATCAATTAAGCTTTCTTAGAACCAAGAGAAAAAGTACAATTATTGTTAATGATCCCTGAAAATGTGCTTCTCAGAATGTATTAAGCATTTAAAAGAAAACTTTGGTTCTTTTTAATTTTCAGAGGAACAGAACTCCCTTGCATTGTAGGAGTCTCAACCAAATTGTTAAACAAGAAAAAATTAAAGATCAATTAATTGTAATTCACGAATATTGTGAGTGTATGCTCTATGTGCTGAAGTGTAAAGGGAATGAATGAGGCCTATCAAGTATTTTCTTTAGAAAGTATTGATATTTTTTAGGTATGAAAATGGCTTTGTGGGTAGGTTCTGTTTTTTTTTTAAACAAATCTTATCTTTTAAATTTTTTTTTTTTAACGTTTATTTATTTTTGAGACAGAGAGAGACAGAGCATGAGTGGGGGAGGGTCAGAGAGAGGGAGACACAGAATCGGAAACAGGCTCCAGGCTCTGAGCCATCAGCCCAGAGCCCGACGCGGGGCTCGAACTCACGGACCGCGAGATCGTGACCTGGCTGAAGTCGGATGTTTAACCGACGGAGCCACCCAGGCGCCCCAACAAATCTTATCTTTTAGAGAGCCATACTGAAATATCAAAAGATGGATTAGTATAATATCTAGATTTGCATCAAGATAATCTGAAGGGGAAGGCAGACAGAATAGTTGGGGAACAGAAAATCACACTGGTGATGAGTCGATTATTGTCAAAGCTGAGAGATGTGCACATAGGGGTTCATTATACCTTTTTGTCCCAATTCTGTTTACATTTGAAATTTTACATAATACAAAGTTTTTTAAAAAAGGATTTTCTGCGAGACGCATAGCTAGTAATTTACAAAACCCTTGGAATGTGAAAACATTGTTCTAAACTTCTAAGCACTTTACATATTTATTCAATACTTACAAGAACCCCAGTGAGATAAATACTGTTATTCACCCCATTTTATATTTGGGGAACCGGAGGCACAGAATGTCAAATAATTTGCCAAGTCTGCGTTGTCTGTGTGCTTTAGCCACTTGGTAAAGAAACACCCTCTCTTGTTTGGCCCAGACTCGTGACGACAGGGCAGAGAGAGCCTGGATTTAGACCCTGTGCCGCACAGCTCCACCCCTGGTTCTCTCCTCCTGAGATACTCCACTTCTGGAATCCCTCTTTGTGGTAAACTTGTTCTAGTTTAAGAAAGCATTTTGAAGGACTCATTTCCAAGGGTTCTATTATTTTCATATTTTTTCTGCTTTACAAAGAATTTCTGTTAAATCTCCTATCACCTTGGATTTGTGTTTGAATTGTTGCATTCTGTTGTTGTGATTTGTGATACAAGGTGCAGAGGCAGAAAGCAGAGCGAGAGTGAGAAAAACGTTAACTTCCCATGAAGCATTGGGGAAATGCATCATGATGAGGAAGAAGAGAGAGAAGACTGGCATGGAGGCTGGGTCAGATAGATAAGCCAGGGTGTTCATCACAGAGGGATGCTGGAACAAAGACCACAAAAGGTGCATGCATCAGTTGGCCATGGAGGTTCAGAAAATTGTATGTGGACGTCACCAGCTTCGAGGCAGAGGGCCTCGATGGGGGCCTGAAAGGTGAGGGACTCATCTGGAGCATCCACAGTTGGCAAGTGCAGTATAACCTAGAAATACATCTAAGAGGACCACATGGAACGAGAGGCCAAAAAATCAGCAGGGAAATTAGGTCGGACTAAGATAATGACTCTGTGCATGTCAATAACAGCAGTGGCCACACTTCTGCCGTTTGGACGTGTCTCATCTTTGGCTGTCCTTCCCTTGCCTGGCATCTGATGAGATTTCACAGATGGTCTGCCTCAAATGTTTCTTCTTACTTACGCCCCGTGGTTTGAGTCATACAGAAACTCTGGACTGATGATATCCTCAGTTGTAGGCAGAATCATGCCATCTCTGCCCCCCTCCCTTCACACAGTTGCCTCGGGACACAATTTCCTGCTCCAAAGACCCTCTGTGCTCACTTGCAGCCATCCTAAACTCTCCTAGCATCCTGGAAAGCATAGTCTTGACTGTGCTGGGGGAGCCTCAGAGATACCGTGGGAGATGCTGTTCTTTAGGGTGATACGAAGGAAGTGAAGTGCTCCACCATGTCCAGAGTGGTTCCATAGCCATGACCTCACTTGATCCACACGTTAGCGGAAGAGGGTGACACTGCTGTAAATGGAGAAACTGAGTCTCACAAAGCCAAGGTCACCTAACAGCTTAGCAACAGATGTGAATGAAGCTCTCCTGGCTGCTTGTGTTGTCTTTTGTTTCTGTTTGTGGTGGTGTTTATTTTATAATTTTATTTTGTTGTTATGCAAAAAGGACCATTTAAATTAGAGACAGAATAATAACATTCTCCAAAATTGTTGCTACCAGAGCCATTATTTAACATTTTGGGGAGCATGTGCTTGATAGAAACTGTCTGTTCCTACCCTGTCAAGATCAGATTCCCAGGAGCCTAACTGAAGCACTAAGGTTTGCTTTCCTCAGAGCTGCTAAAAATTACAATACATAACACAACACTGATTTGCATTTACACAGCTCCCCTTTCCTTTGAGGCCCTCGGAGCTTGTAACAAACATGCATTTCTGTATTTCCATGTTGACATGATGCCTCCTCCCATGGTGCCCAAGGCAGTTTGCATATATTAATCTATCCAGTCAGCCATTGAAGCCGTGTGGGAGTTTGTGAAGTTTAGGGCCAGGTCAACTCCTGAGCCTGCTCAAGTTTACAGTCATCTGATCCTTTGATGTGAGCAGACTCTCAAGCCGAATTTGGGTTAGGTGGTCATAAAAGGTGCCACACAAAACAGAAGATCATCATCCGACTCAGTGTCGCTCAAAGCGGGGTCAGGAGACCACCCATAATAGAATTACGTGGGTGCTTAGTAAAAATGTGTTTTCTCGTCTCCACCTCAGACCTACTGAATCCAAATCTCCCAAGTGGCCTGACCTGGAATCTGTTAACAAGCTCCTTTGATCTTCCTGTGGCTCAAATGTGAAAACCCCAATCCAGCTTATCCTTTTATTCTAAGGGGAATCGAAACACTCCCCAGAAAGGTGAAGGAAGTCTCTGCAGAACCCTCATGAGCTGCGGTGGCTGTGGTCTAACTGTCCCCCGCTGTCATCACTGTGCTTGCCATCTGAGGCTCCCAAGGGACCTCCTCCACCTGACAGGCAGGTGTGCCGTATTTTACTGTGTGTCTTTTTCCAGGAAGTTGAGCCTCACCATACTTCATATGAGACAAAAACCTTCTGGCCATCAAGTTTATTTGAACTACCAGTAATGATATAATTTATTACTGACAGCTGCCTATAGCGTGGCCTGCACTGGGCTTACTCACTTGAGAAGTATGATCTCACTTAGGGTTCATAATAATAATTCTACAATGTGGACACCACCCTTTTCTCCATTTGCAAATTCTTTAATGAGGCAAGGCAAGATCGAGTGACATATTCTGGGACATGCAGCTTCTTAGGGGCAGCTGGGATTTCCATTCAGAATGGAACCCCTTTGCTCCCCAGACTCACCTTTACCCCAGAAGAGACCTGATCCACTGTGGAATTTGACCACTCGATTGGCAGGATCTGTCATTGATGGTCACGGAGCACTTTGACTTCCTCATTGACCTAAGTAAAACAGCCATCCCTACACACACACACACACACACACACACACACACACACACACACACCTTCCCCATCCTCTAGTCTCTCCCTGTTTTGTTTCAATCACAGAATCTGCCACAACGTGGAAATAGATTTGCTTATTCCTGTGTTCTTGCCTATCCCCCCACTGGAATTTAGGCCCCGTGAGGGCAGGGCTCTTGCCTGTTCTGTCCACCATTGCATCTTCTACACTTAGAGTAGGGTCTCGTCCTCAGTAAATGTTTCTCAAATCAGTAAGCAAACGAATCCTTAATCTTTGGTTTCAGTGTCTTCCCAGAGTTTGTAGAAAACCATTCCCGATACTGGAATTGATCTACTCTCTCTAGAAGGGTGGATTGGGACCCACTTTCCAGTCCTGACCTGCTGGGAGAAAACGTATAGCATTTTAAGAAAGCCCATGCATTGTGATGGTTACATCTCTTAACACTTGGGGTTGCTATTCTTTCTGTCTTCTGAAATCCTTTGACCAAATAGGCACTACTGCCCACTTGTCTCTAGTCCCTGAGTCTACAGTGTCTAAATAGAGCAGATTAGAGCACTGTTGTCAGTGGCTCTGGGACCACCTTTATGTCCAGATAAGGGGAGCCCCTGACCTGAGTCCCAGGGTATAGAGACCTTTTCATCTTGGCTGTGCCTCTTAGGTTGGAATGAGAAGTCTGCGGGGCCTCTAGGACTCCATGCCATCCCCACCGGACTGTGCTCTGTGTTTTTGCAACCTGGGAATTCTCTGGCCAAATGTTCCCAACCCCATGGGGTGACGGGATCTGCTTGGACTTCTGTCCTAGATCCACTGTCCCAGAAGTGCTCAGGCCCAAGGGGCAATTGTGTACAAGGGCGTGTTGACAGAGCATGGCTGTGTTGCGGGGGCGGGGGGATGGTCCATGCATGCACACAAGGACCTTACAGGGCAGGATGGAACCAAGGCTGGGAAGAGGAAGGGGTGGGCCAGGGGCCAGTTTTCCCTGCCCCATCGTCTGCCAGCCCAGGCTTCTGAGCACGTTCACTACCAGACTGGTCCTCAGATCATTATGAAGGTGTATGTGGCGAGGTGGGATGAAGGGCATATTTGAGTTTGCTGACTTGGTTTCCAACCATTAGATATTCTAGTCATCTGGCACGTAGCCTCTGTTTGTGCCCTGGCCCCGGGCCCTGCAAGTGCCAGGACGAGCCTGAGTGGCTTCTGAAAGCTAGGCTTGACGGTGGTAGCAGTATTTAAATGTCCCGTGTGTGCATCTTACCTCTCAACTTCATTTTTGGGCTTCTTAGGTGTCTTTTTGCCTCAGTCATGCCTGGCACATAAGTAGTTCATGACCAATGGCTACCTCTACGGTAATGATCACACGCCGTCCCGATAAACAGGAGAGCCAAACGCACGATGAGCTGGCAGTCGGCCTTTAACTCTCCTGACTCCCAGCGTCGGGTGCAACACACCCCCTTTACACAACGGTAAGGCAGAGCATTCGAGAACTCAGCCGTGTCTGTGTGCCCCCCCCCCCCCCCCGGAGGCTGTGCCACTGGCAGCAGGCACGTTGCTTGTCCTGAATTTTTCAATCACTCTCCTCGCGTGGCTGGAAATGGTATGAAGAATTCATGTTCTAACTGAGTATATAACCCTCTTACCACAGACACATTTGTACTTATTTTTAAATGTTTTAAAGGATATTTTTGGTTTCGTCAAATCAAGCAACTTGAGCATCATGCAGGCTTAACTTACAAACCCACAGTTGCTGAAAGAGGGCTGTGGCGTTTGAAGGAAAAAAAGTAATTATCCGTAGAGAGCCATTTCACTTCTGAGAGTCAAGTCTGCTTCGAATAGTTTATGTCCCAGTGACTGATAGAGATCAAAACGTAGATAATCCAGCCTCCCGCCCACCCCAGAATGTGTGGGTGCCTTGTTTACCACTGAAATAGCTTTGGGGCTGGCAGAACATTCCATTGGCCTTTAGATTTACAATATCATGAAGGCATTGTCATATCTCCTATTTATTATTCAGAAAAGTGAGACCAAAAATAGACTCCCTGAATCCAAAACTCAGAAACACAGAGAACAGGTGGGTGGTTGCCAGGGGAGGCAGTGGGAGTGAAATGGGTGAAGGGGGTCAAAAGGTACAAACTTCTGGTCATAAAATAAGTATTCCTTGGAGGTAATATAAGCATGGCAGCTCTAATTAACAATACTGTATTGCATGTTTGTTGCTAAGAGTAGATCTTAAAAGTTCTCCTCACAAGAAAAAAAACACCTGTCAGCTATGCGTGGTGACAGATGTTAACTAGACTTATTTGTGGTCATTTAACAACAGATACAAATATTGAATCATCGTATTGTACACCTGATGCTAACATAATGTACATTAGTTATACCTGTTTTTATTTTATTTTTTTTATATGTGATTGAGTTTATTATTATAAAAAAGGGGAGAAAAAATGAGGTTTGAGATAGGAAGGAGACAGCTGGAGAGGGATTTTCATACTGGGCCTACAATCCACAGGCCTCAGCAGCCCTGCCATGGGTCTGCCCGATTCTTTCGCATCAAGAAGTTGATCTTGCGAGCCATTTCCATGTTGTAGATCCGCCGGCAGGTTTCATAGCTTTCCCTCTCTCGTCGGCGACAAGGCTTTTCATAGTACCGCCGTCGCTTAATGTCCTCAATGAGCCCATCCATGGTGAGAATTCTGTTTAGGGTCCTGTATGCACCTTCCACATTTCCTTCCTGTACCATCACAGTCCTGGCAATGAACTTCAGATGTTTTGCCATCACCTTGGGGTGTAAATCCTCACTCTGCAGGATCCCACGCCCTCCGGAACCAGCCTCCAGGAACCAGTTATACCTGTTTTTAAAACAGACCAAAAGGGGGTTAGATATAGTCTCACAAACACAGAGGTGCTGATTTCTCCTATGAGATTCCTAATCCTCTCTGACTCTCCTGGTCCGGCCTCCACATGTGACTGGTTCCTTCTCAACTTCTTAGAAATAGCTTGTTATTTCCTGCATAATTTCCTTTCTTTTCTTTTTCTTTCTTTTTTCTTTTTTTTTTTCAGAGAGAGCGTGAGCTGGGAGAGGGGCAGAGGGAGAGGGAGAAAGAATCTTAAGCAGGTTCCTTGCTCACCACGGAGCCCAATGCGGGGCTCAATCCCACAACCTCGGATCATGACCCGAGCTGACATCAAGAGTTGGGTGCTTAGCCAACTGAGCCACCCCAGCGGCGCCCCTCCTGCATAATTTTCTTAAAGGGGTGAACATGTAAGTGGTCCTCATTCATATCTCAGAGTATAAAAACACAAATAATTGTTACCCATTTAAATATGTAGAATCTCATCGACAGGAGTTTAAAAATAACCACCTGAACCTGGGTGATCCACGTCTACTGAGGACGTGCAAAGTGGACCCAATTCTGCCATGTTGCCTTCTGCTGTGTTTTGTCTAGATTTTGAGAAGAGAGGCCAGGAAACAGGCCACGAGTACCGACCACGGAAGCCGTGTGCGGTTGAACTACTGACCTGGTTCCCTGCACCCCATGTGAACGGCTCTCTGTGCTGCTGGAATCTGTTGAGAGTTCTATACTTCTGTCTCTAGCAGCTTTATTGAGGTATGATTTACACACAATAAAATCACCCACTTTTTAAGGGTTAAATTCAATGAGTTTAGAAACTCCGTAGAGTCAGGTGGTCACCAGCGCACTGCACATACACAGCATTTCTCTCACCCTGAAAGTCCTTCCTGCCCCCTGCTTTCCTCTGTTTTGGAAGGTGGGATGGCAGATTCAACATGAGTCAGTGTCAGGGCTGAAGTGCAACCACAGACCGCCCCTGCTGGAGCGTGGAGACGCTGTTGTGTACCCGGTCTTGCCTACGGGAAAGGAAAAATCACTGCTTTGGGCTAGAGATTTCTTTCTTTCCTTTGGGAAAAGAAACATCAGGGGCCGGACAGCCGGTGTTCCGCTCTTGTGTGTGATGTTGGGTTTATTTGCAGTGCGTTTTGAAGCCGCACTTACCTGGTAGGCCCATGGGATTCTTTATTACTCCAGAGTTACTTGGGTCAGCAGGGCCCCCTCCTGAGCACCCTGGAGATGAGGTTGTGGTGGCAGATGAGCACAGGGCCCCGGGGGTCAGGCAGGCCTGGGTTCTGGTCCGTGCTTTGCAATTTTCATACGATGTGACCTTGAGAACGTTACTTAATTCCTCAAGTTTCTCCTCTGTCAAGTGGTGATAAAAAAACGTCATCTCATAGGATTAGGGTGAAGGTTAAAAAGATTGTTTCGAACCTGCTACCACAAGGCCGGGCACACAACAGGCCTTGCTGGTTTTGCATCCAGCGGATCTCCTGTAGATGAGAACCCAGGCCAGAAGTCGGGGAGGCCCCTCGGAGACAGAAACGCGTGACGGTCCCGTGGGAGGCTTTGCAGATGAGACGAGGAGAGCCACCTGAAGACATACCTTCACCTGGCAAATCTGGGAGAGACGCTCCCCCAAAGACTTTGATCGGGGGCAATATGGCCAGAATGTTGGTATGTGAGCAGAGCTCTATTACCACCACACCTTGGTGTTCACACTTCTGTGTCATCGGAGTGGGGAAACCTCATCGAGGCAGAACACCAAGCGGAGGGCATGGCAGGTAAAAGGGGAGGCCCAGGTTCATATGCAGCCAGGCAATGAGTGCAGGAATCTGCCCTCATCTGCCTCACCTGCCCTGCATTGCTCACGTCCTGTTGACCGACGGTGGGGACCAAACTACTCCCTTGTCAGCTGTGGGGTCTCACCTTCCTTTCTCTCTTCCCATGCGATTGTTCCATTGCAGTGTTTCAATCCTTTTCTGCTATTGCCCCCACTAAAGGGACACGTTGAATTTATTTACATATTCATTCATTTATTTTCTGTGTAACGCTAGAAAGTAAATGTTGAAGAATACGACTTTATTGGGTAGAGTGAAGCTTTGGAAGGCCACAGACTATTCTAATACCTAATTTTTTTTTAACCTCCCCCCTGCCAAGAACTGGTTTCCACCCCCTTGGTGGTGATATCACCCCCATGAAAATGCATGTCCTGTTGAATGTATGTGTAAGTATAAATACATAAACACATATTTGATCATAAGCCATTCTAAATCTTTTTCTAGAAATAACTTCAGTATAAATTATCAACTCCGTTTATGACGTAGATGCAATAAGCTTTCCTAAAGCAGAGACTGAATTTGAGATACTAAACTTAGCCAGTGGGCTCATTTACAAGGGTAACATTAGTCTGTGAGTGATTTATTGCCTGAGGGGGAATGGCGTGGACCTTTATTTCTTAATTGCTCCATCCAAAATGTTCTGGGACTTCCGAAGAGCATACCATAAAAATGAAATTTTAAAATGGCAATGCCATTTTATAGGGAAAGCTGGAATGATATATGTGGGTAATATGCCAATATGAGCGGCTGATCCAAGACATTGGCCTGAAATTCAGTGAAGTTAAAGGCAAGAATAAGATGAAAAATTATTACTTAATGAGAATTTTCAAGGCACTTCAAATAGATGAAATTTGAGTTGAGATTATTTAACTCCAAGAAAAAACAAACAAGCTTCTCTGCCACGTGAAACCTGTGACATGACTTAGTCCCAGAGCTCCTGGACGTGAAGACTTCAGTGACTTTAAACTGGGGGATCTCAGCATAAAAAGGGGGTTTTTCTTTGCAGACTGCAGGAATTAGTAAGTTTTTTTGCGTCCATTTTTTTGACCAATTTTTTTCTTGCTGTGCTAAAATATGCGTAACATAACATTTACTGTCTCAATCATTTTTAAATGTATAGTTCAGCATCATTAAGTCCTTCACATGATAACCATTAGCACCATCCATCTCCAGAACTCTCTTCATTTTGTAAAACTGGAACTTTGTACCCATTAAACAGTAACTCTCCATTCCCCTTCCCCCTGCTCCAGTGATAACCACCATTCTACTCTCTGTTACTGTGAGTTCACACACACACACACACACACACACACACACACACGCACACGCACACACACTCACGCTCACAATTTCTTCTTTTCCCTCCACATATACGTGAGATCCTGGCAGTATTTGTCTTTCTGTGTCTGGCTTATTTCACTTAGTATATGCCCTCCAGGTTCATCCCTGTTGTCACAAATGGGAGGATTTCCTTTTTTTTAGGGCCGTGTAATATTGCATGCATATATATATGTATACACACATATGCATACACACACACACACACACACCACATTGTCTTTACCTGTTCATCTGCCAGTAGACATTTACATTGTTTTCCTGTCTTGGCTATGATGGATAATGCTACACTGAACATGAAAGTGTAGATATCTTGTCAAGATAGTGATTGTATTTCCTTTTGATGTAAGGAAATATGGGATATGGGCTTGCCAGATCATATGGTAGTTACACTTTTATTGTTTTTGAGAAACCTTCACCCTGTTTTCCGTAGTGGCTGCAACAACTCAGACTCCCAGCACGTGCAGAAGGGATACATCATTGTGAGGCAGGTGAGTTGGTATCCCATTGTGGTTTTGCAAATCCCTGATGATTAGTGATGTTGAGCACCTCTTCTTGTGCCTGTTGGCCGTTTGTATGCTGCCTCTGGAAGGAAAAAATGACTATTTTTTTTTAACCTAGGGAAGTTAGCTATTTTTCTTTAAGATTGTATAAATTTTTACATTTACTATTTTCTCATATTCTATCATTTATTTCTCATTTTTTAAATAGTTAAACATTGACTTATTTAGAAAAACTTTTAATTGTATAAGCTGGGAAGTCTAATTTTATATTATATAAATGTATATGTTTTTGCTAAGAATTAAGCAGCTTTGCTAAATCTAAATATTAGTCCTCTCTCTTCCAACTCTGTTCTTTGAGCACTTGAGAATTTTAGGTATACCACCTTTTGAATTGGTACTGTCAGTACTCTGAATGAGTTAATAAGTCACATGTAATGTTATACCTCCACCATTAAAGACTCTGGTTCCAGAAAACGACTTGGCGTAAGATTTGAAGGTCTTCTTTGTTTGGAATGACTCGTAGAATTTTTCTCTAACTAAATACCAGTGAGGCTGGACTTGGGCAAACGATTGGCCCAGTCATCTCACCTTTGAAAGCTTCTGAAAGACTATAGGAACATCTCTTTGTCATACAATCCTTCCAGGTTGTTGGAGTTCTTGAAGTATCTTTAAGTGCCTATTAGTAACACGTCTAGTGCACGTGACTTGGTTCATGTTTCTTAAATTCTCTGCATCTTGGTTTCTTCCCTTGTAAAATGGGTATAAGAAATAAGAGTAGCCTGCCTTATATTGTTGTAAGGACTCAATGTGTTATGCAGAAGGCATTTAGTACTGGGCTTAGCTGCTGGCTGTTATTATTAATAATGCTCATCACATTTCAAAATCACCTATAACTTAAGATAAAATTAATTAATAAAATGTAATTTAATAAGTATTAATATTTCACTCCTAATTGATAAAATTAACTTTATACTTGAGGCCTGAGTCATCTCCAGCTGAACTCCATGCCCCCATCATTTTAAGCTGCCTGCAGTTCTCCAGCGTGCTTATTCATCTTCCATAGCTCAGCATCTCTGGACATGTTTCTCCTGGTGCTCGGAATGCCCCTTCCCAGCCCTGCTGCCCCCTCTTACTCCCTGACCCCCTGCCTCTCAGCCGTCTTACAGGGCTCAGCTCAGGCCTGCTCTTCTCTGAGATGTCCTCCCCAAATCCCGCCCAGCATCTCCTGTCCCCGAGCCACCCCTCTAGTCTGGTTTACGTGTCCCTTTTTTTCATGATTTCCTCAGCTTGTACTTCCCTCTGTTACTCATTCGCTTCTTCATTAATTCGTCCACTTCATAAACATCTGCAGAGAGGCTATCATGTGCCGAACACTTTCTGTGCCACTGAATTATCAGCCCCCTGGCTCCTGGCGGGCACGGTATCTAACTGGCATGTTAGAGCTCCAAAAGTAACGACTACATGAAACAATTCCTTCCAGTGTGCATACTGCCCCTTAATGTTACTTTCTGAGCTCCCTTCTTTAACCCATCAAGATCCTTTTAGGGAATTCTGAGGTATTCTGTAGTCTAATTTGGGCCCAAAGAAGGGAGGATCCTCCTTACTAGAAAACAGATGAGAAAGTGATAATGTAACTCAGACGTTCTGTCATCTTCCTGGGAGAAATGAACCACTTATCAATTTCACTAAACAAGTGTGGACAGTACTTCCTATGAACCTCGTATAAAAATGAAAAACGGGCATCTGGGTGGCTCAGTCAGTTAAGCGTCTGACTCTTGATTTCAGCTCAAGTCATGGTCTCGCGGTTTGTGAGATCGAGCCCCATCAGGCCCTGCACTGACAGCACAGAGCCTGCTTGGGATTCTCTCTCCCTCTTTCTGCCCCTCCCCCGTGCCTGCTCGCGCATGCGGGCGCCCGCGCTCCGTCTCTCAAAATAAATAAAATTTTTAAAAATTTTAAAAAATAAAAATTAAAAACAAAAAAGGCTTCCCTACTGCTGCCCTCATTGGAAAACTCTTTCAGGTTATTAGGATTCCCAGCTCCTCATCTGGTAGAACAGAGTGGAAAGAATTTGACTAATCAGAATGTTTCCTGCCCTAGAAACACACACACACACACACACACACGCAGGCACACACACCCCTCTTTCTATATCACCCCTGTCTCCATGGGTGCTTGTCTGGACCCGACATCAAAGAACTCACAGCCCCTACTCCTGCTCAGGGAAGGAGAGTCGGAAACAGGCCCTTGTTGAGGTGTGTGCGTTTCTGGATACTCTTGCCCTAAAGCTCCTTAACTAGGATCAAGCCCTGCATCTTCGTATCTACTCGGTGTGCCTGGAGTTTCCAGGAGCAAAGGACACTCTAATGGGAAACACTGCCTTCCAGTTTTACGATGGAGTTCGGTTCCAGTTTGCTTAGTATTTTTGCAGAACAGATGCCAAGATGGAAGCACGTTCCGTCCTCCCAAATGTAACTGCGAGCATCCTCAGAGCTGTCTGGGCCTGGGGACAAGGCATGTTAGGTAGCGTGTGCCCCCTCTAGTGGCTCTATAAGAGCACAACACAGGTGTTGAGAGCGAGGCGCACTTTTGTTTTCCTTGCTGGGGTGAGGATGTTTTAAATTGTTATTTGTCTCAAATTTTCAGGACAGCAGGAAAACCACACCTTGTAATTTAACATTAAAGAATAGTCAAATTTTGTGTGAGCTTCCTTGTATCTTTTTAAAACTATTTCACCTTAAAGAAATAAAAGTCATAACTTTACATAATGTAGATGGGGATACAAAAGTTCTCTTTTTTCATTTTTAAAAATTATTTACTTTTGAGAGAGAGAGAGAGAGAGAGAGAGAGAGCATGAGTGGGGGAAGGGCAAAGAGAGAGAGGGAGACACAGAATCTGGAACAGGCTCCAGGCTTTGGGCTGTCCACACATAGCTGGATGCAAGGCTCGAACTCACAGACCATGAGATCATGACCCGAGCCAAAGTCAGGTGCTTAACCAACTGAGCCACCCAGGTGCCCCGGGGATGCAGAAATTCTAGTTTGTTCCCTTCTCTTTGAATTTCCCGTCGATTCTGAATCCCACACAGCCTGCTTCTGAGTAAAATGTGCCAAGGCCAGAGCCAGCTATAATTTTGCACCTTGTTTCACACTGGAACTTTCAGCCTGGCAAACTGATTACACGTTACATATGAATAGAGAAGGTGAGATCTGTGTTCAGTCAGAGCCGCCCTGACACTCCGCATCTGGCTGTTTGTGCGTTTCTGTTCCTCCACGCGTCACTTGCCGCAGAATCTATTGCCTCAGAGGCAGCCCAGCCACGCGTCCTCAGTGCCTCCTGGCACGGAGAGTAATAAGTCAGCAAGGCTAGCAGTGGCTCCTGTGCCGTAAGGTGGCACGCTTTATGGGCCGTGCCTTCCTTGCTGCAGTGTGATTTATCCACCCCCATGTGCTCTGCACGGCTTGCTCCTTTTATTACTTAGCAGAGGTTTCAAAAGAAAGAAACCTTTCCCCAAGCCATTTGCCACCATACAGATGGCCGGCCCTGTCCTGCCTCCTTCGGCCGTTTGAGCAGCACACTACCTATGTGGTGGCTACTTGGATGTATCACCTTGACTCAGTTAAGGGATCTCCACGTTGCTGGTAAAACATGATTGCTGGGTGTGCCTGGGAGGGTATTTCTGGAAGAGATTAGCATTTGAATCTGTAGACTAAGTAAAGTAGGTTCATTCTCACCAATGTGGGTGTGCATCATCCGACTCGTCGAAGGCCTGATAGAACAGGAAGGCAGAGGCAGGGCGAATTGTCGCTCTCTTCTTCAGCTGGGACTCCCGTCTTCTCCTGCCTTCAGACATCAGTGCTCCTGATTCTGGGGCCTTCAGACTCAGACTGAATCACACCACCGATTTTTCTGGGTCTCCAACTTTCTGATGACAGATAATAGCACTTCTTGGTTCCCATAATTGTGTGAGCCATTCCTCATGGTAATTCTCCTCTTACATATCTGTCTCTGTATTCTCCTGTTCCTCTGGAGAGCCTGACTTACACCCTCCACAACATCTGTATTTTCCTTACGTCCTGAGTCCTTCCTGAAATGCCTTGTGTTGGGCTCAGTCTTTTCAGGTACTTTCTAAAGAACCGAATGATGTGATTGGGCAAAGGCATTGGGCAGTGTGACCAGTTTACCAAAAAGCATCCATTAGAAATCCAGTAACAACAACAACAACGACGACTGGGGCTTTGAGAAATTGGATCTACGAAACTGGACCTGAATGGAGGGCCAGTTCAGGGCACCCGCCCTGATCATTGGTGATCAAGAGGAGGGGACCAATCTCCACCAGGTCTAAAATGCCAGAGCGATGTCCCCTCCTCACCTGGTGGCACTCATACTGTCCAGCCCCTTTCTGAGCTGGTCGATCGTGAGAATTGTTTCATCTGATTTCTCGTCATCATCATCATCTCATTCTCAGCCAGCTTCTCCTCCAACACTCACCTCTGACACAGGTGCTGTTTTCATGTGGCCTTAATGAGGACTGAAGGCAGCCCGGCCACAGTCCAGGGCATCCTAAGTATATGGCAGTATTACAAGACTTTAAAAGGGTCCTGAGACCACTTCTGACATGTGGTGGGGTCTTCTGGACCCCAACAAGCACCTCTCAGATACCAGCAGCACGTCGAGAGTCAACTCAGTTCTGACACTGTCAACCCAGAGACATCATCAGATCCCGTCGGCCGCGGGCTCAGTCCCACAAGCCTGCTTCCCACATCCCCTTCAGACACCAGTCACCAGCCCAGGTTCCCTGTGCTTCTGACTGACCAGCGATGTAGAAAGAGTTTCCATGACCCCCTCCTTGGACTTCACACTCCAGTAACTTGTACTTCTGACTGACTGGCTGGAAATCAGAAGTCCCCACAACCCTCTGCTTGGGATCAATGAATTTGCTCGGACATCTCACAGAAATCAGAGAAACGTGTTACCTACTGGATCATCGGTTTGCTAGAAAATGGTACAACTCAGAAACAGCCAGATGGGGGAGATGCGTAGGGCAAGGTCTGGGAGTGGGGGTGCTCAGAAGCCCCATGTCCTCTACCAGTGGGCCATCGTCCCCAAATCCCCATGTGTTCACCAACCTAGCAACTCTCCAAGTACTCTCCTTCTGAGTTTTTATGGAGGGCTCCAGTACAGAGGCATGATTGATTAAATCATTGGTCATGGGTGCCGGCTCGAAGCTCCAGCCCCTCCTTCTTCTCCTCCTCAGGAGTGGGGTGGGGTGGGCCTGAAAGTTCTCACCCTCTATTCACATGGTTGGCTCCTCTGGCAACAGGCCTCCATCCTGAGGTACTTTCCAGAAGTCACTTCATTAACGTAACAGAGGAAACCTTTTGGCTCCCATCACTTAGGAAACTCCTAGGGTTTTAGGAGTTCTATGCCAGAAACCAAGAGCAAATGTATATCTCTTATTGTAAATTGCAATATCACAGGTTTGTGATATTGTGATATCGTGTTAAAAAAAAACTTCTTTACAAAGTAGCAGTGACCTTAATAATTTAGACTAAGCCTTTTAGAAAAGACTGGTCGGTGGGGGGCCTGGGTGGCTCAGTCGGTTAAGCTTCCTTCCGACTTCGGTTCAGGTCATGATCTTTCAGTAAACGAGTTTTGAGCCCCACATCAGGCTCTGTGCTGACAGCTCAGACCCTGGAGCCTTCTTCGGATTCTGTGTCTCCCTCTCTCTCCGCACCTCCCCCACTCATGCTCTCTCTCTTTCTCTCTCTCAAAAATAAATTAAAAAAAAAACATTAAAAAAATTAAAAGGAAAAGGCTGGTGGCACTTTTTTGAAGAGAAAGTTTTAGACACACTTGGTTATGTTCTAAGACTCAGTCGGATTGGTAGGGTCTGTGCTCTCACGTTCAAATCCCTGGGTGAAAGGTCAGAGTTAATTGTAACAAGAGCTCGCAGTAGTAGAATAGTGTTAGCAGCATTTGCTGAGAGCTTACTGTCTCAGTGCTTGAAATGCATTAGCTGCTTAAGCTACTAGTCCGTGAGCTGGGTGCTCTTACTGTCCTCCGGTTGGCAGTGGTGAACCCGGAGCATGGAGTCTTCAGCTTCAAGGTCAGACTGGTAGAGACCTCAGAATTTGAACACAGGCCGTCTGGTCCCACCTCCTCTGCTAAGAACCTCCCACCGGCAGCCCAGGCCCTCTCCCAGGGCAGGCAGAGTCACGGACTTCGGTGCTGTGGGGACATCTGATCCCCCTCCTCAGAGACCAGGGCAGGAGTGACAGCTCTCAGTTGCTCCGTGATGCTGGTCAGTCTTGCTTTACTGACCCCATCGTTTGGGCTCCTGCAGTTTTCTCTTCTTGATGTTGGTATCAGGGTAGTCTTAAAGCATTTCTAACTCCGTGGTGCCTCCTTTTTCCTGTGCGTGCGCGAGCCGTAGACGTACGATGGGCCAGATGGCAGTATATGTGCCTGTACCGGTGATGTCATCCCGAGGACTGGGACATCACTCTCCCTGCATTCCCTGAAGAGCTGTCACCTCCCAGATGAGCATCAACGCCGCTCAGCAGGCACACTGCAGAGTAAGATGTGTTCAGGCCTGGTTCATTTCATTTCTCCATGAAGGAAGGAGCTCTGGTAGATGTGTTCTCAGAGGCAGGAGCAGCCTGTGAGGAAGAAAAGGGCCTGAGAAGTTAATCTGGGGGCCACATTTCGACTCACCCATTTAGGTAACGACGTGACTCTCGCAAGGCTTGCTTTCTCTGAACCCGACTTTCCTCAGAGCTGTGCGCCGCCGTGCCCCTGCTTGCCTCACTTAGCCCAGGCCTCACGCGGGGGAGGTGCGCGGGGAGTCTCCGTGGAGCGAATGACCAAATGAATGGTCCACGTAAGACACGTGGCAAGCATAGGGTCCAGTCAGTGGATGGTGGTTCCCTTCACTTTTCTTCCTCCCTCTTTTCGGCGTCATAGTCCCCAGGTACCTGGGGGGTTAGTAGAGCCTGCACGGACATTCAGAGATGGTCTCTCTTACCAACAGGATGAGTTGTGCACAGTGACTCATCATCCTAGTCGAGGAGCCACAGTCATTACAAAGAGGCCACATACAGATACTCTAGTTAGTATCTCTCTGAAGGCCGCACGGGACTGGTTTGGGCCAGAACGTGGTTGTCAGGGAGAGGACAGTCTTTTGTGAGTCCCTGCTAGGCAGCTCTCCCCCTACGGCCACAAAAGACATGTTTTCCTACCTTATAGAAGTGGCCTAGGAAGGTCGTACTTGGCGCTCTTTCCAGAGAAGGGGTAGGGGTCTCTGTCGGGTGAGTTTCATGCCCTGCCTCGCAGCCCTCCCAACTCCCCCCTAACCGGCACCATTACATTTGGCAGCAAGAAGACCTTCGTTGACGCCCACCTGCCGCCTGCCCTCGCGGGCTGGCTTCAAAGCTGCCGCTGGCTTTGGAAAGCGCACGTCCATTCTGTGTTCTATCCCGAGGTGGTTCACTGTCATGAGATGGGACTTGACGACGCCCACGGTCGGCATGGAGGAAACGCCAAGAAGGTGTAGAATGAATGGTCAGTAATTCAAGATTCCTGTTCCTCCTGCCTCCACAATACACCAGACTCTTACGACACAGTTTCCATAATGAAAAATGGAAAATAACAATAATTGTCCCAGCTTGCTTCGCTTCTGTGTGCCTTAAGGGACACAGACACTTCAGGCTCCTTTAGGGAAAGGTGCCCGGGGCTCTTTCCACATAAGCATTTATGATTTGGGAGAATTTATTGTAGCCATGCTAATTTAAACTGGCCAACGGGCCCAGGGCATGAGAAGTTAGAGGACGCTTAGACACAATCGTTAAAATCCAGAATAAAACACCTACCTACCTGCTTGGTTCTTCTCCGGGTTTTACCGCCCCTTCCTGCCACGTAGCCCATCCCCATATCTCTCCTGAGGGCCACTGTCTGGGGCGGCTGCTCTCAGAGGTGGGGACCCACCTGCGGCAGCATCTGAGCGCCTCTGCCCGGCTCTGCAACTCGGTCCCCAGTTGCTTCATGGCCTTTTCCTTCCTCTTTCACGTCTCCCTTTCACACGTTCTCGGCCTTAGAAACATTGCTCTCCCTCATGTATTCCTTCCTCCACTTTTCCTCCTTCCTCCCTCCTCCCAGATTCTGTCATCACGGCAGAGAGCAAGCACGCCTGTATGTTAGGCTTTGCCTTGTAGATGCCTTCATTGCAGGGGCGAAAGGCGGAAGGTCTAATAGTGAGATTTTACGCTGCCATCGAATGACCTAGAGAGGAGTTGGGAGATGGATGGAAGTCCATCACAGGGGCAATTCCTGTGTCTTGTAAGCCTGGATTACTTTCCAGAAATGGTGAAAACTGGCTTGGGGCTCCACACCTGTTCTTCCCGCGTGTTTCCCATCGTGCATGGGTGCACAGAGCCCGTGATGTTTGACACCAAGCCTCATTCTGTGGCTAATAATATTTCTTGTGTTCCGCTGTGGCATTGTAAAACCACAACAGCCATGTGTCCAAAGCCTCGAATGGCTATATATGATCTGGTGACACTGTGTAAGACAAGACAGAGACTTCTTTGAAAAAACCTTTACTAAAGACTCCGAAGGACTTGTACTAAAGTAGGTGCTGCCCAGTCTGTTCCCAGAATGGGGCTGCCCAGGCTGCCTGCCTCCAGCACGAGGGCATGTGTGGAGGAGGTCTGGTTATTGCAGGACTGTTTTGTTAGAACAGCCCTCGGTGTGGGTTCAGTTTTCCTGAGAGGGGATGTTTCACGCCATCATTTGTCCTGGAAAGAAGCCGCTGTTGTGCCAGGAAATGAGGACTCAGGAGCCACTGTTAGACTACAAAAAAGGAAACCCGTCCTCCTTTATGTGGCAGCTGGAATCAGTTTCGCAAGAGATCTGAGTCACGGAGATACTGGGTGCCCTTCCGGCCACAAAGGAGCGAGCCCCCTCCCTCCCGGCAGGAAGGCAAGTGAGCGGAGAGCCGACAGTGTGAGGGGCTGAGCTTGTGGCCCTCTGTGGCAAGTGAAGACTTGCTCTGTATCATAGTTCTCTTTGCTCAGTTCTTCCTAGAGGTTAAAGCCGGAGATCTGAGAGCCACAGTAAATCAGAGAGACGAACTTAACTCTGGGGGCGGTGGAGGGAAGGCTCTGATTTTTCTAGCATCTGCCACTGCCTCTGGTACAAACACTCCCACTGTGGCCTGTTTCTAGCTACCAATGGTTTCACATCTGGCTTCAGGATTCCTCATTACTTAACGATGTGTCCTTGTGAGCTGGCACAAGCCGAGCAGGGTCCCCTCCTCCTGAGCCCCCAACCCTGTCCAGGCCACAGTGGATGCAGCTGGGGTGTAGGTAGGGGACAAGTGTGTCCAGAGGAGCAGCCCCTGATGATGAGGGTCATTGTCAGAGGAGGCAGCAGAGTTGGTCTGGGATGGGGAAGCTGGAGCAGGTCACGATTTTGGACAGTGAAACCGTTGGGTGCTCATGACCCTGAAATCTGGGCCATATCCAGGGGTGAGCTGGAGCTGGCTCATACAGGCTCCCGAGTGTTGATTGTCAGATACACTTTCAGGAGGAACTCTGCCAGTCTGTGCACTTCACCTTGGCAGTTTACAAGCAACCATAGTTGGAGAACTCACTGATGCCTGGAAATCAACAAAAGCTACACGTGAAGGCCTCTCGTTCCTAGAAACACAGTTGTCCCCGGCACACCCCTGTCTGTAAGGCAGGTATAGTGACTGGAAAATGTGGCTTCCCAGGTGTCACAGTGAGATAAATACCCGATGAAGCAAAAGAATCCCTCGTACAGAAAAGAACCGCTTCACGCTTCTCTTCTCCCCTTTAATCCCTGCAACAGTCTTGTCAGACACTTGAAGAAAATATTGGTTTCCCCATTTTACTGTACAAATGACTGAGGAATGGGGAGAAGAAACAGGAAGAACGCCATCACTGTTTAGAAGCCAGATTTATTAAGAAGAGCCTAGAGCTCAAGGGAAGAGAGGGGAATAATTGGGACAGAGATGGTACCAAGCACCGAGAGTGGGGGAGGTCCGAGGTGTGAACAGATGGGGTAGGAGATGATTCAGTGGGAACCAGGTCGGCCTAAAAGCTCTGGAAGAGAAATGCTAGAGCGTTGTGCATGAAGCACCATGGAACACAAGGGATGGTGCCCTCCTTGAGCTCCGCATTTCGCACACGTACTAGAAAGTCGCACTGGCGTTCCCTCCGGTCTCCTCTCACCTTTTGTGGCTGGAAGAATTCTGCATGAATTTTCTGGGAGCTGACCCCATGTTCTCTCCAGAGCCCTGCAGAGTCCTAGTTACAGTGTGAAGGAGTGGGGGCATGGTTGCCTCACCACTGGGACTAAGACACATTTATTAGCACGCCGAGTTTTGCAAATCACCCTACAGTTTCATTAATTCAGAACCACTAATCTGGAATGGCAGGATGATTCAGCCAGACTGAGGTTTGCCTTATCCCGTGTGACTTTAAGGATATAAGCGAGACCATGATGGGAGAGTTTTCACTTGAGAATGTATTTTAAAGAATTGTCAGCGATTCACCTTCCTACAAAAAACAAGAATGTGCAAACGACACCTTCATTAGAACAGGCTCAGCAACGTAATGAGCCAAAAGCTCCTGAGATGATAGATAATATGGAAGAAAAATTCAGTTTAAAATGATCTGCAACTCAAATTCTCCCCATTCCTAGCTGGCCTTTTCTAACTGCTCAGATTGGATTCAATTTAATCATTAGATACTAGAGCTAAGAGAGCCCCACAGAAGAGCTAGCAATCAGGCCGTTACCCGTATTGATTTTGAGCATGTCTTAAGCCTCTTCTCAATCTTTGATCTGGGATTCCTGTTTTCTCCCAAATACCTTTAATTCTTCATTGGTAAAATAGGGAAGAACTATGCTTGCCAAGAAAAAAAAAATTGCAGTAAAAAATGGGTACAGTGTATCCAGTATCAAAAGAGTATTTTAATCTGTGCAAGTGCTGATTAATTATAAACAATGGTTGGGAAAACAGGCCTTTCTCTCCCTGAGAGAGAAGGTGTCTCATGGCAAACACTTATGTGCTGACTGGAATCTGATCTCCTGTAAGCTCCAAAGGGAGCTGAGAGAAAAGAGAATTTAATCTTTATTCATGAACCTCTCTCTCTGAGGGAAGAAAAGGTAAGAAGAACCGAAATGGATTCTGTCTTCTGGGGATGTTTCAGGGAGATGAGTCAGGATAGCAGCTGTTCTTTTGACCACAGAGAGGGGCTCTGTTGCCTTAGAAGCAGCCTCTTCACCTGGAGGGGGGGAGCATGAGTAGGTGGGCCACACGCTTATTGAAACAGCCCATGGTAGTTTTCCTGCACAGCACTTCACAATCAGAGCAGTGGTTGGTCAACGGGCTCTGGGCGTTAAGGGCAAAAGGGATCACAGCCTGGCAAATCTGAGAGCCCGACTTGAGGATCCATCCCATGCTCCACCCCTCCGGCGTGGATCCACATTGATGACGCAGCCACCACATTGAATGGAAGGCCACAGAATCTTCCTGGTCTCCCGTCCACCGACATCCCCAACGACCTGTGAAGGGACCACGCTCATTTCATGCTAGTTCATGGCCCCCGTAGAGAAGTGCCTGTTTCTCCAGATACTGTCACCATCATCAAATACTTCTTGAGGGAACAGAGACCGTCTGCCACAGTACTAAGTTGGTCGCAGCGGAGTTCCTTAGGCTTCCCGTTTCCTGGATCACACACATCCTGTGGGAGTTCACGTTTGACCAGAGTTTCTTTTCCTCCAGAGAACATTTCCCTCACAAAGATGCTCTCCGACATTTGTGTTTTACCAGTTAAGTAAGAAATCTGGGACTTAGTACTTGGTTGGTCATGAGAACTGCTTGCCTCTATTTGAGATTCACATCTTCCTCCCACACCTGCAACACATCTGCAGACTGTGTCACATCTGCCCCCACAGTGGCTTTGCTGACTACTCCTCTTCCTACGATCTTCCACATGATTCTGGAAAAATTGAATCTGGACATTCTGACGGAACAGTACCACTTCCCAGGTCTGATGGTCCGGTCTTGGACCATGAGTAATGAATTCTCCCATGCTAAGTTTCGCCTGTGTGTGCCAAACAATAATCAGAAAACAATGAAACAGAGTTCATTGAACTACCCTGTGTCCAGTCACCCTTGCTTATCAAAGAGTGTTCAGGCACTGCTTTTACCCTGTGTGTGGGGGGGGAGGGGAGGGTGAGGGGAGGACAATAAGAGAGTCAGAATCACCCTGGATGAGCTGAAGTGCTTCCCACTCACTCAGGGAAATGTTTTTACTTTTGATGGTGGTTATTGTCCCATTCGTCAGATTACCAATTGTTGTGTTTTAAAATGACTGTAGATTTTATGGGATTAGGGTTAGTAGGGATAGTAATTTCATCAAAGGAAATAAAAATGCCTTTCACTTCTTTGGTTAAAGATAAGAATTAAGAACTTGGATTGAAAATGGAAACTCAGTAGAGAAGACTAACAAAACTAAAAGCTGGTTCTTTAAAAAGATCAATACAGTTTATAAGCTTTTAGCCATGTTTTACCTAAGAAAAAGAGAAAGAAGACTCAAATTATTAATCTCAAAAATGAAAGATGGGCCACAACCACTGATCCATAGATATTAGAGGGTAATAAAGGAACACTATCAACAACTTTATGCTGCAAATTTGATAACCTAGATGAAATGGACCATACCCTTGAAAGGCACAATCTACCAACACCCACACAAGGATAACTAGGTAATCTGAATAGGTTTATATCTATTAAAGAAATTGAATCAAGCATTAAGAACCTTCCAGAACAGGAAGTGCCAAGCCCAGATGTATTCACTGGTAATTCTACCAGATACCTAAAAAATATATGATACCAATTCTGTACAATCCATTTCAGAAAATAGAAGCAGAGAGAAACTTAAACAACTCATTCTATGAGACCAACATTACCCGAATGCCAAAACTAGACAAAGATATTACAAGAAAGAAAAAAGTATAGACCAATATATCTCATGAACATAGATTAAAAATCCTCAACAAAATATTAGCAAATCAAATCCAGCAATTTATAAAAAGAATTATACACCATGACCAAGTGGGATTTATTCCAAGAATGAAAGTCTACTTGAACATTTGAAAAGCAATTAATGTTATTAATCATATCCAAAAGCCAAAGAAGAAAAAGCATATTATACAAATGGATGTGGAAAAACCATCTGACAGAATTCAGTGCCTATTCATCTATTCATATTATAGATTGGGAAGGTCAAAAAAAACTGTCTTTGTTTGCAAGTGACATGATTGTCTACGTAAAAAATCCCAAAGAATCAACACAGACACTCTGGAATCAATACGTGATCATAGAAAGGCTTCAGGTTTCAAGATTAATATATAGAAGTCAATTTCTTTTTTCCATACCAACAATGAACAATTAGAATTTGAAACAAAAATCATAATACCACTTACATTAATATCAAAGAAAATGAAATACTTTGATGTAAATCTAACAGAATAAGATTTATATGAGGAAAAATTTAAAACTCTGATGAAAGAAATCAAACAAATAAATAAATAAATGGATGGATATGCCATGTACATGGATGAGAGGACTCAATATAGTCAACATTTCCGTTCTTCCCAGACCGACCTAATAGATTCAGTGCTTTCCCAATCAAAATCTCAGCACAGCGTGGGTATAGACAAAGTATGTATGTTTATGTATAGATATATATGTTGCTAGGAATTTATCCATTTATTCTAGGTTGTCTAATTTGTCCATGTTTAATTGTTCAAGTGGCTTTTATGATCCTTTGTGTTTATGTACTATCAATTATAACATCTCTTTTATTTGATTTTTATTTTAGTTTTATTAAAAAATTTTTAATGTTTATTTTTGAGATGGGGGAGGGTCAGACACACACACACACACACACACACACACACACACACACACAGAATCTGAAGCAAGCTCCAGGCTCCGAGCTGTCAGCACAGAGCCCGATATGGGGCTTGAAATCATGAACTGTGCGATCATGACCTGAGCCAAAGTTGGAGGCTTTGCCTCCCAGGCACCCCACATTTCTGAATTTATTCATTTGAGTCCTCTCTTTTTCTTGGTGAGTCTAGCTAAGGGCTGGTCAATTTTATCTTTTTAGAGAGAACTAACTCTTAGTTTCATTGATCTTCTCTCCTGTGTTTTTACAATCTCTATTTTATTTCCACTCTAATTTTTGCTATTCCCTTCCTTCTGCTAACTTTGGGCTTCATTTGTTCTTCTTTTTCTAATAACTTGAGGTGTAAAGTTAGGTTCTTTATTTGAGACTTCTCCTGTTTTTTTGAGATAGGCATTAAATCGCCATGAACTTCCTTCTTAGAACTGCTTCTGCTGCATGTCGTGAATTTTGGTATTCTGGTATTTTCCTTTGTCTGAAGGCAGTTTTTTCACTTTTTCCTTTTATTTCTTCATTGACCCATTGGTCATTTAATATCATGTTGTTTAATCTCCACATATCTGTGAGTGTTCCAGTTTTCTTCATGTAGTTGATTTCTAATTTCGTATATAACCTTGTGGTTGGAAACAATGCTTGATATGATTTCAGTCCTCTTAAGTTTATTAATACTTGTTTTGTAGCCTAACATAGGATCTATCCAGGGAAATATTCCATGTGCCCTTGAGAAGAATGTGTTTTCTGTTGCTTTGGGATGGAATATTCTACATATATCTGTTAAGACTATTTGGTTGATTGTTTCATTTAAGGATGATGATTCCTTATTGATTTTCTGTCTGGATGATCCATCCATTGATTTAAGTGGGACATTAAAATCCCCTGCTATTATCGTATTACTATCCATTTCTTTCTTTAGGGCTATTAATACTTTATATAGTTAGGTGCTTCTATGTTGGGTGCATAAATATTTACAAGTATTATATTCTCTTGTTCAATTGATCCCCTTATCATTATGTAATGCCCATCTTTGTCTCTCATTGCAGTCTATTTCAAAGTCAATTTTATGTGTTATAAGTATTGCTACCCCAACTTTATTTTGGTTTTCATTTGCATGGTACATCTATTTCCATCCTTCACTTTCGGTTTATATGTGTCCTTATATCTGAAGTCAGTGTCTTATAGACAGCATCTAGCTGAGTCGTGTGGGTTTTTTTGTGTGTGTTTGTGTTTGTGTTTGTTTTTGTTTTTTTAAACCCATTCAGACACTGTCTCTTTTGGAATGGAGAATTAAGTCCATTTGCATTTAAAGTAATTATTGATAGGTATGTACTTATTGCCATTTTGTTAATCATTTACTGACTGGTTTTGAGTTCTTCTCTGATCCTTTCTTCTCTCTCTCTCTTCTTTTTTGGTTTGGTGCCTTATTTTAGTGGTATACTTTCATTCCTTTATCTTTCCAGTGTTTACTATAGGTTTTTGCTTTGTGGTTACCAAGAGGCTTATGTATAACAACTTAATCTGTAACAGTTTAAGTTGATAACAATTTAAGTTTGATCCACTTTTTTTTTTTTTAGATTTCAAAATTAGAAAGTTTAGAAATCTTGTCCAAGAAAATAGTCAGATAAGGACATAGATTTACATACAAGAGATAGGCCTCATAGTAGTATTTTGGCAAAATTTGGCAATAACTGTATTGTTTAGTTAATAGAGAATTTGTTAAATAACTTGTGGTACTTTCATGTGCTGGAATAACAAAAAGACATTAAAAACCATGTCTCAGGAGTTTTTAAAATTCTGGAACTCTTCATGATATTAAATGAATATGGACATAAAACAGTACATCTAAGTTTATCTCAACATACATATATACATATAAATATATATTTAATAGCTTATGCATAGGAAACACTAATGTGGTTATCTTGGGTGGTTTTTTTTTGTTTGGTTACTTATAAAAATTATTTATTTATTTATTTTTTATTACAAAATTTATTGTCAAATTGGTTTCCATACAACACCCAGTGCTCATCCCAACAGGTGCCCTCTTCAATGCCCATCACCCACTTTCCCCTCCCTCCCATCCCCCATCAACCCTCAGTTTATTCTCAGTTTTTAAGAGTCTCTTGTGGTTTGCCTCCTTCCTTCTTTGTAACTTTTTTTTCACCTTCCCGTCCCGCATGGTCTTCTGTTAAGTTTCTCAGGATTCACATAAGAGTGAAATCATATGGTATCTGTCTTTCTCTGTGTGACTTACTTCACTTAGCATAACACTCTCCAGTTCCATCCACGTTGCTACAAAAGGCCAGATTTCATTCTTTCTCATTGCCACATAGTATTCCATGTGTATATAAACCACAATTTCTTTATCCATTAATCAGTGGATGGACATTTAGGCTCTTTCCATAATTTGGCTGTTGTTGAAAGTGCTGCTATAAACATCGGGATACAAGTGCCCCTATGCATCAGCACTCCTGTACCCCTTGGGTAAATTCCTAGCAGTGCTATTGCTGGGTCATAGGGTAGATCTATTTTTAATTTTTTGAGGGACCTCCACACTGTTTTCCAGAGTGGCTGCACCAGTTTGTATTCCCACCAACGGTGCAAGAGGCTTCCCGTTTCTTCACATCCTCGCCAGCATCTATAGTCTCCTTATTTGTTCATTTTAGCTACTCTGACTGGTGTGAGGTGATATCTTAGTGTGGTTTTGATTTGTATTTGCCTGATGAGAAGTGATGTTGAACATCTTTTCATGTGCCTGTTGGCCATCCGGATGTCTTCTTTAGAGAAGTGTCTATTCATGTTTTCTGCCCATTTCTTCACTGGATCATTTGTTCTTCGGGTGTGGAGTTTGGTGAGCTCTTTATAGATTTTGGATACTAGCCCTTTGTCCGATATGTCATTTGCAAATATCTTTTCCCATTCCGTTGGTTGCCTTTTAGTTTTGTTGATAGTTTCCTTTGCAGTGCAGAAGCTTTTTATCCTCATGAGGTCCCAATAGTTCATTTTTGCTTTTAATTCCTTTGCCTTTGGAAATGTGTCAAGTAAGAAATTGCTGCGGCTGAGGTCAGAGAGGTCTTTTCCTGCTTTCTCCTCTAGGGTTTTGATGGTTTCCTGTCTCACATTCAGGTCCTTCATACATTTTGAGTTTATTTTTGTGAATGGTGTAAGAAAGTGGTCTAGTTTCAACCTTCTGCATGTTGCTGTCCAGTTCTCCCAGCACCATTTGTTAAAGAGACTGTCTTTTTACCATCGGAAATTCTTTCCTGCTTTGTCAAAGATGAGTTGGCCATACATTTGTGGGTCCAATTCTGGAGTCTCTATTCTATTCCATTGGTCTATGTGTCTGTTTTTGTGCCAATATGATGCTGTCTTGATGATTACAGCTTTGTAGTAGAGGCTAAGGTCTAGAATTGTGATGCCTCCCGCTTTGGTCTTCTTCAATATAACTTTGGCTATTCGAGGTCTTTTGTGGTTCCATACAAATTTTAGGATTGCTTGTTCTAGCTTCGAGAAGAATGCTGGTGCAGTTTTGGTTGGGATAGCATTGCATGTGTAGATAGCTTTGGGTAGTATTGACATTTTAACAATATTTATTCTTCCAATCCATGAGCATGGAATATTTTTCCATTTCTTTGTATCTTCTTCAATTCCCTTCATAAGCTTTCTATAGTTTTCAGCATACAGATCTTTTACATCTTTGGTTAGGTTTATTCCTAGGTATTTTATGATTCTTGGTGCAATTGTGAATGGGGTCAGTTTCTTTATTTGTCTTTCTGTTGCTTTATTATTAGTGTATAAGAATGCAACTGACTTCTGCACATTGATTTTGTATCCTGCGACTTTGCTGAATTCATGTATCAGTTCTAGGAGACTTTGGGTGGAGTCTGTCGGGTTTTCCATGTATAATATCATGTCATCTGCAAAAAGTGAAAGCTTCACTTCATCTTTGCCAATTTTGATGCCTTTGATTTCCTTTTGTTGTCTGACTGCTGATGCTAGGACTTCCAACACTATGTTCAACATAGCGGTGAGAGTGGACATCCCTGTCATGTTCCTGATCTCAGGCAGAAAGCTCTCAGTTTTTCCCCATTGAGGATGATATTAGCTGTGGGCTTTTCATAAATGGCTTTTATGATGTTTAAGTACATTCCTTCTATTCCGACTTTCTTGAGGGTTTTTATTAAGAAAGGATGCTGAATTTTGTCAAATGCTTTTTCTGCATTGATTGATAGGATCATATGGTTCTTTTCTTTTCTTTTCTTAATGTGATGTATTACATTGATTGATTTGCGAATATTGAACCAGCCCTGCAGCCCAGGAATGAATCCCACTTGATCATGGTGAATAATTCTTTTTATATGCTGTTGAATTTGATTTGCTAGTATCTTATTGAGAATTTTTGCATCCATATTCATCATGGATATTGGCCTGTAGTTTTCTTTTTTTGCTGGGTCTCTGTCTGGTTTGGGGATCAAAGTAATGCTGGCTTCATAGAATGAGTCTGGAAGTTTTCCTTCCCTTTCTGTTTTTTGGAACGGCTTGAGAAGGATAGGTATTATCTCTGCTTTAACTGTCTGGTAGAATTTCCCAGGGAAGCCATCTGGTCCTGGACTCTTATTTGTTGGGAGATTTTTGATAACTGATTCAATTTCTTCACTGGTTATGTGTCTGTTCGTTTTCTATTTCTTCCTGTTTGAGTTTTGGAAGTGCGCGGGTGCTTAGGAATTTGTCCATTTCTTCTAGGTTGTCCAGTTTGTTGGCATATAATTTTTCCTAGTATTCCCTGATAATTGCTTATATTTCTGATGGATTGGTTGTAATAATTCAATTTTCATTCATAATTTTATCTATTTGGGTCATCTCCCTTTTCTTTTTGAGAAGCCTGGCTAGAGGTTTATCAATTTTGTTTATTTTTTTCAAAAAGCCAACTCTTGGTTTCATTGATCTGCTCTACTGTTTTTTAGATTCTATATTGTTTATTTCTGCTCTGAGCTTTATTATTTCTCTTCTTCTGCTGGGTTTGGGATGCCTTTGCTGTTCTGCTTCTAGTTCCTTTAGGTGTGCTGTTAGATTTTCTATTGGGGATTTTTCTTGTTTCTTAAGATGGGCCTGGATTGCAATGTATTTTCCTCTCAGGACTGCCTTTGCTGTATCCCAAAGCATTTGGATTGTTGTATTTTCATTTTCATTTGTTTCCATATATTTTTTAATTTCTTCTCTAATTGCCTGGTTGACCCATTCATTCTTTAGTAGGGTGTTCTGTAACCTCCATGCTTTTGGAGGTTTTCCAGACTTTTTCCTGTGGTTGATTTCAACTTTCATAGCATTGCGGTCTGAAAGTGTGCATAGTATAATCTCAATTCTTGTATACTTATTAAGGGCTGTTTTGTGACCCAGTATGTGATCTGTCTTGGAGAATGTTCTATGTGCCCTTGAGAAGAAAATATATTCTGTTGCTTTGGGATGCAGAGTTCTAAATATATCTGTCAAGTCCATCTGATCCATTGTGTCATTCAGGGCACTTGTTTCTTTATTGATCCTGTGTCTAGATGTATCCATTGTTGTAAGTGGAGTATTAAAGTCCCCTGAAATTACCACATTCTTACCAATAAGGTTGCTTATGTTTGTGATTAATTGTTTTATATATTTGGAGGCTCCTGTATTCAGTGCATAGACATTTATAATTGTTAGTTCTTCCTGATGGATAGACCCTGTAATTGTTATATAATGCCCTTCTTCATCTCTTGTTACAGCTTTTAATTAAAGTCTAGTTTGTCTGATATAAATATGGCTACTCCAGCTTTCTTTTGACTTCCAGTAGCATGATAGATAGTTCTTCATCCCCTCACTTTCATTCTGAAGGTCCTCTCGTGTAAAATGAGTCTCTTGTAGATAGCAAATAGGTGGGTCTTGTTTTTGTTTTTGTTTTTGTTTTTATCCATTCTGATACACTATGTCTTTTGGTTGGAGCATTTAGTGCATTAACGTTCAGTGTTGTTATTGAAAGATATGGGTTTAGAGTCATTGTGATGTCTGTAGGTTTCATGCTTGTAGTGGTGTCTCTGGTACTTTGTGGTCCTTGCAACATTTCACTCACAGAGTCCCCCTTAGGATCTCTTGAAGGCTGGTTTAATGGTGATGAACTCCTTCAGTTTTTTGTTTGTTTGGGAAAACCTTTATCTCTCCTTCTATTCTGAATGACAGACTTGCTGGATAAAGGATTCTCAGCTGCATATTTTTTCTGTTCATCACATTGAAGATTTCCTGCCATTCCTTTCTGGTCTTCCAAGTTTCAGTAGATAGGTCTACTACTACCCTTATGTGTCTACCTTTGTATGTTAGGGCCTGTTTATCCCTAGGTGCTTTCAGAATTCTCTCTTTACCCTTGTATTTGGCAGTTTCAGTATGATAGGTCTTACAGAAGATTGATTCAATGTATGTCTGAAGGGAGTTCTCTGTGCCTCTTAGATTTCAATGCCTGTTTTCTTCCCAAGATCAGGGAAGTTCTCAGCTATGATTTGTTCAAGTATACCTTCAGCTCCTTTCTCTCTCTCTTCTTCTTCTGGAATTCCTATGATACGGATATTGTTCCATTTGATTGCATCACTTAGTTGTCTAATTCTCCCCTCATACTCCTGGATTTTTCTATCTCTCTTTCTCAGCTTCCTCTTTTTCCATAATTTTATCTTCTAATTCACCTATTCTCTCCTCTGCCTCTTCAATCCGTGCTATAGCTGCCTCCATTTTATTTTGCACCTCATTTATAACATTTTTAATGTTTATTTATTTATTTTTGAGAGAGAGAGAGAGAGAGAGAGAGCACGAGCAGGGGAGGAGCAGAGAGAGAGGGAGACACAGAATCCGAAACAGGCTCCAGGCTCTGAGCTGTCAGCACAGAGCCCGATGTGGGGCTCGAACTCACAAACCACGAGATCATGACCCAAGCCGGACGCTCAACCGACTGAGCCACCCAGGCGTCCCTCTAGCATTTTTAAATTCATCATGACTATTTTTTAGTCCCTTGATCTCTGTAGCAATAGATTCTCTGCTGTCCTCTATGCTTTTTTTCAAACCCAGTGATTAATTTTATGACTGTTATTCTAAATTCTTGTTCCGTTATATTGCTTAAATCGGTTTTGACCAATTTGTTAGCTGTCGCTACTTCCTGGAGTTTCTTTTGAGGAGAATTCTTCGTTTCATCATTTTGGCTAGTTTTGTGTCCCTTATGTGTTTTAACAGCTTGTGTGCTCTGCACCTACAAGCACTGTTATATTAAAGGAGGGTCACACACTGTCCAGGGCCTGGCTCTTCAGGAGGTGTTTTTTCAGGGATTGTTACTTGCTCTCTGTTGTTGTGACTTTGGTTATTTTATTACCCTACTTGTAGTGATGTTTTGGACCCTCCACCAGGTGTGCTTTGATTTGTTTCTTGGAGTAGCCCTGGAAAGGAAAACAGATAGACAAACAGGAGACAAAAACACGCAAACACAAACAAATAACACAAACAAACAAACAAACACAAAAACCTAAAGACTAAGAACAAAAAAAACCAAGAACACCGACTACAAGTAAAGAAGAGGATGGAGGCAGTGCTGATGGAAGAGCACATACAACGAGAGAAGTGATGGGGTGGAGGGAAGAAAAAATAAACACTGGTTAGGCAGAGAGGCTAAAAGGATTAATCCAGAGAGAGGGAAAGGAAAATAAAGAAGGAGGTGGGGACAACGAAACCAAGATAAAATTACCCAGACAGAGAAACTATGTGGCTTGATCATTCCAGAGAGAGAGAAAGGAGTGTAAAGAAGGTGTAGAACATGTATCAAGACAATGGATTAAATATGTCTGTTTAGACAGACCAATAACCAGAGTAACCAGCCTAGGGCATGGAAGAGATAATGAGGAGAAATGGGGGGGGGGGATGGGGGCAGAATATACCTCTGTATCCAGAATTGACCTAGAGATAATCCAGGCAATGCTGCATCGCTGGTCGGGAGGAGCTGTCCGCAGGGTCCGTGCGGCTCCAGTGGATAAACAGTTACCCAGTGCAAGGGGGCGTGGTTTGGCGTAATCTGAATCCGCCTCCACTATGGGCCCCAGAGTGATCCCCTGAGTCCCCCCCGCCCTTGGTGGTGGTGGTAGAGGGGGGAATGGTGATAACCCAGTCTCTTCTCCAAGGAGCCCGACCGGTAGACTCCGTTTGAGTCGTCCTCACTGTGCCACGGGATCAGAGGGGGCGGTCCTCTCTGCGCCAACTCCCCTGACCCTGTGCTTGGCTAGGATTCAAAGTCTCGCTCTGTGCGCTCTGGCACTGGGGCAGCGCTTCTCAGTGCTGCGATATGCGGTCCCGGCTGGCTGGCTTTGTCTGTGCCACTGCCGCACTTCAGGGAGGACTGCCTTCTCCTACTGGGGACTGAGCCACCGCCCTCGCCACGAGTCCCCGCGGGGGTGGAAGCGGGCAGGCTTTGTTTTTTCCCACAGCTCTCCTGGGAAACGGCGGCCTTTTCCTCCCGCAGACTGAGCCCACGGCCCCAGCCACTGCGCCCCGGGGTGGCAGGCGCAGGCAGGTTCTGTGCTATGGCTCAGCCCTCCAGGGAGGGAACCGCTTTCTCCAGCAGCGGACTGAGCCTCTGACCTACAACCGCACCCAGGCTTGGCTCCCCTCCTCCCCAGGTGTGCGAATAGGGAGCCGGCCCCAGTCCGAAGAAAGCCCCTCAGTTAGAGATCCGATCGTTGATCCACTTCTAAAGCTCAACATTTTTATTCTCCCCCTCCGTGTTTTATGTTTTTGGTGTTACATTTTATATCATTGTGTATCCACTAATTGTTGTAATTATAGTTATTTTTACTACTTTAACCTTCATAACTAGCTTTGTAAGTGATCAGTCTGCTACCTTTACTATATATTTACTTTTCCAGTGAGATTTATTCTTTCATATGTTTTGTTATTACTAATTAGTGCCCGTCTCAGCTTCAAGAAGTCCATTTAACATTCCTTGTAACACTGGTTTAAAGGTGATGAACCCCTTTAGCTTTTGTTTGTCTGGAGAACTCTATCTCTCCTTCAATTCAAAACGATAACTTTGCCAGTCAGTGTGTTTTGGGTTGGAAGATTTTTTTTCTTTCATCACTTTGACTATATCATGCCACTCTGTAAGGTCTCTGCTGAAAAATCCGCTGATGGTCTTGTGGGGGTTCCCTCGTACATAACAAGTTGTTTTTCTGTTACTGCTTTTAATATTCTCTTTTAGTCTTTGCCTTTTGACATCTTTGGGGTTTCTGAAATGTTCTATTCATTTTTTGAGGGAGAAAGAAAGAGAGAGACAGAATGTGAGCAGGGGAGGGGAAGAGAGAGAGGGAGACACAGAATCCAAAGCAGGCGCCAGGCTCCGAGCTTCAGCACGGAGCCCTATGTGGGGCTTGAACTCACAGTGAGATCATGACCTGAGCCAAAGTCGGACACACACCCTGACTGAGCCACCCAGGCACCCCTTTACCTTTTTTTTTTAATATAATTTATTGTCAAATTGGTTTCCATACAATACCCAGTGCTCATCCCAACAAGTGCCCTCCCTCCTCAATGCCCGTCACTCACTCTCTCCTCTCTCCCCACCCCCATTAACCCTCAGTTTATTCTCAGTATCTAAGAGTCTCTTATGGTTTGCCTCCCTCCCTCTCTGTAACTTTTTTCCCCCTTCCCCTCCCCCATGGTCTTCTGTTGAGTTTCTCAGGATCCACATAAGAGTGAAAACATATGGTATCTGTCTTTCTCTGTGTGACTTACTTCACTTAGCATCACACTCTCCAGTTCCATCCACGTTGCTGCAAAAGGCCAGATTTCATTCTTTCTCATTGCCAACTAGTATTCCATTGTGTATATAAACCACAACTTCTTTATCCATTTGTCACTTTACCTTTTGACATCTTAATTTTTTTTTTTTTTTTCAACGTTTATTTATTTTGGGGACAGAGAGAGACAGAGCATGAACGGGGGAGGGGCAGAGAGAGAGGGAGACACAGGATCCGAAACAGGCTCCAGGCTCTGAGCCATCAGCCCAGAGCCCGACGCGGGGCTCGAACTCACGGACCGCGAGATCGTGACCTGGCTGAAGTCGGACGCCCAACCGACTGCGCCACCCAGGCGCCCCATTGACATCTTAATTATAATGTATCTTGGTGTGGGTCTCTTTAGTTTAATCTCTTGTGGAACTGTTGTCCATGCTTCCTGGATCTGGATGTCTGTTTTCTGTCCCAGGTTAGGGACATTTTCAGTTATTTATTTCCTCAAACAAGATTTCTGTTCCTTTTTCTCTCTCCTTCTGGGACCCCTATGATACAAATATTAGTCTGCTTGATGTTGTAGTATATGCCACTTAGGCTATCTTAGCTTTTTCATTTTTTTTTTTCTTTTTGCTACTCTGATGGGGTGAGTTTCACTGATTCGTCTTTGACTTGACTGATCTTTTCTTCTGCATCATCTTGTCTGTGTTGAAGCCCTCTGGTGTATTTTTCACTCATCTGTGTGACTTGTATTTGGTATCTTCTTATGTTTTCCTGCTCTTTGTTGGAGTTCTCACTGTGTATATCCGTTCTTCTCTCCAGTTTGGTGAGCATTGTTATGACCATTACTTTGAACTCCTTATCAGATAAATTACTTATCTCTGTTTCATTAAAGTTTTTTCCTGAGCCTTTATCTTGTCCTTTTATTTGGCAAATATTCCTCTGGGTTTTCATCTTGCTTGACTCTCTATTTGGTTTCTATACAGTAGATAAAATAGCCACCTCTCCCAGTCTTAAAGGAGTTAAACCTTGTCATTCAACCCTGCCCCAGCTTTTTGTTGCCTCTCAAACCTTTGTACTTGTCCAGGCAGTCAAAGATGTGCCAGGGCCTGTCAGTGTTTCTAAGGGGAGGGTCTCAGCACCTAGATTCAGACTGATTGGAAGCCAGACCCTCAGGCGGCAGCTTTTCAAAATAAGCTTATGCAAGCATAAGCCCCACGGGCCAAGCAATCCAGTAGTATCCCTTGGGCAGCAGTTGCAAAACTCAGGGCTCCAGATGGTTACAAGTTCTCTCCTGGGAGATGAGCTGGAGCAAGGTGGAGGAAGGGTGCCAAGATGGCACCACAGCGTGTGTTCCTTGAGAGCAGCCCCATAGTCCACTAGGTGTGTGCCAGATCCGAAGTCTGCCCTTCCGGCCAAAGCTCTAGGACAAGCAAAGATGTCTCCTTCACAGAATGAGTGAGGGGTGTGCCTCAGCCTGCTGTCCGCGCAGTGCTGAGGGGGTGGCAGCCTGCCACAAGCGTAAGCCCCACTGGCCACCAGAGCCAGGCAATCTAGACTTGTCCTCTGGCAGCAGCTGCAAAAATCAGGGCACCAGACAAGGGTATGAGCTCCTTTCTGAGTGACAGCAATTATTACTGGTTATCTGGAACTGGGAATGCAAAGTTCCCCTTGCCTCCAGAGCTAGGCAACCAAGAGGTTCCCCTGGGCTGCAGCCACAAAAATCTGGGGACGAGCCATGTGTGAAAGCTCCCTTCCCGGAAGTACTGGAGCCCTGGAGCATGACACTGGGAGAGCTCCAGGATAGCTCACTGGTGCCCCTCCAGGAGAGTGTTCTGAGAGAGACGTGTGTGCTGTTAGATGCCCTCCCCTCAGGACGGTGTTTTCATAGAAGCAAGTGAGCTTCCCTCACTTTAAGTGTGGGTGTCATCTCTCTGACCTGGGCCTTGGGGTGGGGGGCATCCCAGTATGCAGGTTCTTTAAGAGTCATCTCCCGGGTCACTACAGTACTGTGGGTCTTAGGATGTGAGTCCTGCTGGTTTTCAAAGTTAGGCGCTTGGGGGCTCATTTCTCAGGTGCAGTTCCTAAAAGTTGACCTTCCCAGTGTGGGGTTCAAACCTTTCACTCCCCAGGGAGAAGTTCCAGGTTCTGAGTTTTCTCCCAGCTGTGGGTCACCATGTTAGAGGTGGGATTTATGGTAAGATTGTGTCCCAGCCTCTCCTACTCACTTCATTGTGGTTTTCTTCTCATTGCCCAACGTGTAGTCATCTCTCAGCTAGCCTTTAGGATTTTTTTGAAGAGGAAATTATTCCGTCTATGTAGCTATAGACTCAGTGTATCAATGGGGTGAAATCCTCGGTGTATCAGGGTTTTCCTGTGTCTCCCTTTTGAACTGGAACCCCAACAAATGCATTCTCAAGTTTATCTGGAAAGCAGAGTGTCCAGAATAGCCTATCCAGTATCGAAGTTGATGAGCGAAGTTGGAAGACGGACATTACTAGGTCTCAAGCCTTCCTGTACAGCTGTGGTGATTGACATAGTGTGTGTTGGTGAAAGAGCAGACAAGTGGATCAGTGGAACAGAACAGCAAGCCCAGAAATAGACCCACACGAATATAACCAACTGGTCTTTGGCAAAGAATCACAGCTCGGGTGAAGAAAGGATAGCCTTTTTTAACAAATGATGCTGGACCAGCTAGACATCCCTATGCAAAAAAAAGTGAATCTAGATCCAGACCTTACACCTTTCCCTGAAATTAATTCAAAGCGGATCACAGACTTAAAGGGAAAATGCAAACCCACATAACTCCTAGAAGATAACATAGGAGAAAATCTCAGTGACTTTGGGCTTGGTGATGACTTTTGAGCTACGATGACAAAAGCACAATTCGTGAAAGAAATCCTGGGTAAGCTGGACTTCACTGAAATTAAAAACTTCTTACAGGTCTTCTCAGAGACTTCGCCTTGGAAGATAGCTGGGCAGTTTCTTACCAAACTAAAGATACTCCTCCCTGACATGCAGTCTAGCACTTGTACTCCTTGTATTCACTCAAGGGAGACGAAGACTTAGGGGCATGCAAACACAAGCACACAAACGTTTACAGTAGCTGGACTCATAATTGTCAAAACTTAGAAGCAACGAAGGCGTCCTTCAGCAGGTGAATGAATACATAAACTGTGCTTCAGACAGTGGAATAATATTTGGCACTAAAAAGAAATGAGCTGTCAAGCCATGAAAGGACACGGAGGAACCTTAGATGCCTATTACTGACTGAAAGAAACCAATCTGAAAAGGTTACATACTGTGTGATCCCAACTATATGACATTCTGGAAAAGGCAAAACTAGGGAGACAGTAAAAAGATCAGTGGTTGCCAGGGCCTCTGAGTGGGGAGGAGGAAGGGATAAATTGGTGAATCACAGAGGATTTTTAGGGCGGTGAAACTATTCTCGTAATACTGTAATGGTGAATATATGTTATATGTTTACCCAGACCAGTAGAATGTAAAACATCTAGATTGAACCCTAATATAAAGTATGGACTTTAGTTAAGAATAATGTTTTTGGGCATCTCAGTAGCTCAGTCGGTTGAGTATCCAACTCTTGATCTCAGCTCAGGTCATAATCTCATGGTTTGTGGGTTCAAGCCCTTCATTGGGCTCAGCGTGAAGCCTGCTTGGGATTCTCTCTTTTTCTCTCTCTCTGCCCCTCCCCCAATTGTGCATGCTCTCTGTGTCTCTCTGTCAATGAATAAACTTAAAAAAAATAATAATGTATCAATATTGGTTCATCATTTGTAACAAATGTACCACACCAATTGAAGATATTAATAATAGGAGAGACTTGGAGAGGGCACAGGAGGCAGTGGGGAGCGCTGTGTACTTTACACTGAGTCATTCTGGAAGCCTAAAACTTCTCAAAAAAAAAAAAAAGTCTATGAAAAGAGAGAATGCTGTCCAGCTAGGCCTTATATATATGGTTATACCTTTCATTCAGTCTTTGACTTAGTTCTATATATTTTCAATAGGCATAATCTTCCTCACTGAAATCATGTCACCACTGCCTTGTTTACTGATTCCATTGGCATTCCCAATAAAATGAATACAGTGAACCATTAGAGATAATTTTTTGTGTTCTGTTAGGCATGGAGTAACCCCTGTGTACCTGCCATCTTACGTGTTTTCTTACAGTCACTGCAAAGTCTCCTTCCCAGGTGTCCAAAAAAGGCATTTGGTCTCTAGGATGGTGTTTCTGAACTTTCTGGTCTTCTAGTTAAGGTGAGAAAATGTGAACGTTACCATTCTTTCTGCTGTGGGGACTTAAGCGTGACAGTGGGTCCCCATAGCAGAGAGTCTGATTGGAGCGTGCTAATGCACAATCCTGTTTGAGTCAATTTCCCAAGAAAAGGATTAGTTTCTAAATGGAGAAATAGAGAGTTAATATTGGAAATAGAGTTAATAATTGATTGTGCCTACGTGAGGAAGCCTCCATAAAATCCCAAATGTACAGGGTTCCGGAAGCTTCCAGGCTGGCAGACACATCCATACCTGGAGGATGACGCATCCCAATTCCATGGGGACAGAAGCTCCTGTAGTTGGGACTCTCCCAGACCTCGTCCTATGTTATCTCTTTACCTGGCTGTTCATCTGGAACCTTTATCAAATCCTTTAATAAACTGGTAAATGTAAAAAAAAAAAAAAAAAAAAAAAAAAAAAGAAACTTTCTGTCTTCCTGTTTAAAAGCTGATGTGATCTTTTCATGTGTCTATGGCTATTTTTAATTCTTACTAATAAATGAATACCTAACTTTCTTTTCTCCTCTGCCTATTGAAGATCTTTCATTACAGACCATTCCAGACTAGAAATTACTAGATCTTGCAACTGATAAAGGGTGGAGATTTTTTAAATAAAGTTTCTTTCAAGAGATGAGACTTAGGTTTTTGGTTTTCATTTGGTTTCATTTGTGTGTTTGTTTTTACCCTTGCCTCCCTACCCTTAGAGCTGGAGATAATAGATTGAGAATTTTCCATTTTGTAATAGAGATGTACATTGGAGGAAATTGGTATCTAAATTGGTGAAGCAAGAGGTCAGTGGGCAAGATTCTATGCAACAATTGTACTGTTTTCCCATTAGTGCAAATAGAAATATCAAGAAAAATCTTTAAAATATCATTACTCTTTAAAATTCCCAAACGTATCTCCTGGCTGATGGTGACGTTTGTAAATTGAAACGTAAATATCATTACTCTTTAAAATATCATTACTAAAGGGCAACACATAATAGAGAAAATACAAGAGGAGTCCAATGTTACAGAGGAATAAACACAGCTGTTGCTAGAGTGCATCTCATAGAAGGTTCTGTTGAACTTACTTCTGTTCTGTCAGATCTGGGGACTTAAGGCATGATGTTTTGTTCTTAGTTGTGTTACATCCAAAAGATGTGATCAGTACAGTTTTTTTTTTTTTTTTAAGTTTACTTATTTTTGAGAAAGGCAGAAACAGTGCGAGAGGGGAGAGGGGCAGAGAGAGAGGGAGAAAGCAAGGATCCCAGGCTGGCTCTGTGCTGCCTTGCCAGATGCAGGGCTTGAACTTAGAAAACCACAAGATCATGACCTGAGGTGAAACCAAGAGTCAGACGCTTAACCAACTGAGCCACCCAGGCACCTCGATCAGTACGGTTCTTTTTTTTTTCCAACATTTATTTATTTTTGGGACAGAGAGAGACAGAGCATGAACGGGGGAGGGGCAGAGAGAGAGGGAGACACAGAATCGGAAACAGGCTCCAGGCTCTGAGCCATCAGCCCAGAGCCCGACGCAGGGCTCGAACTCACGGACTGCGAGATCGTGACCTGGCTGAAGTCGGACGCTTAACCGACTGCGCCACCCAGGCGCCCCGAGTACGGTTCTTGAATGAGAGCCTTGTTCACGCTTCCATTGTATCCTCTGAAGCCCCTGGCAGAACACATGTAGACAAACTCTGGATTGTCTGAAACCATCCATCCAGTCTTAAAGCCAAGCCTTGATTATCTGCTTCAAAGGGGAGAACACAGCTGTGAAGCGGGAGCACTGAGAGAGCTGGTAGGTAATGAAAGGTGTTTCTTCTTGTTTTCTTCACCCTTCTTAAGGAAATCTCCCACCTGTCCTTCAAAATTCATTTCAGCTGTCGCCTTCTCTCTGAAACCTTCCCGTGTCCCCAGGTAAAGAATTGGCCTCACACTTCTCTTTGCAGATGTAACTCTGTTCCAGCACTCTTACTATCACACTGAGATTATTTGTGTTCAACCGTGTCCCCCTTTTAAAGGCAAGTTGTTCATCTTTATGGCCCTTGTAGTAGCTCTGGCTTGGCAGGCGTGGAATCTCACTGGACGTCTTAAATCAATGAATAAAATAGTGCAGATGATTATTCGGGCCAGGAAACAGATTTCATCCTCATATGACTATGCCTCCAGCCCTACTCATGTTTCCTAATCACAGTCAAGGATCCGCTATGCCTTTCTGAGAGACTGTGGATTTTTCACTGAGAATCTGTCAACACTGCTGAAAAATGTCAGCAAAGAACAGACAACAGCAATACAATAACCACAAAACTCAGTAACGACAAAAAACAGCAGTGACCGAAATGTTGAGTGAATGACCGCCTAATAACAGATCAATAGTGTTTTCTTTATGGAAGCAGACGAAGATCTATTTATTTAAACAGTCAAATAATGTCTCATAATCCTGAGTGATCTTGGGTTCTGCAGGATTCCCCAGACTGTGTGTAAATGACTCATTGCAATGTAACTGTCTCCTGCACCCACTTACTGTGGACAACCCTTCTCTTAAAGTCCCACGAGGCACTGCTTCAGGTCTCGAAATGCCCCTTGCTGATGTCCACACAGGCAGAGCCCCTGAGAACTGGTGACCGGCTGCACTGCTGTGGGGGCCGTTTGTGGAGGCAACACTGACTCACTGGCCAAGGGCCTGTCCTCTGAGGCCACCAGTGGCCACCTCCCGCACTGTCAAGGCCAGGCCACACCCTGCCACCTGCAGGGAGCTGCACACAAGCGGAGAGTGTTTCCTGCCCTGCGTGCACCATCCCACCTTTGTCCCTGGAGCACCCCGTGGAGACTCCTGTGCTCCCCTCTTGCCGCAGGGGTCATGAAATAGTTTGTGGGGCGAGCCGGTGAGCAGCGAGGAAGAGGGAGGAGATGTGGCTCCTCTCCAGGTCTCACCTCTGCCAAAGGAACTCACGTACCACCCTCCTCTTGGCAAGACTTCTAACACCAACAGTCCGAAAAGGTCTTTTGGCCACTGTCCTGTCTGGATTCCAGTGTAGTCTCCCAAGGACCTCTGTGAGGAACAGAAGGCTTGGTCTGGCCTTATGTTGGAATGCACGGATTTGGTACTTGTAGATATGGTAACCTGAACACAAGCAGTAGACAGTCTTGGCCATGGTGTGGCTCCCAGAAGGAGCACAAAACAGACCCGAGAAGACCACTGAGAACCAATCTCTACCTAAGATTGCTCCCTCAGGAGTGAAGAGAGTGTCTGCACATCACCCGCTGGGACTTCTAGAAAATCCACTTTAGACAGTTCTCCCTCTCCCCAGTTCTCCTCAGGGAAGTGGCTGTCTCCAGAGTTTCTCATCACTCCGTGGCTGGAGCAGACTGTCACCTGGGCCTAGAGCTGGCTCTCTCAACAGGCTCATGTGCTTTGGTACCAGCAAATTAGGGGCACTGAATTCCTCTTCTGAAAAAAACAAAAACCAAAAAACTTGCTAAAACGATCCCTCTCTTAAAAATCACTAATCTGTTTCCAGAAACCCCACCACTGAGACTGAAAGCTATACATTTTTTTTTTAATCCCAAATTTCAACAACACCAAATATGGCACATTCCATTACCATCTGAGATACCCAGACGGTTTTCACATATAACAAATGCAAATTAACACGATTGCCTACTAAGCCTGCATAGCTGTCCTGGGCAAAGCACACTGTGGAAGGTTCCAGGGGGGGCTGTGAGTGTCATTCTGTGGTTCCAGGGGCTACCCTTCTGCCCGAGGGAAAAAATGGGGTCTTCACAGAGTTCTTTCCTCATGGGTACAATCTGCCACTAGATGTTGCTTGTCATCGAAACCGTGCCTGGTACAAGGATATATCCATTGTCCCAAGTCCCAGGTCGTGCTGAGTTGCTTACTAAACACATTCCCTGAGTTTTAGGTCCACCAGGGGCTCAGTGCTCAGGTATTTGATATCACCTCCATCACCTGGAACCAAATCAGAGGCATCATGTATGATCCAAACTAGAAGGTGGGGGTGGGATTAGGGGTAGGAGGAAGAAGAAGGAAGAAGGAAAGAGGGGGCAGGGGAGGCACGGATCGGGGCTGGGAAACTCTCTTATTACCCACCCACTAGGTCCTTATTTGTCACAACTCTGCCCTCAGCAGGCTGAGTCACATGTATGGTACTTCCCTGGCCAGTTCTGGTCCCGCTGTGGTTATGTTATTTGGTCTTGTTTTCTGAACATAGGCATTGCCATCTGTATCTAAATCAGTTCTGCCAGTGTCTAGGATTCACATGTCTTGGAGAGGCTTACATTTTAAAAATAACTCCCGGATAGAAACTGCTCCCGCAGTGATGTGCTGCAAGGCACGTCTAATGTTCCACACAGGTTCTGACCCTGCGTCACCACTGGGGCACCTCGGTGGTGATCTCAGCCAGGATACAGGGCAATCAAACACCTCTCCCCTTCTTGGAAAGTATCCAAGGCTGGTAGAATTGTGCCTCCCGAGATTTGGGTCAAACCTGTAAACGTGTGAGGAATCTTCTTAGTCTTTCCCAGGAAGTGACAGATTCGTGCAAAGGTTTGGTTTCCTGTGTGATATTTGCAGTGTCTTTTCCACAGCGTCTTTTCCCCAGAACTGTAACTCTGGACTCACAGTATTGGCTCTGCATCTTTCTACTTTGAGTGGGATTCCGGGGCTTATCACAGATTGTGCTTGTCACACCCCCAAGCCCCTCCAAGCAGCGGTCCGGCCCCTGGGCAGTTGGGAGATTACTCTCTGGACCCAGTTCTAGGTTGGGATCCAAGCCACGGTGTGGTTAGGTACTCGGGACCCAGCTCCGAGCTGCCAGTCTACCAAACCGCAGGCCCCTTTGCTCCTGCCTTGAAGGCAGCCTCCGCATGGAACAGGATGCGGGAGACATGACACCTAACTCCTGACAGGCACTGCCGAACAACGTCGGTCTTTCTGGAAGGTTTCTTGGGGACGTGTAGACAGCATGACAGTGAGGGGGGGATTTCCACCATAGGGCACATGAGAGACTTCTGGAAAACCTGTTTCTCTTCCCACAAAGTATCACTTGTCACGAGAGCTGTCCCTAGTTCCTCTGCCCTCTGCCCCTGGAAATTCCCTTGTCACTTTCACTGCTTGCTCGCTGTTCTCCTACGTTAACCAAGCTTCTCTCAGCCCTTCCACGCCCTTCAAAATTGTCGGTGTCCTTTGCTCCAGGAATCTGTGTTGATCACCTTTTCTTGTGCCGGCCCAGCCTTCTACATTTTCTCCACCTCTGGCGCCATCAGAGAGGACAAGACATGAACGGAGAGTCTCCTCTGGAAGACTCGTTAGGGGAGTGAGGATGAGGCCCCTGATGGTCAGCATTTCTGTCCCTGTCACGCAGTTGAACTGCACTTCTGGGGCCTAGTTGAGGGCTTGTCATTGAGCTTTTCTTTCCTACGGGCTGCTCAGTCTCTCTTGCTCTGGGTGGCTGATGGGAAGTAACATTTCTGCCCCAGATTGGCGAAAGAAACCTGGTGGCACTTAGCAGCCCTCAGCTTGCCCTCTGCCTGGCGAGTTTCCGACAGGTAAAGGATGCAATCAGCGCGTTAGATGCACTCTGGAAACTCCCGCCTTCCTGCTTTCCAGAGGGATGTGCGCGGGATGGAGGCGTCAGAAACCACGCTCCTTGAGAAGTGGAACTGAACATGTCACACGGGAGCAGACAACAGTGTGGACAGTCCTGAGGCCAGAGCCCGGGTAAGAAATATGCGAATGTGGAGTCCCGTGTATCGGTTCGTGCAGCCGGGGTGCTGGAGGAACCCGTTTCACAAGGGCCCTCTGGGACCCATTCGGGGCATCTCTGTGGAGGTGTGCCGTATTTCAAGGAAACAATAATGTGTTTTGAAAGAAAGAGATAGAAATTGGGTTTCAGGGGTAGCTGCACCCCGCTCCCCGCCCCCCACCTGAATGCTTGATGTAAAATCTCAGCACCTCACAGAACGACTGACATGCAGTTGGGTGTGTGGGGGGTGATCACCAAGGGAAGTGATTAGTACCTGGGATTCCACGTGGCGAGCTGAGTGTTCACACCTGCTCCTGGAGCCAATCGAGTCTTGTGAGGGACACGACCGCCAGGTTCAGGGACACGGGAAGAGACGGTCCGGGAGGGGCTTTGGATAACCGTGCCAATGCCAAGCAAGCTTCTAGATTAAACGTGCTACCTGTGTATTTTCCCTCAGAGGGATACAGACCCTTCCTTGCCCTAGTGTGTAACTACTGGATTCTTCATTTTCTGGATTTCAAGGCAAGAATTTTAACAAGGAGTGATAATGGAGATGTCAGTATGAGAGACAGAAGTGACGGAAAGCTTGACCAGGGTGGTGGGGTCGGGTGAGGTTCGGAGGAGGGAGCGGAGGGAGGTAGGTAAGAAAGACTGAATGGCCCATTTAGAAACCCAGTACTACAGGCTGCTTACAATTTCCTCCTGGTTCCTTCTAGAGTATTAGTGTTCGCGCCATAGGAGTACAACTACTACTTTATTAAGAGAAAAGGAATAGAGTGCTGATGTAGATAATGTTTGTCGGCCGTTGCTTTCTTTGCCATATTCTAATTATCTCGACTATTTCAAGTGCTGATAAGGTGATTGATGATATTCGCATCTCATCGCATATAATAATTTTAGATGCAATTATAAAGTATCATGAGATTTCCCATACGTAAGGAAGAAGGAAAATAATGAATGCATTGCTGGCTGTTAGAGTCTGTGTGTGCGTGTGTGTGTGTGTGTGTGTGTGTATCTCGAAAATGCACACACTAGTCAGCTGATGTGTGGCTAGTTTTCAAGGAGAAATGTTATTGCTGTGGTTACAGACTTGTCAGCAACTCATTTTTCCTTTTCTTTCTACTTCCTGATTTCCTTGTTTTCATAGGGAACACAACGCTTTCCCTTCAGGGTGATATCCCCCTCCTTACCGCATCCTTTACACCACATAGAGGAAAACGTACATCCACGCCTGTATCTGTGTCTCGTACCTGTACCTACACCCTCACTTCAGCCGTGACTGTGTCTGTTCTTGCTGCCGTGGCTCACAATAAAAACTGTGTTTTCAAAGATGGGAACGCTACTGTTATCTTCGCAGATTCCTAAATTAATCATCTTGCCCACCTCACCTCTTTTAAACAACCTTGGATATCGATTGTTCATTCTTTTTTTTTTTTTAAATTTTTTTTAACGTTTATTTATTTTTGAGACAGAGAGAGACAGAGCATGAATGGGTGAGGGGCAGAGAGAGAGGGAGACACAGAATCGGAAGCAGGCTCCAGGCTCTGAGCCATCAGCCCAGAGCTGGACGCGGGGCTCGAACTCATGGACTGGGAGATCGTGACCTGAGCCGAAGTCGGACGCTTAACCGACTGAGCCACCCAGGCGCCCCTCGATTGTTCATTCTTGAGAGCGTGCCCAGCAAAGGACTAAGAGGGCAAGATCTGGAGACAAGAGCTTGAGGCCGGGGATTAAAGCCAGTGAGTCTGAACGGCAGCGTGGCAATAAATGAAGACCCACCGAGCGAGAAAAGCAAAGGCTGTTATGCAGACCTTACAACAGCCACGGGGTCAGCCACCGTCACCTGCATTTCGGTAGAGACTCAAAGATAGCAGAGGAGTGGGAAAGCTGTGTGGTGCACAAAATGGAAGTTTCCAGGTCTGCCCTGAATGGACGCTGTCATCCTGGGGTGGCTGGAGGTGGGCTAAGGGGAAGAGGGACATCCTACGTGACTGGTTAGGACTGAATATTTGGCTTTCTCTGGTTGGCCCCGAATTGGAAGCAGGAACGAAAGTTAAGGAAGCCGTCAGTTATTAACGTTCTGGCCATTTGGGGCTGTTACAGGCATTACCTGGCCTCCTGGATTGTTATTAGAGACAGCAGCCTGACTTCCTAAGTCTGACTACTAGCAGGCGGGCTTCCTAGCCTGTTCCTTGTACATAGGGGTCGGTTTCCTGAACAGGTCCCTGCAGGTAGTGGGTCAGAGTTTTATCTTGTATGCACGGTCTAGTCACTGTCCATTTTTACATTCAGTCTCTCGGCGGTGCTGCAAGGCACCAGAGGTAGAGCTTGGCTGTAAAGCCAACAGCAGGGAGAGCTGAAAGTTCTGAAGGCACAGAGATTCAGTCTGGATCATTTGCCAGTTCACGTCACCTTGTGAGTCTGCAACCAGAGCACCGTTGGGGCTTGAGTATTGGGGTCAGGGCCTCCCACGGCCTCTCCTGTCCTAGACGATTACTGGTGATGCTAGGCAGGGGCTGCTGTCTCTGAGCCCCACCCCCATGCTGTGGGCCTGGGCACCTTCTGAATCGCTGCGGTGGCAGCAGAAAGGGAGCACTCCCCTCCCTTGGGCTGTAATTGTTCTGTAATTTATTCAGAAAGAGGGCACCGTGTACTCACAGTGCCAGACCAGAGCGTCTAGAAAATATCTGCAGACTGCGAGCGTGTTAAACGTGACTGCCAACCTTCCTGTCCGTCTGAATGAGGTTGGCCTGACAGTCCAGCTCCCTGAAAATGAGACAGTGAGCTGGGAAGGCCGTTTTTCTTCTTCTTTTCTTGTTATGATGTGGCCTAAGTCTTCTCCCTTCCACATCAAACTCTAGGGTTCCGAGCCTTTGAATAATAAAAGCAAAGATCCTTTTGGCATTAGAGATGGAGAGTGTGATCAGATGGCCAATTAAAGAGCAGTTGTGGGGGCGCCTGGGTGGCGCAGTCGGTTAAGCGGCCGACTTCGGCTCAGGTCATGATCTCGCGGTCCGTGAGTTCGAGCCCCGCGTCGGGCTCTGTGCTGACAGCTCAGAGCCTGGAGCCTGTTTCAGATTCTGTGTCTCCCTCTCTCTGACCCTCCCCTGTTCATGCTCTCTCTCTGTCTCAAAAACAAATAAATGTTAAAAAAAAAAAAAATTAAAAGAGCAGTTGTGAAGGAGCTGACTAAAGGCCTCTCGAAGAGGCACCCAGTGGCTCAGTCGGTTGAGCATCCGACTTCAGCTCAGGCCATCATCTCACCGTTCATGGGTTCCACCTCCGCGTTGGGCTCTGTGCTGACAGCTCAGAGCCTGGAGCCTGCTTCGGATTCTGTGTCTCCCTCTTTCTCTGCCCCTCCCCTGCTCACACTCATTCTCTCTCTCTCTCAAAAATAAACATTAAAGAATTTTTTTTAAATAAATAAAGGCTCATTTTATAGGTGACTGAACAGAAAACGAAGTGAAGATATGATCAAGTTGAAAACCCATCTTAAATTTCATTGCCCCCAGGAAATTTGTCGCATAGCCCTGGTCTGAGTGGTGTTCCCTGGTTACACCATCCCCAACCCCTGGTTTCTGTATCTCATGTGAAATGACTTGCCTGGTGAATGGTGATGATATCCCTGCCACTCTCCTCCCTTACTCTGTAAGCAGCTTGGAGGCAGGGACGACCTTGTACTCTGCGTCTCCAGCACCTGTCGCTGGACCTGCCCAGAGCAAGGGCTTGCAAGGGAACGTTGGCCGTTTGGGAATATTAGTGAGAATGTTCCTAGTATCACCATTGCTGTGTCCCTTTCCTTTAATGATTACGCAAAGTTTTTTTAAAAAAAATTTTAGCCTACCATGCATGAACCATTCATAAAAAGTTACCAAATGATATAATATTATCTCATCCCTGTGAGGCATTTGGGTCTGAGCACAGGATCAGGCTATGCTGATAGATTCAGGTAAACAGAATTTGTGCCCAGTGAAGTTTCTACCGAAGGAGCAGTTGTGAAGTAGTGAGATGTTTGGATGGCGTGGGTGACAGGGAGAGTTTCTAGCACAGCCATCATGGCAGCATCTGAGGGAAGAGCGAACAAAGGTTATGGAACTTGGGGGGTTAGGACAACCTTGAACATGTTGAATTGGGAGTGCCCATCAGACATCTAAGTGGGGCTCAGGAGAAAGGTTCTCACTGAAAATATGGATTTGGGGGTCAGCAGCACAGGAATGTAATTGAAATCTCAGAATGAATGCTTCTGTCCAGGTGCAGTGATTGGTAGTAGAAAGACTAAGACCATGCCCTGGGAAACATACACATAACAGACAAGAAAAGAAAATGGCCACGAGTACAGAGAAGTATCTAGAAAAGTGGGAGGAGGTAAGGGTAGGAGCCAGGAGACAGAGTGTTTGGAGATTATACAGGAAGAGTCTTGGAGTCATGATTCTAAGAATCTCGGAGGTCAATCCTGACCTTTATGAAAAGCTACTTATATAGGTAGTTGGTTTCTGTGGGAAAGAGAAGTGAATGTCTTCCAGTTTTAAGCCAGAGGACCTTTCCAAAAGCCCAGCAGACTGAACAACATAGATGACAGTTTTTAGATAGACAAATACAAGTTTTCTTTGCGTGCGAAATAATAATAAATAATAGCAATCACCTGTACTTCCAAGGTAAATGCCAGTGAAATAAAATCCTGTCTCTTTTTCAGAACAGAGACATTGTAAAAAATAACCAGAACCATTTCTATAAACATAAGATTGGCCCAGCTGTTTTGTAAGATCCTACTGGCTCATGACACCCGCAGTGCCTATAAAAGTTGTGTTTCCTCAGTTCAGCTCAGAGACTGAGTGATGTTTGTATGGGAGCATCACTTTGTATGGGAAGAAGGCTCACCTAGAATAAAGCCTGTCGACTCATTGTTTCCTGTTCTGTTACAAGATAGCCATGTAGGAGAGAGGTGGCAGATGGCCCTGGTGGAGGCACAAGTCTCCTGTGTCAGGAGGCAAGGAAGGAAAGTACGGAGGAGGGCGCAGGTAGGTAGGTAGTACGAAGTTCAGGGATTCTTTTCTTGAGAGCTTCCATTTTCTCTGAAGTAGAAGGGGAGGTAATTTGCTGAGTGAGAATGGGAAGGAATGCCTGAAGAGAATCTCCAGGGTTTGAATTTTTTGTTTTGTTTTGTTTGTTTTGGTGGGGGACAGGAGGAAAAGTTTTCCAGGGAATACGGGATCTCTAGGTGGTTAATTTGGAGTGGGACCACTTTAGACATACCTTTTTAAATCAGAGCTATTCTTTTTCCTTTCATCTGAACGATCTGAATTTTATCTCTTATTTTTGCAAATAATAGTCACGTGTGTTTCCGTTTAAGAATAGTGCTTCTGCCAAGGCAGCTGTGGCTTAGAGGAGTGGCTTCTTTCTGATGGTTCAGGTTGCTTTTCTTTTTTATTTATTTATTATTTTTTTAAATGTACATCCAAGTTAGTTAGCGCAATGATGATTTCAGGAGTAGATTCCAGTGATTCATCCCCTGTGTATAACACCGAGTCCTCATCCCAAGTGTCCTCCTAAATGCCCCTTACCCGTTTAGCCCATCCCCCTACCCACAACCCCTCCAGCAACCCTCAGTTTGTTCTCTATATTTAGGAGTCTCTTATGTTTTGTCCCCCCTCCCTGTTTTTATTTTGTTTTTGCTTCCCTTCCCTTATGTTCATCTGTTTTGTATCTTAAATTCCACATGAGTGAAGTCATATGACATTTGTCTTTCTCAGACTGACTCACTTTACCTCGCATAATACATTCTAACTCCATCCATGTCATTGCAAGTGGCACGACTTCATTCTTTTGGATAGCTGAGTAATACTCCAGTGTGTGTGTGTGTGTGTGTGTGTGTGTGTGTGTTTACAATACACCTTTATCCATTCATCTGTTGATGGACATTTTGGCTCTTTCCATACTTTGGCTATTGTCAATAGCACCGCTATGAACATTGGGGTGCATGTGCCCCTTCAAATCTGTATTTTTGTATCCTTTAGGTAAATACCTAAGAATGCAATTGCTAGATCATAGGGTAGTTCTGTTTTTAATTTTTTGAGGAACCTCCATACTGTTCTCCAGAGTGGCTGCACCAGTTTGCATTCCACCAGCAGTGCAAAAGAGATACTCTTTCTCCGCATCCTCGCCAACATCTGTTGTTGCCTGAGTTGTTAATTTTAGCCATTCTGACAGGTGTGAGGTGGTATTTCATTGTGGTTTTGATTTGTATTTCCCTAATGATGAGTGACGTTGAACATTTTTTTCATGTGTCTGTTACCATTTGGATGTCTTCTTTGGAGAAATGACTATTCATGTCTTTTGCCCATTTCTTTACTGGATTATTTGGTTTTTTGGGTGTTGAGTTTGATAAGTTCTTTATAGATTTGGGATACTAACCCTTTATCTGATATGACATTGCAAGTATCTTCTCCCATTCCGTCGGTTGCCTTTTAGTTTTGCTGATTGTTTCCTTCGCTGTGCAGAAGCTATTTATCTTGATGAGGTCCCAATAGTTCATTTCTGCTTTTGTTTCCCTTGCCTCCGGAGATGTGTTGAGTAAGAAGTTGCTGCAGCCGAGGTCAAAGAGGTTTTTGCCTGCTTTCTCCTCTAGGATTTTGATGGCTTCCTGTCTTACGTTTAGTTCTTTCATCCATTTTGAGTTTATTTTTGTGTCAGTTGTAAAAAAGTGGTCCAGGTTCATTCTTCTGCATGTCGCTGTCCAGTTTTCCCAGTACCACTTGCTGAAGAGACTGTCTTTATTCCATTGGATATTCTTTCCTGCTTTGTCAAAGATTAGTTGGCCATATGTTTGTGGTCCATTTCTCGGTTCTTTATTCTGTTCTGATCTAAGTGTCTGTTTTTGTGCCACTACCATACTTTCTTGATGATTATAGCTTTTATAATATATCTCAAAGTCTGGGATTGTGACGCCTCAAGCTTTGGTTTTCTTTTTCAGGATTGCTTTGGCTATTCAGGGTCTTTTTTGGTTCCATACAAATTTTAGGATTGTTTATTCTAGCTCTGTGAAGAATGCTGGTTTTATTTTAATAAGGATTGCATTGAATATGTAGATTGGGTAGTATTGACATTTTAACAATATTTGTTATTCCAATCTATGAGCATGGGATGTTTTCCATGTTTTTGTGTCTTCTTTAATTTCTTTCATAAGCTTTCTATACTTTTCAGCGTATAGATTTTTTTACCTCTTTGGTTAGGTTTATTCCTAAGTATTTTATGGTTTTTGGTACAATTGTAAATGGGATCGATTCCTTGATTTCTCTTTCCTGTTCATGATTGGTATAGAGAAATGCAACCGATTTCTGTGCATTGATTTTATATCCTGCAACTTTGCTGAATTCATGGATCAGTTCTAGCAGTTTTTTGGTGGAGTCTTTTGGGTTTTCTATATAGAGTATCATGTTGTTGCGAAGAATGATAGTTTGACTTCCTCCTTGCCAATTTGGATGCCTTTTATTCCTTTGTGTTGTCTGATTGCTGAGGCGAAGACTTCCAGCACTATGTTAAATAACAGTGGTGAGAGTGGGCATCCCAGTCGTGTTCCTGGCTGTAGGGGGAAAGCTCTCAGTTTTCTCCTATCGAGGATGATATTAATGATGGGTCTTTTGTACATGGCTTTTATGATCTTGAGGTATGATCCTTTTACTCCAATTTTCTTGAGGGTTTTATAAAGAAAGGATGCTGTATTTTGTCAAATGCTTTCTCTGCATCTATTGAGAGGATCATGTGGTTCTTGTCTTTCTTTTATTAATGTGATGTATCACATTGATTGATTTCCGGATTTGAACCAGCTGTGCACATGATGCTTTTCTTATTTTGAGCACCTGCCCAGACACATGGTAGTCCATCATGCTGCACAGCCTGGTGCCTCTCCTCTTGCAAGAACTCCCAAGAGATCATATCTCAATGATTGCACATACTGTCTGTACCCACAAGCAATATGGCAGTTTCCTCCATCTTTAGGGGCCATCATTGACTGCCATGATTTCCCTTCCCTGTAGGCCAGTGTGTGGCACTACAAACGAACCATGAATGCCTCAAGAGAATTCCATCCTTATCATTTGCTAACCCAAGAACCTCTGTCACTTCACCTTGATTCCTTTCTCAAAGGTGCTCAATATTTCTGTGGCCTCACAGACTGCTCTGTTGGCTTCCATCTGGAATCTCACCACTGATGTCTGTTGTTGCCTGATCCTTTGTGGTGCAGGAGACCATTTAAGTGTGAGAAGTCTTGTCCATGAGGCCACACTTCCCTTTTTATTGTAAGGATTCTTTGTAGAGCTCAGGCATTCCCAGGCACTATTGCTTGAATTAAAATAAATACTTATCACCTGTTTTTCACCTTGTAGAGTCCACTATCCCCAAAAGCAGAGAATATCCCCAGATCACCAGAAGACATAATCCAGCCCTCTTCAATACCACCCATCCTATTAGCTATTGACTAGGAGCTGATGACTTTGGCGTACTATATAGGTTTTAGCTTGGTGCCTTCATTTTGGGGCTGCTCAGAAGAAACAGGGACATTCTTACTTCCTACATTCTACATCTAGCTTTCAATGACTGCCAGGGACGTCACCTTCATTGATCTCCAGGTTTCTCCTTCTCCAATTACAGAGTGAGGCATTCTGTGCAAATTTGGCACATAGGCAGTAACAACAGCCATTAAGAACCAAATGCTTAAATATTTATGTGTATAGTCTGTTTGTTCATTCATTAAACATGTTTTGAGCCTCCTTTGACATTTCAGCAAGAAGAAGGTGATTGAAATGTGGTCTGTCCCTGAAAGGGGGAGATGCCATCTTGACATTATCTATACCATTTGGCAGAAGCCAGGGTAGCAAGCCATCCTTTGATTTAGAGTGACAGGACAGCATCACAGTGTAGGGGTGTGGGGACTGAACTTGACCATGAAGAATTAAGAACAATTAAGAGAAAAAGGGTCTGGGGAAGACCATGGGGATTGGACAGTGTGCAGGGAGGCACAGGAGTGGAGCATCAGGAGCTGAGTTGGGGAGGCCGTGTGGGGTTACATTGTTTAGTGGCTTGAAGTTCATGGTAAGGAATTTGGTATTTTGTGTAAGCAAATGAGTACCACTTAAATATTTTTAAAGCAGAAAGTGATAAAATTAGACTTGTATTGGCAGTGTTGTGGTTCTTTTATATTTTACTGGTGTTGTTTATGTACTTGCGTGCTGTCCGCGTTGGTCTTACATCAGTTAGCAGTGGAAGCTAGATATGCGTGACTTGATTTCTACAAGGCTTAGTAAAGTGTCAAACACTGATCTTTGGTTTATTGTTTGATGATTACTCCTGGAACTAGATGATTCTTCAGGTTCCTTTCAGCTCGGAAATTCTGTAAATCTAAGACATTAACTGTTCACTTCTATATTAGGGTTCTCCAGAACCAATAGAAGAGAGAGAGAGAGAGAGATGAGATGAGATGGAGAGATAGATAAAGAAATTTATTTTAAAGAATTGGCTCATGGGATTGTAGAAGATAACATGTCCAAAATCTGCAGAGTAATCCAGCAGGCTGGAGACAAAAGAAAAAAAAAAAAAAAAGAAAGAAAAGAAAAAGAGAGAGAGAGAGAGAGAGAGAGAGAGAGATGATGCTGCAGCTCAAGTCCAAAAGCCGTCAGCTGGCAGAATTACTTCTTGCTCAGGGAGGTCTTTTCTATTTAAACCTTCAACTGATTAGGTGAGACCCACACACATTATGGAAGACAATCTGCCTTACTCAGCCTCTCCATCTAAATGTTAATATCATCCCAAAACACCCTCCCAGAAACACCCAGAATAATATTTGACCAAATATCTGGGCACCGTGGCCCAGCCAAATTGACATATAAAATCAGCTATAGTAACTACCTGAGTGTGAAGGTAACAAGGCAATGATGCTATGTGGATTTCATTTTATATAAAAAGTAAAATACATATGTTTTGAGATTTAACCAGAGGTTTTTGGTGGTACATTGTTCATTTCTGTTTAATATTGTAGGTGAATGAAATATATAGTTGTGGGTACATTTCTGTTGACTTCTTCCACCATGCTGCACTCAGAGAGCACAGAACGATGCTGATAGAATGTACGTATGATCTGAATGATGATGATAACAGTGTTGTCCTTGCCATTTTGAAAATCGTTCAAAGAACAGGCAGTATCAACGGTGAATGCAGAGAACTTTCACTTTAAAAACGACATGTAGGGGCGCCTGGGTGGCGCAGTCGGTTGAGCGTCCGACTTCGGCTCAGGTCATGATCTCACAGCTCGTGAGTTCAAGCCCCGTGTCGGGCTCTGTGCTGAGAGCTCGGAGCCTGGAGCCTGCTTCAGATTCCGTGTCTCCCTCTCTCTCTTCCCCTAACCCACTCGCATTCTGTCTCTGTCTCTCTCAAAAATAAATAGACATTAAAAATAAATAAATAAATAAATAAATAAATAAATAAATAAATAAATATGACATGTAACTGGTGAGCTCTTTGCAGCCTCTCATAAACACACTAAAATGCTTGTAATAATTGAGAAAGAGAACGTTTATCTTAATCGTGAAGTTTAACACCTATAGTCAAGCTGTTGCCATTATGTTTGATGCAGAAATGAATGTATCCTTAAAAAGTATGAATTAGCAAAACTAACTCAAAATAAAGCTGACAACTTAAGCAGAGAAAAACCTATGAAGGATTTGGGGGAAAAGCCAAGCAAATTTTTTCTTTCTCTAATGGTTTTTTTAGTATTGAACTCCACTTTTTAGTATTGAACTTAATATTTTATGCATACTATTGAATTTCCATGGTTGGTTCAGCACAGAGAATTCACAAGCTTAATTTAATTTCAGGAACCCATTGTGGAAGCTGTGTTCATGAAACTACTTGGAAAATTTTGCTATCGATAAAATTGTACTATGAATATAGATAGGGTGATCATAAATAAAATGCTAGGAAATTAAATTCAGTGGTACATTATAAAATAATTCAGGGGTAGTTTAATGTTAGGCAGTCTGTTAAGTCATCACTTTAACTGGTCCAACAAAAAATCATATAATTTCCATATATTGCCTAAAAGTGAGTAAAGTTTAACATTTATTCAAGATTTTTGTAAGTCTTTAGAAAATTAGGAATGTAATGATGTGTTCTTCCTATGGTAAAGAGCTTTGTCCTGGGACACCTGGGTGGCCTGGTTGATTAAGCACCCAACTTCGACTCAGGTCATGATGTCATGCAGTTTGTGAGTTTGAGCCCGCGTCAGGCTTCATTCTGATAGCTCAGAGCCTGGAGCCTGTTTCAGATTCTGTGTCTCCTTCTCTCTCTGCCCCTCCCCTGCTTGCACTCTGTCTCTCTGTCTCTCTCTCTCTGTCTCAAAAATAAACATTAAAAAAAAAAAAGGGCTTTATCTTGATCCAGTAATCCACATTTTACTTAACAATGAAATACTAGAGTTGTTTCCATTAAGATCAGGAGTAAGTCAAGAATATTTTCTAGGATCATGATTATTTAATACTGTTTGAGAAGTTCTGGCGAATGAAATTGTGTATAAAATAGAAATGAATAACTCTGAAAAGAAAGAAGAAAAAATTAATTTTCTTGTTGTTTGCACAATAATATGTCTAAAAACCAGATGGGCACCTGGGTGGCTCAGTTGGTTAAGTGTCTGACTCTTGATTTTGGCTCAAGTCATGATCTCATGGTTCATGAGATTGAACCCTGCATCGGGCTCTGCGCTGACAGTGCAGAGCCTGCTTGGGATTCTCTTTCTCCCTTCCTCTCTGCCCTTCCCCCTCTCATGCTTGCTCGCTCTCTCCCCCTCAAAATAAATAAACAGTAAAACAAATCATAAAATAAAACAAAAAACAGAAAGTCCACCGAAAATTGCTTATAAGGATTAAATGAGTTAGCTGAAAGGGCAAGACATAAGATAAATATATAAACCCAGTAGTTTTTCTTTATATTAATAATAACATTACATGGCATCATGGAAATATATTTCTTTTATCAAAGCAACAATGAAAAAAATTCATCATATATCTAGAAATGTTTTATAAAAGAATAGTTTTTCAAAAAGATTTTGATCTTGAGGCATCTGGGTGGCTCAGTTGGTTAAGCGTCTGACTTAATTTCGGCTCAGGTCATGGATTTCACAGTTCGTGAGTTTCAGCCCCATGTCGGCTGCTCTGTGCTGCTGGCAGGGAGCTTGCTTAGGATTCTCTCTCCCTCTCTCCCTCCCCAAATAAATAAATAAACATTAAACATTTTTTCTGATTTCACTTCTAGGTAGAATCTTGAAGAAAAAAAAATCTCATAGAGCATGTTGGTGGTTGCTAGACAGGAGGTAGGGGAGTGGGTGAGATAGGTCGAAGGGGGTGGGATCAAAGATACAAACTTCCAGTTATAAAATACATAAATCTTGGGGACATAACGTACAATGTGGTCACTGTAGTTAATAACACTGTATTGTATATTTGAAAGTTGCTGAGAGTAGACCTTAAACAGTTCTCATCACGAGAAAAACCTGTGTATGGTGACTGATGTTAAGTAGATTTATTGTGGTGTTCATTTCATAATATATACAGATAATGCATAATTCTGTCGTACCCATGAAACAAATCTAATGTTATGTGTCAATTATGTGTCAATGTAAAAAAATTCCTGAAAGCAATAAGAGACATTTTCAGTAATTGCCCCTTTATATACATACATTTATGTAAAAGCTTCTTACAAGAAGCTTTTGTAAACAAATAAGAAAAACATGCATATCCTAATAGAAAAGCTATACAAAAGCCATAAAAAAAGAATTCGCCAAAGAAACATGAAGGCTTAATAAATGTAAGAAAAATGTTCACCCTATTAATCAGAAAAAATAAAAATGAAAACAAGATGCCTGTCAAATTGCTATAAATTTAGATAATTTAAATCATAATACTTGATATTCCTGAAGATAAAGTCAGAGGAACATTCTGTTATACTGCCAGTGGAATTATAAATTGGGACTACTTCTCAGGAAGGAATTTGGCAATGGAAGTTAAGAACTTTGAAAATTTTCTAACCTTTGATCCATCATAACCACTTCTAGCAATCTACCCTAAAGAAATAGTGAAGGATAAAGCCAAAGAATTATGTATAAAGTTCTAACTATAATATTTATGACAAAGAAAGCTGGAACTAACTGAATATACAACAAAGGAGAAATTATGCAATGAATTGAGATACATGCAGAAATGAAATGTGCACCCATTATAACTAGGCTTCTACGGAATAACAGTAGAAATGGAAATTCATATAATTAAACTAAAAATTGCTATATAGGGGGACCTGGGTGGCTCTGTCGGTTAAGCTCCAGACTTCGGCTCAGGTCATGATCTCACCGTTCGGGGTTTCGAGCCCCACAGTGGGCTCTATGCTGACAGCTCATAGCCTGGAACCTGCTTCAGTTTCTGTGTCTCCCTCTCTCTCTGCCCCTCCCCTGCTCTTGCTCTGTCTCTCTCTCAAAAATAAACATTAAAAAAATTTTAAACCATATATAAATAGTACATAAACTGAAGCTGTTAAAAAAATGTATGTGTAATTAAAATATTAACTCATTTTTTTTTTAATTTTTTTTTTCAACGTTTATTTATTTTTGGGACAGAGAGAGACAGAGCATGAACGGGGGAGGGGCAGAGAGAGAGGGAGACACAGAATCGGAAACAGGCTCCAGGCTCTGAGCCATCAGCCCAGAGCCTGACGCGGGGCTCGAACTCACGGACCGCGAGATCGTGACCTGGCTGAAGTTGGACGCTTAACCGACTGCGCCACCCAGGCGCCCCAACTCCTTATTTTTTTAATATGAAATTTATTGTCAAATTGGTTTCCATACAACACCCAGTGCTCATCCCAAAAGGTGCCCTCCTCGATACCCATCACCCATCCTCCCCTCCCTCTCACCTCCCATCAACCCTCAGTTTGTTCTCAGTTTTTAAGAGTCTCTTATGCTTTGTCTCTCTCCCTCTCTAACTTCTTCTTTTTTTTCTTCCCCTCTCCCATGGACTTCTGTTAAGTTTCTCGGGATCTACATAAGAGTGAAAATATATGGTATCTGTCTTTCTCTGTATGACTTATTTCACTTAGCATACACTCTCCAGTTCCATCCACATTGCTACAAAGGGCCATATTTCATTCTTTCTCATTGCCATGTAGTATTCCATTGTGTATATAAACCACAGTTTCTTTATCCATTCATCAGTCGATGGACATTTAGCCTCTTTCCATAATTTGGCTATTGTTGAGAGTGCTGCTATAAACATTGGGGTACAAGTGCCCCTATGCATCAGTACTCCTGTATCCCTTGGGTAAATTCCTAGCAGTGCTATTGCTGGGTCATAGGGTAGGTCTATTTTTAATTTTTTGAGGGACCTCCACACTGTTTTCCAGAGCGGCTGCACCAGTTTGCATTCCCACCAACAGTGAAAGAGGGTTCCCGTTTCTCCACATCCTCTCCAGCATCTATAGTCTCCTGATTTGTTCATTTTGGCCACTCTGACTGGCGTGAGGCGATATCTGAGTGTGGTTTTGATTTGTATTTCCCTGATGAGGAGCGACGTTGAGCATCTTTTCATGTGCCTCTTGGCCATCCGGATGTCTTCTTTAGAGAAGTGTCTATTCATGTTTTCTGCCCATTTCTTCGCTGGGTTATTTGTTTTTTGGGTGTGGAGTTTGGTGAGCTCTTTATACATTTTGGAAACTAGCCCTTTGTCCGATATGTCATTTGCAAATATCTTTTCCCATTCTGTTGGTTGCCTTTTAGTTTTGTTGATTGTTTCCTTTGCTGTGCAGAAGCTTTTTATCTTCATGAGGTCCCAATAGTTTATTTTTGCTTTTAATTCCCCTGCCTCTGGGGATGTGTCAAGTAAGAAATTGCTGCGGCTGAGGTCAGAGAGGTTTTTTTCCTGCTTTCTCCTCTAGGGTAGTGATGGTTTCCTGTCTCACATTCAGGTCCTTTATCCATGAAGCCAGCATTACTTTGATTTCTAAACCAGACAGAGACCCAGTAAAGAAAGAGAACTACAGGCCAATATCCCTGATGAATATGGATGCAAAAATTCTCAATAAGATACTAGCAAATCGAATTCAACAGCATATAAAGAGAATTATTCACCATGATCAAGTGGGATTCATTCCTGGGATGCAGGGCTGGTTCAATATTCGCAAATCAATCAATGTGATACATCACATTAAGAAAAGAAAAGATAAGAACCATATGATCCTATCAATCGATGCAGAAAAAGCATTTGACAAAATTCAGCATCCTTTCTTAATAAAAACCCTCGAGAAAGTTGGGATAGAAGGAACATACTTAAACATCATAAAAGCCATTTATGAAAAGCCCACAGCTAACATCATCCTCAATGGGGAAAAACTGAGAGCTTTCTCCCTGAGATCAGGAACACGACAGGGATGTCCACTCTCACCACTGTTGTTTAACATAGTGTTGGAAGTCCTAGCATCAGCAATCAGACAACAAAAGGAAACCAAAGGCATCAAAAGTGGCAAAGATGAAGTCAAGCTTTCACTTTTTGCAGATGACATGATGTAATACATGGAAAATCCGATAGACTCCACCAAAAGTCTCCTAGAACTGATAGATGAATTCAGCAAAGTCGCAGGATACAAAATCAATGTACAGAAATCAGTTGCATTCTTATACACTAATAATGAAGCAACAGAAAGACAAAGAAACTGACCCCATTCACAATTGCACCAAGAAGCATAAAATACCTAGGAATAAAACTAACCAAAGATGTAAAAGATCTGTATGCTGAAAACTATAGAAAGCTTATGAAGGGAATTGAAGAAGATATAAAGAAATGGAAAAACATTCCATGTTCATGGATTGGAAGAATAAATATTGTCAAAATGTCAATACTATCCAAAGCTATCTACACATTCAATGCAATCCCAATAAAAATTGCACCAACATTCTTCTCGAAGCTAGAACAAGCAATCCTAAAATTTTTATGGAACCACAAAAGGCCCCGAATAGCCAAAGTAATTTTGAAGAAGACCAAAGCAGGAGGCATCACAATCCCAGACTTTAGCCTCTACTACAAAGCTGTAATCATCAAGACAGCAGGGTATTGGCACAAAAACAGACACATAGACCAAAGGAACAGAATACAATCCCCAGAACTAGACCCACAAAAGTGTGGCCAACTGATCTTTGACAAAGCAGGGAGGAATATCCAATGGAAAAAAGACAGTCTCTTTAACAAATGGTGCTGGGAGAACTGGACAGCAACATGCAGAAGGATGAAACTAGACCACTTTGTTACACTATTCACAAAAACAAACTCAAAATATTAACTCTTTAAATAGGACAAGAAATGAGATTTAAATTGTATTCTTTTAATTTTATTCTTTATACTTGTCTGTACTCCAGAAATTTCTAGAATGAACACAAACACTTTTATGTTAGAATCACATTATAAATTCTTAAAACATTTATATAGTCATACCTCATTTTAGTAAGCTTCACTTTATTGTACTTCAGAGATATGTGGGGTTTTTTAATGTTTATTTATTTTTGAGAGAGAGAGACACAGTGCAGGCAGGGGAGGGTCAGAGAGAGGGACACGCAGAATCCAAAGCAAGTTCCAGGCTCTGAACTGTCAGCACAGAGCCTGATGTGGGGCTCGAACCCACAAACGCGAGATCATGACCTGAGCCAAAGTCAGACGCTTAACCAACCTAGGTGCCCCCAGAGATATGTTTTTTACAAGATGAAGGTTTGTAACAAGGCTATGCTGTGCAAGTGTACTTGACACCATTCTTTCAACAACATCTGCTCACTTAGTGTCTCTGTGTTATATTTTGGTAATTCTTGCCATATTGCAAACGTTTTCACTGTTAGTACATTTATTATGGTGATCTATGATCAGTGATTTGTGACTTGCTGCAAACAGATGTTGATTAGTATTTTTTAGCAATAAAGTAATTTTTGCAATAAAAGTATTTTTAAATTGAGATATGTACATCATTTTTTTTAGACATAATGCTATTTATACACTTAATAGACTACACTGTAGTGCTAACATGACTTTTATATGCACTTGGAAATCAAAAAATTCATTTGACTTATTTCATTGCAATATTCATTTTATTGCAGTAGTGTGGAATTAAGACCACACTATCTCCGAGGTATATTTTTAATTTATCTAAAATGCGGTTGGGCATTATAAATATGGCTCTAACTTGTCAAAGAATTGAAAAATAAATACACGTAAAATGGAAAGGCAATAAGTTGGAATTAACATTACAATTGTTAAATGTATACTGTGTGTAAGAAAATAATGAAGAAACAGCAAACATGTTTTACTATTAAGTACAGATTAAAAAAATCTGTAATAAATTTATTAATGTCTTTTGAAAATATACCAAAATTGTTAACATAAAAACCTTTGAAGGGTTGACAGCTTGCAAGGAATATAGTCATACTGTACTAAGAGCATGAGAAATTTTTCTTAATTAATAATTATTGTGTATTGTAATTCCGAAAGCCTGACTCAGTCTTCACAAATATGTTCATTACCCCTGCTACTGAGAGACAGAATTTCTCCATGCTGCTCATACTATTTCTCTCTCCTAGGGCTACAATTACAGACACGACAAAAACAAAACCAAAAAACAGTGGAAGATATTTTATAAAATCATAGCATTATGAAGATTTATTATTTCTTTACAGGAGATTTTTGCAGCAGATATGTCGCCATGAGAGGTCTTTTCAGTAAGGGCCCAATTTTAAGTGTGGTAACCATCTATTACATTTGTATGTTATGTTTATTTTTTTTTTTTAATTTTTTTTTCAACGTTTATTTATTTTTGGGACAGAGAGAGACAGAGCATGAACGGGGGAGGGGCAGAGAGAGAGGAAGACACAGAATCGGAAACAGGCTCCAGGCTCTGAGCCATCAGCCCAGAGCCTGACGCGGGGCTCGAACTCCCGGACCGCGAGATCGTGACCTGGCTGAAGTCGGACGCTTAACCGACTGCGCCACCCAGGCGCCCCTGTATGTTATGTTTAAAGGGTAAATATGTGTAGTAAAGGGATTGAGAACTAGCCTGATAAACAGCATACAACATCCTTGCTTGTGGCCTCACGTTTTCCCCATTTGCTATGTTTAGGTCAGAATACAGAATGAGTAACTCCTTCTATGGGCAGACCAAAATTGCTAAAATAATTTTCAATTCTATAAAAATTTGCTGTTCACATGTGTAAAATCACTTCGTATATTGCAGACATTCAGCACCACTGAACTTTATTTAGGTGATGTTTAGTCTAATACCATTAGAAAGATTGAGGCAAGTAAATGACTTGCCTTGGCTTTAAACAAAACAGAAATATGGAAAAACATAAAGAAATTATAAATAATGTTTTCAGATATCTTCAGCTAATTATAGTTAATGATAAAATGGCTGCCTAAATCAGTATCTTGCCCTTTTTCCTTTTGTAAACCATACAAAATCAAAAAAGAAGGAAAAAAATTCTGCAAATTCATTTTTCCATGACAATGAAATGGGTAATTTATAGATTCAGAAATATGTCTAAGGATAGAAATGGCTGATATTGGGCTAATTCTGTGCAGATAGAAGTAAAGTGAAATATTGTGAAAATCAACAGGGGAATCCAGAGGAAAATGACACATTGCATACAAGTGACAAAGATTAACAGCCACATTCTCACCAGAAGCAAAAGAGGAGAGCAAACAAATGAGTGAATGATACCTTTAGTGTACTCAGAGTAGAAAGCAGTCAATCTAGAATTCTATATCTAGGAAAGTGGGTGATGGGCATTGAGGAAGGCATCTGTTGGGATGAGCACTGGGTGTTGTATGGAAACCACTTTGACAATAAATTATATATTTAAAAAAAGAAAAAAAGAAAATATTTAGTAAAGATGAAGGGAAATCAAAAATTCCAAGTCAAATTCTCAGTAAACAAAAGCTAAGAGAATTCTTCTCCACCAGATCCATGTTGAAGCAAATGCTAAAAGAAATAGTACTTCAGGACACTCAGATTAAAAAACAAAAACAAAAAACAAAACC